>NC_090884.1:15631353-15633853 GCF_036669925.1 Montipora capricornis | reverse complement strand
TACGACACATTTCATAAGGTTTATTGAGAGCACTAGGGTGCCAAAAAACGCTTTTCTAGTCTCAATGGATGTCACTAGCATGTACACGAATATCCCACAGGAAGAAGGAATCACTATAGTGTGCAACGCATACGAAAACGTTTATAGCGTTAACAAACCACTACCGTGGAAAAGGTTCATTTATGAGGTATTTTGCTTGTGGGATACAAACAAAGAAGAAATAGAGCATGTCATTGAGCAAGCAAATTCGTACCACCCTACCATAAAGTTTACCGCTGAAGTCTCACAGTTAGAAACAACTTTCTTGGACACAACAGTCTATAAGGGAGAGAGATTCGAGAAAGAACCGATTCTTGACGTGCGCACACATTACAAACCTACTGAAACACTTCAGTACACAAACTACAACAGTTGCCACCCAGCAGGCGTTAAAAAAGGCTTCGTTAAAGAAGAAGCTCTTAGGCTCCTGAGGTCACACTCTTCTAAAGTAATCTTTGAGGAGAACATTAAAAACTTTAGAACACGCCTGACATCGAGACGTTAGCCCAATAACCTGGTGGAAAAAATCCTCTCCGAAGTTAAATTCGCAGAAAGAAAGAACGCTCTTACACAAAAAACAGAAAGCGCACAAGACAATTCTACCCTTTGTGACACAATTTCATCCATCACTGCCAGGTTTGAAAAATATTCTAACGGAAAAATGGCATTTAATACAAAACCAGCCGCTACTAAGAGAGAGATACAAGGAACCTCTCTTGATCTCTTATAGAAAAGGGAAATCGCTTAAAGACATGCTTGCTTTAAGCAAAACTATAAAGGCTTTTATCAACACAATGGGCACACAGCTTTAGTCGTGAAGGTCTGTCAACCCCATTTTAACATGCTACTGTAGTGTGAATTAATTTTTTTCACCTTTAATTTGTCATTTCATTCAGTGTGAGGAAAACACCTCAGTACACTAGATGTCTTTATTTATTAATAATAATATAGCAGGGCCTGGGGTAAGGCCCCAAGAATATTTGAATAAGAATTATTTTTAGCAGACACTGGCAAATATTATATAATTATTAAATAAAAGTCACAATTCTTTCACTCACGTGATCAACAGCCATGTTTCTCAACGAAAACAAAAGAAGACGTTAGCATAATAATAGCTTTCAATTCCCGGAGGATTTGATCGGGACACCAACATGGCCGCCATTTCATTGTTTGGGGACACCAACATGGCGGCCGTAACGTCATGTAAAACCCAAGAATTGGACCTTCCTTCTGCATGAATTTTTTTTTCTTTACCTTCTTCTTTGCGCGAATTTTTTTTCTTGGCATTTTCCCTTGCATGAATTTTTTTTTGGTTTTTTCCCCACCCCCCCCCCCCCCATCACTTTTCTAATGGTCCGTCCCTTACCGACGAAAGCTTACAAAAGAGAATTTCGTGGAATCCTTTCAAATATTGATAAACGAAAATGACTATATTGAAACGTCTACAATTGTAAAGACGGTAGGATTAGTCAAATAGCTACTTTTTTTTCTATGTACTGCTATCTGTTGTTGTTCATATATTCTGTTCCTTCCGTCATTTGTTTTATCTATTCTTTCACTTGTATCGTTCTTCCGGTTTTCTTTGTATTTACAACTCACCCTTAAGTAAACTGTAAGTCTGGCCCGCCTAGATTAGCTGACGCTACCTGCGGGTCAGTCATATTCTCTAAATTTTTGTATCAATAAAGTAAAATTTTGTAAATGTTGTTGTTGCTAGTGTAACCACAGCTATTGGGACCTCTTCTTTTCAACATTTTTATGAATGATTTGGCCTATTCTATAAATGAGGGCAGGTTATTAAGCTTTACAGACGTCACCAACTTATATGCTTCAAACGAATGCCCCCGCGTAGTAGAAAACTTGCTCAATCAAGATATGTTTAATGCAAGCTCGTGGTTCAAACAAATGGAATGATCGCTAACCCAACAAAATAAAGCGCCATGGTGTTAGGAAATGCAAATCAGCATAACATCAGCATCGAATATTTGGGTAAACAAATTCCAGTATTCAAGGATATAAAACCACTGGGCATAACTTTAGACGAAAAACTAAAATTTGATTCACATATTGTGGACATATGTCGCTAGGTTAGGAAACAAATAAGCGCTCTAAGCAAGTTTAAGAACATTCTACCTTGTAAAACGAAGGAAGCCTTGTATCGAGCTTTTATTTCACAGAACTTTTCTTACTGTAGTCAGGTCTGGTATCACTATGGAAGAAGGAATATAGAAAAACTTGAAAGAACAAATGCGGGGGCCTTGAAATTTGTATACAATGATAGGATGTCGTCGTACGAAGCGCTCGTATATAGGACGCATCGGATCACTGTCAACCTTAGAAAATCGTTGCACTCAAGACATGCTACTGACTGTGAATATTATTATTCAAGGCAAGGCCCCATCAAGCTTCAATAATCTTATAACTGAGAAGAGAACAGCGTACAACCTTCGGGGGAATTTAA
>NC_090884.1:15606353-15628853 GCF_036669925.1 Montipora capricornis | reverse complement strand
AACAAGAGCGAGGGGTTTCCAAATATGGTACTTAGCACTGAAACATTCAACCAATCAGTTCGCACTTAATATTCCAAAGCTGTGAACGCGCGTTGCACTTTTCAACCTCTTATGGGTTTCTGCTACAACTTAAACTCCGACCTAAGCCAATTCAGTACTCCAGGATATACCGGTGATGGCCTATCCTTAGCAATTACCTTAACCCTTTCACTCCTGTAAGGGCCACAGAGACTTATAGATTTTAACGCCACACGACTTTACTCATCAACGGGGAATTGAACCCCACGGAAGTGAAAGGGTTAAATTGGTGGCAACAAAGTCGAGCAAAGTGAGGTTCCCCGAAAAAATCCCCTGACACTAGGTGAATACACATCATGCCTTTTTACGTGTCAGGCAAACAGGTAGTAAGCACAGAAACGTTTTACAGTCAAAGCAATGACGAAACGTTCAAGATATTCTATCAGGTCAATTGTAAAAGTACTTTGATCATTTTCATCATGGAATGCACAAAAGATAGACTCCAATACGCTGTGAAATCGAAATTTCCACTACACCCCAGAATTAGAAACAAACGGAAATACGTACACAGAGATGCTGCTATATACCAGCTCGGAGACAGTTGCTTTACTATAATCGAACAACTTGGACCTTGTTGTCAAGTTATAAACTTTGAGTCCGTAGGGACTGAAACATGAATTGCACCACTCGCAAGAAGCATCGCTTCTTAACTTTAATTCAGATCTGAAGTAATACTTCTCTTTAGCTCTACCTTTCTACCTTTGTTTCATTATTTCTGCTAAGAATTCTCCACAGGGTAGACAGAGCCTAGTTAGAGCATGCATCCTGACTCGGTGTCATCTGCGTTTCTAATTATAACTATTTATTATACAATTTAGCAATCACTATGATGAATATGATTTCGAATATTTATTGCTTATACTTTCACCTTGAGAATGACGTCGCACACGCCGAAACATGTCGCTGTAATTAAAAAGCAGAAATATATACATTGCATTTGGCTTTTGTATTTATGTATTATACATATAAATTTTACTCCGGCTAACTGAATCTTGGATTGTTTTTAAATCTTTTTTTTTCAAAGATTGTCACGTCTCAATTGCTAGAAGTAGAAAGTGAAAAAGAGGTGGCCGAAGGAGAAAATTAAAAGAAAGATCTCCGAACTTTCGCTGTTGCCCATGACAGCATTAACGTCGTATAAAACGAACAACAAGCGACATGACCACTACTTCTACATGAATGTCTTTAAATGGGCGAATTTGGTTTTCTTTACGTGCGTGAAGTTTTTTTATTTGCCTTTTTATCATCCTCACCCCATCACCTTTCTATGCTTTCTATCCTCTAAGGGAATGGAAATAGATTTTGAAGCCTGATTCTTTGAAGAAAACTCATATAACTTCAATTGTATGAAATTGGAACCAAAAAGTCAGGTGCAGTTTAGGTCAGTGACTGTGCAATTCAAATGAGAGAAAGCTAATAAAATCGTTTCGGTAGTCTTCGATTAAAGAACCCGGCGATGTGAGTTCATTATAAAACACATTATTGCTAATTTTCTCCTTTTTCAAAGACTTCAGTTAATTGAATGGTGAAACGCATATTTGGCAATAATTCATCATTCTGTGAGTATTTTATGATCAGAGTATCCTTGACGTTCTGCCGTTCAAATTTTCATGACTATTGCGCAAATTTCGTAGGAGGAAAAAACGCGTGGAGTAATTAAGTTATAAACCCAATGCTGTCTCGAGTCATGAGCTAAGTGCTTCATACATTTAGACACAAAGGTTTTCAGGCTGGTAGCAGGTGCTTAGAAAACGTAGTTCAAAAAGATTGCGCTAGTACTTTCTTCTACTTTCTTCAATTGTAAAAAGACTTGAACGCTCGTTGAAAAAGAGTTTCCAAGGGTTTCAAATAAGGTTAACATTCGAGTCAGAGTACTTTGTCTTCTTTGGTAGTTTTTCATGAAAGCAACTTAAAAACGTACGCCTCATAACAAATAAAAACGAAAAACAATAATTACTGATGCAATATCAGAGAGTCAAAAGCCAAAAGTCGTGTACTTCAAACCAGTATATATTTTAGGCGCCACTTTATCAGTAAACCACGTTCTAGTAAACATATTCAGCTACCTTTTTAATGCAGCCACCTGTACTAGCAATACAAGCTCCGATGTTTTGGTGTGCATTCCGCACGTGCTTTAAAAAATATATTCCTTTACATCATATAATGTATTTGGAGAAAGCTTAGACAAAGGCAATTTTTGTTTAGTAAGTTGTTTGGTGAGAAGTTTTACGGCTTTCATTTGAACACTGGACTGGAAATAAGAATGTTCATTTAATTTGGTGATTGATGACAGCTATTTAAACAAAAACTTGGTATTTTTTTCATCAGCTGGTCTCATATAATTATTTCAGAAAAAAAAGCATAAAACAAGGCGTTTTCTTCATTAAATGTTGTTAAGTGGTGATCACGGACTTAGAGTGAAGGATGGCAAAGTTCAATGTCTGTTGCTCGCTGTTTATCATAATGACCCAAACATTCTGATGATAAAAGGTTTCGTCGTTCTATTTTTATTTTTTTATGAAGGCAGCTTTGTGCCTCTGTTCGCATTAATCAATTATTGATGGGCGGTATACCTTGTTTTGAAATGCATGGTTATCATTGAATAAAAATAAAGTATCCTTGTTCTGACGTTGACATTTTGATTACTACTGTGCAAATTTTATAAGAGAGACAGAAAGGTTTTCAGGCTGGTATAAGGTGCTTAGAAAACTCAGTTCAAAATAAAGTAGAAGAAAGTACTACGCGCAATCAATTGTAAAGAGACTTGAACGTTCGTCGAAAAAGAGTTTCCAAGAGTTCAAAATAAGTTTCGACTCAGAGTAATTTGTCTTCTTTGGTAGTTTTTCATGAAAGCAACTGAAAAACGTGCACCTCATAACACTGAAATACAATCGAAACAAAAAAATTACTGATGCAATATCAAAGAGTCAGAGAGTCAAAAGTCAAAAGTCGTTTACTTGAAACCTGCTTAGTCGCAAGCATGCTTCTCTCGGATATACTGCTGAAGTTAGAAATGACAGAGACAAGTAATTTCTAAGGGTGTGGCCCGAACGATAAAAAAAGGCGGCCAACACGGAGATCTCTTTGACTTGACTTGTCGAATGGAGACTAAATGTGTGCCCAAATCTTCGACTACTTGTACCAATATATATATCTTGCGAACTTTGTGCCACTTCATAAAGTAAACCACGTTCTAGTAAACATATTCAGCTACCTTTTTATACAACCACCTGGAGTATCAATACAGGCCGATGTTTTGGTGTGCATACCGCACGTGTTTTGAATAAAATGTGTTCCTTTACATCATATAATGGATTTTGGAGAAGGCTTAAACAAAGCCAGTTTTTGTTGAGTAGTTTTGTTTGGTGAGAAGTTTTAGGGCTTTCGTTTGACCACCGGAAGAAATAAGAATACTCATTTGATGATTGATGACAGCTATTTAAAGAAAAACTCGACAATTTCTTCCCTCGGCCGGTCTCATATAATTATTTCAGAAAAGAACTAAAAACAAGGTGTTTTCTTCATTAAAAGTTGTTAAGTGGTGATCACGGACTTAGAGTGAAGGATGACAAAGTTCAAAGCCTACTGCTCGCTATGTTTATTATAATGACCTTATAATGACATTGCATGACCATATGGATAGCCGTACCAGGCGCACATTTTATCCATTAAAGGAAAAGCAGCCGTGGGAATAGAATTTATCTGTCTATTCGAGTGAAGAGGTAATTGATGTGACACAAAAAATAGCATAGAGTACCAAAAATGAAGACATCTTTGTGACTCTGTTCGCCTTAATCAATTCTTGGTGGGCGGTATTAGCACAAGGAATTAATCCATTAATGGTATAAATAGAGAGTTTGTTGGCAAGCCAAGTGAAGTTTGCAAAACTCCCTCACAGAAACTTAGGAACAAGAAACGTCGATTTATCAAAATGAAATCAGAGTTGATTGCAAGGATTATGATTTTCGTTCTTTTCCTGGAGTGTTTCGCCGAGAGAGGAGACTGTGCAACCACCATTAATGTTCCTGGTCGAGATGACATACTAAGCGTCAGGAAAAGCAAGGTAAAGCGCGTTTTGATTATTAAGCGACTGATATAAGAGCTAAGAAAGGCAGAGTAGTAACTGGGTGAAAAGATAGTACTGCCGGCTTCCTATTATTGTTGTTATTATTATTCTTCTTCTTCTTCTTCTTCTTCTTCTTCTTCTTATTATTATTATTATTATTATTATTATTATTATTATTATTATTATTATTGTTATCATCATCATCATCATCATCATGTATGTATGTATGTAAACAAGAAACACACTCCGTGTCAAAAAACATACGCAACTAAATAAATTTCTCACCGGAATTTAGGATCAAACCCTTTTCTGAAAAACCTTTTTTCCTTGAATGAAGCATAAAATAGACAATAATCTTTGAATTTTTTCAGATTCTTGACTGTCAAGAATTAGTCACATTTCCAATTATTATTTTTTACCTGAAGACTGTGTAGAGTTGAGTGCAAATGAACATAAGTAGCTAGACAACAGAGATTGGACTTGAATGAATACAGATTCATTCAAGGTGTTCGATTCCTTCAATGAGTTTGTCAAACCCATATCCAACCAGACAAAGTTACCACGGAAATTTCCATTTGGTTTCAGTGTTGTACATAACGTCACATTACTAAAATATTTAGAAATACAGATCACTGCTCGACGGCCGATCGAAAGATGCACTGGTTGTCGAAGTCCATTATTCGTCGCTTTGAAAATTCTAGATGTTCGTTTTTCAACGTTTGTGTTGTTTATCGAATTGATGTCCCATTTTTGAGCTCCATAAGGGTTTAGTTTGTTTAAAGATTCACTTAAATGCCATCATTTGCGTTACGTCAACTTCAGAGCCATTGCAGGTTAATTAAATATTATACTGTGCCCACCAGATAAAATCTACGCATTTCTACTAACTCCTGAAACTTACCGTCAAAGATACTCGCAGAAGACTCTAGGTACAAAGACAATACTTAGAAGGGGAGTGACAGACAGTGAAAGACCCTATTGGGCAACTTTTCCAATTTCCGACACAGGAAGAAAAACGGACAAATGCTACACATTTTTCGACTGGATTGCCATATGGCAATCCAGTAACAAGGTACACCATTTATCCTTATCTATCAGCATCATTTATAGACCACTCAGTAACTGTATGTTACATTATTCCAATACTTTCCGCAAACGTTCGATGAACAGCACACCACTGAAATGTTTGAATGATGAACTTCATTCCAACATCCTGGCTAAATACACTTACTGTGGTCATCATTTTAGCCCGGCTGTTTTTCATTCTTTCCTTACAGTTTAAGGTCATCCATCCATAAGTTGAAAATAATTTATATGGTAACCTTTCATTTTTCGTAAACCGTACCCTAATCTGCTGTTACTCTTTCTCACAATAAATGTGATTGGTATCGATGCACTGAATCACAAACAATTGGAGAGGTTTGAAAGTCTCCACTTTAGCTATGCTATTTTAGGTTAGTACTATTACATTCGTTTCACCAGTCAGCTTGGACTTCAATATCATGTTTTCTGTACCCGGCCAAATTGTTCCTTCTCAGTTCTCCTTTTCATCTCTGTGTGTTTTATGTCATCTATCTCAAGTAGTCCAAGGTACCTATTGTGAATGCGTCCTCATCGCTATCATTCATTGCTCGAATCAGCTTCTCACCTAGGATGACAATATCCTTAGATCAAACACGTTTCCCCCCTCTTCATGATTAACACCACGCACATTTTTCTATTCCAAATCAATGTATCGATTTGGTTTTCACTTTTACCGTAGAGTAGATCATCCATAAATATAAACAGAAGATGGTTTATAGTCTGTAGGCCATTCCTTAGGCTGTTTCCTTCCTTAAGTTCTCTTAAAACTGTATTGGTGCCGATACAAACAGAAATGGAGAGAGGCTGTCTCCCTGAAAGATTCCCCTCTTGATACATACTTCACCCAGACCTTGGTTACCAGGCCAGCTGTAAATTCCTAATTCCATTTTTTCATGTGCTTTTGGACTATCTCAGTCAGATTCTTTGCGATGCCAAACGTGTTCTGTACGTTCAATGATCCATGCGTATGCTTTCCTATAGACCACCCATTCCATTCCTGGCCTGTTTTTCACCTGCTAGAGTTTTTGAGCATCATCATACCCATTAGGAGCTGGTCTTTATTTCTTCGAGTCTACCTTCTACATCCTTTCTGTTCCTCTGGCAACAGCTTCTTTCTTTCAAGTTTACCATACTTTGTCTCCACCTGCACCCCTGTGCACAACTTCCACATCAGTGGTTACAAGCAGGTTATTGGTCTGACATTTCCCTCTTCTTTGTCCTCTATTACCAACACAATCCTCCCTTTGGTTAAAGGGAGAGTTGAGTTTCACCTCTCATTTGTCGATGTCCTTATTTTCACGTACACTGTTAGGAACATGATCATACCACCTCTCATCTCTCTCAAACCCATATTTTCCTGACAGATTCCAACGAATTGCCCGAGCTACGTTGTCGTGTCTCTTTTTGTATTCTTTTTGCAACAGTTTCGGGCACACGCGCTCACAATGTGGCAGATTGTCTCGTTGCTTTGTTTTCACATTCTGCATTTGGGATCGCCCTGTGACCTGTCGATCGTTGCTTTTACGTAGTTTGTTCTTATTGCTTGATCTTGTGCTGCAACAGTAAGGGACTCTGATTCTCTTTTAAGCTTTCCTTCTTTCAACCAAGTCCATGTTTCATCATTTCTTTGATTTTCGCTCTGTCTCGCAAATTGCCCGTACAATGGCACCTCTTTCCATCCTTGGATATTTGCAGTTCTCCTCCTTTCCTTGAAACTGGAAGCCGTGTCTTGGTTTTCAACTCCTTTCCTCCTGACTTCTTTCAAAATCGTCTCCTCACTGGATTGGACATAAGTCTCCAGCAATATTCCTACCTGATTGACGCAGTCCTCTACGGAGATGAGACCTCTTCCTCCCTTCTTCCTTGGAACATAGAGTCCATGGGTGAAAGGCCCCGTTCATTGTTAGTAATTTTCTTGCTGTGCGGTCTTACTGCTGGAGTTCTTGTTTCTTCCAATCGATTATACCCCGCATATCTAACAAGCAACACTGCCCAGGTGTTTATGGTTTCCACCGTTTAGCTTCGACTGCGCAACTTTTCTAACCCGAAAATATTTCTTCCCAATTTTTCTCTTCACCTGGACGTGCAACATACCATCCGCCTCGAGCGCTTCTAATATTTGTATCCATCGCCTTCTTTCATAATCCCTTCTGACTGTGCCAGCTTACCACGTTTCAGCACCAGGACAGCACATTTTTCGACGACAAATAAATTTCATCCCGATGTCCTTGCTGAATATTCTCACAATTTGTATCAGTGAATCTAACTGGTTGTCACTTCTGACATAAAGCTTTCACCTACTCTTGGCTCTGGCACTTGCCAAAGGTGTTACCTCAAACTCTAGTGCGGAAGGGGAGGGGGGAGGGGAGGTATCCACTTAGTAGGTTGAAGCCATAGCTTGTCCAACCCCAGTCCCCAATATATTATTATTATTATTATTATTATTATTATTATTATTATTATTATTATTATTATTATTACATATTTATATATATATATATATATCTTTCGTGGATGCTACCAGGAAAATCATGGTTACCTGTACATTTCTTAAGACTATGAATCAAAGAATTGTATATTTGAGGTGCTTTTTATAGACGAAAGAGAAAAGTGATGGGATCCTCGTACTTATCTGGACAATTTAAGTAATTCTGCCTTTCAGGTGGCCTCAACAGGATTCGAACACATGACCTCTGCGATGCCGGCAATAGGGACATTTAGATTCTAGGACGAGGACGCGAACGAGTACGAAATTTGACTGCCCGTTTTTAGCGAAAAGAGTTAAAAGATATATAACCCGGACGATTAATCTTACTCTTTGTTAGCAGTGTAGGTTGCTCAGTTATTCTTCTTGCTGGTAACTGAGCCTTTTTGCTGATCGAAAAATGCCAAAACGGCTACCCTGTCGTTGACTTGTTTTGACACGACAACATTTTTTCAAAACCTCGTACTAAAATGACGACAGCATCACGTTTTTCCCGCCAAAATGACGCTGTTTGCTCGCGCTCACTGTTGTCCTTTGAGAGAATCTCGTACTCGTAGTCGTCCTCGTCCTAGAATCTAAAGCTCTCTAATACTCTACCACCAACTGAGCTATAAAGCCACAAAGTTGTCTTAGTTGGGCGTAGGTCACTTTGTTGGGCTCATCTGTTTGCATGAAGGACTCGATGCATTAATGAAAGAAATGTATATTTGAAGTGCAGCTTATAGACTTTGTTGCGCAGTTAATATTTTACAGATTGATTTCAAAACAGGAATAGCTTGAAAATACATCATTTGTTGGAAGCAATCATAAGTTTTTGAAAGAAAGAAAACCTTTACCAACGAGTAGAGATAGGCGAGGGGAACTACAAAGTTCTTAGCGTATATTTTTGTTTCAGGTACTGCGGAGCGATTATCGACGGAATTTGTGCGAAGTTGCACGACAAATTGATTGCAAGCTGGATCTCCAAGACCGCGAACCCAAGACCAACCTACGAAGCCCATGAAGAAGCATAAGCATGCCGTGCAACGGATCCAGAAATAAATTTTAACGTTACTTTAACTAAATTAAAATAAAAATGAATCTGCAAGCCAATCTATCATGTGGTGGGTTGTTTTTATAAATTGTATGAATAAATGAAAAAGAGGATGAAGGAAGAGAACACATCTATACCATACATTGGGTCTCCTCAAATGATAATATCTTTTAATTCAAATTTAGTCCATTGTCATGCCCCGCGGTTACTGGAAGACACTCGATTGGTTAGTTGTAATTACGTTATTAAAATTCGAGACCAAAAAAACTTTCACTGCATGGCGCGAAACTTAAAATAGATTGTCTACCCTCTTACTCTCTTGAAAACTGTCAACTATAATACTTTGGCTTTTTTTGTTGCTGAATCGGAGTGGTATTCACTATCAACTTCTGTAATGAGCTACTGACAGGTCGTAAAGTGGAATAGGCTTTCTGCTCAGGCTTACCCCCTAAGGAAAAATTAACTCTTACCCCAACCAACTACGAATTGAACAAAATAAAAGTTGTTTTTTTTTTTTTGGAGAGGTTAAATCGTGACGGTGAACCCAGAACAACAAACAACTTTTCATAGCCTATATCGTGTGACAATGTTTTTCTTAATTTTACTCTTATATATTCGGGAAGTTTATTTTTAGAAACTGATAAAAAAGCCGCCCCATCGTCTTTATGGAGGAGAGTTTTTCCCTTAGTTTTTCTCCAAATTTCAAGCCGAACTTTCTTTTTCCAACACTTGTTTTGTTACTCGACGCTGAAGAACCTAAGCAACCTCGTTCCCCCAAAACTCTTTTAAGACATTTCCTTGCGGTGTACACAACCTAATATTCCAAACTGCTTCGAAACAGACGTACGCGGAAAAAATCTTTGCCCGGCATTACACACAGAATGAACAGGATGTTAAAGAAACCTCCATGCGTAACGACTGAGAAATATCAGGAACCCATAAAGTGGTTTATAAAAAGAAAGAGTGTCTAAAGTTGTATGTTTTTCAACACCTTGGTATGGAACTATCTAGCCTTTTGTGTTGACAGCATTCCCCAAACTGCAAAGGAATTAACAGGCTCGATTACCAGCCGCTGATTCCGCAACGATTCTAAACGGCGAATGTGGAGATGCACTGAAAGTCTCCAAAGAAAAGTCCAGAAACTTGCCCTTTTGTGAAATCACAGTAAATCGGCTTACCCCATAAAATTGTAGCGCTTAATTAAAATCAATGTTTCTGTTCGATCATTGCAAAGGGTACGATTACTGTAGACAAGACAAATGATTTGGAATAAGTAAGACATGTAATATGCTCTTGAACAGTCCACGTAAGCGTTTTACGATAGTCCGCTTCGATGCCTGATATCCTAACACTATTTACAAGCGAGCGCTCTCCTAGCTCTTGAAAAACAAGGATCAAGTTCTCATTTGTCCAGGATTATCTTTGCTGCTTTCCAATATTAAACGCAGCAATGTTGACGACAAGAAAGAAGGAACGAGATGGTTCCTCGACGTTTAAATGAGGACATTGGGAATTTAATTATCCCAGCTTTGAAAGACGAGATCTGTCAAAAAAGGGAAATGAGCAAGCACTGATTTTTTGACCCCCCATCAAGCTGACAAACCGGTACCGTACGGCAAAAGACGAAATCCACATTCCCTGTACTGTGCTGGTTCTGATTTACAGTTGATACAGTCTAGTCTATCTCACGACCTTCAAAAATGGCTTTATTCTAATGGACTTACTTTGAACGATATCAAAACTGAGTTCTTGTTAATCGGCTCCATGAATTTGCGAGTTGAAATGTTCTCGTGATGACTGAAACAACGAACGAAATGGTAAATGAAAAGAATCATTGCGGAGCTCCGCGAGCCGAGGGAGCTCGCGCGGAGCACCATGGGAAAGAAAATTTGGTAACCCATCTGTGGGAGAAAATTTGGTTTTGGTCACCGTACGGCCGTACGACAGTACAACCGTCCACCCCGCGGGCTCAAGTTTAGAGCCCATCGAGGCAGCCATACTTCTTTGATATCAAACATCTATTTTACAATGACTGCAAAATTCTCGCGCGCTCATTGGTTAATGTTTATTGTCAATAAGCGGACAGACACATAAATTTATAATTCATGCAATAATGACACGATATTGCTCGCGTCAGATTGAAGTTTCTCCCATTTTTGTCTCGCGTTCTTGTCGTGTTTTGACTTAATTTTCACCCCTCTGCCTTTTTGTTATTGTAAAAAACAAATTGATGTCAGTTTTTCATGCGTCTGTCTGCGTTTTTTTTATGCGTCTGTCCTGTTATTGACAATGATCATGATCAACAACAGGACAGACGCATGAAAAACTGACATCAATTTGTTAATGTTATGGTCAATCCACACACCAGTATCACTTGACCATATTGCGGACTTAACTTTAGAGCTCATCGAGGTCAGCTGCTTTTTTGAAGTTGACCGCTGACCAGGTACTGGGTTTCGAAAGGAAAGGAACTTTATTTAGGTATCTACTCGTTCTAGCTCTGGAGCACTAATAGCCACGTTCGATATACTAAAATTCAGTCCCAAACTGAAACAAAAGGCATCATCTCGAGGCTCTGGGGAATAAACTCATACAAATCATTTTATTTATTCCCTAGAGCCTCGAGATGATGCCTTTTGTTTGGGACTGAATTTTAATATACAAAAAGCAATAATAATAATAATAATAGTAAGTTTAATTTATATAGGTAGCTCCTATACAAAAAAATTAGCTCTAAGCGCCTTACAACTGAAAAGCTTGACACAACTAGACAGTCCTAATGAACATCTCCGAGTTTGCTTTTTAGACTTTTCAAAAACTTTTGACCGTATAGGTTATAATAACATCGTTGTCCAAAAGCTTTTTAAACCTTAACGTTAGACTTTGTCTGATCCCTTGGATCATCAGCTTTCTATCTGATAGAAAACAACGCGTTAAGTTAAATCAGACATTTTGTGACCACCAGGGGACCAAATTAGGCCCGATTTTGTTCCTCATGCCATGTCACCTAATTTTGGAATGTAGAAGTACGTGGATGATGTCTCGTTGTCATAGAACCTTAGTAAGGGTAGCTTATAGTCTAGTACACTCGACTGTATAATATACACAAGGAAAGGTTCGTTAATACAAACGTTATATTTTAAACAGAGTTAACTGGAGAGAGTGTAGTGTAACGTAAAGTGATAGATTTCTATCCCATATGAACCATGTGACCGTTAGCCCTACTGATGGAACTGGGTCCACACAAGGACAGAGAAAAACTCTGACCAGGGTGGGAATTGAACCCACGACCTTCGGGTTAGATCTCCGCCGCTCTACCGACTGAGCTACAAGGTCAGACGGGAGCAGGCCGTGGGAACTGAAGATGTTAAAGTCACGGCAATTAACATGTACAAGTACAAGGAAAGGTTCGTTAATACAAACGTTGGCCGTGTAGCACTTATATTTTAAACAGAGTTAAGTGAAGAGAGTGTAGTGTAACGTAAAGTGCTAGATTTTTATCCCATATGAACCATGTGAGCGTTAGCCCTCCTGATGGAACTGGGCCCATACATGGACAGAGAAAAGACCAGGGTAATAAACAGGTTGGCCTCTGGCAACTGGATTCTTCTTAACGCTAAGAAATGCAAGGAAAAACCCCATTTAGCCCCCTTAACAACTGATGATCAACCGTTAGAAGTGTAAGCTCACATAAGGTCTTGGGGCTTATTTTTCAGAATGGAATGAACACATCGCATCAGTAAGGCAACGAAACGCTTGCATATTCTATGTGGTTTACGTCGGGGCGGTGTCCCAGCAGCTGACCTAGTCTTAATTTATGAGTCTTTGATACACTCTATTTTGGAATATAGCTGCGTAGTCTGGCATTATGCTTCTCCTTCCTATTTGTCTGAACAGCTCGAAAGAGTCCAGAAAGGAGGTTTTGGTATTATCTATCCCAAACAAACCTACAACAGGGCACGTGAACTTGCTGACCGCCCAAGGTTGGACGTACGCCACAATGATCTTTGTATTAGAACTTTAAAGAAATTTGACGGGAAGGGCCCTCTCTCAAAGCACCTGACAACGACGAGGGTGAGCATGCATGGACGTACGATTAGAAACCCTACCCACAGAGCCCTATATAAATGTAGAATGGAGCGGCTTAAAAGAAGCTTTTTTCCTAGTGCAATATTTTTAGAATTTATATTTTTATATAATCTTTATAATTATTCATACGTTTTTATTGTTTTTTATTGTAAACAAACACTGTAATTCATTTTTAAATGCAAAAATTTGTTTCAATAAACTATTAATAAACTAACTAAAAGCTAGCTTTTAGAATCTCTGTACGGTGGCCAATTTACATTATCAACTCCGTTGATAAAACCAAATTTTTGTATACTACTTCCCCACCGACGCAGCACCACAGTTTCTTTAGAACCTACCCCTTCATTTATTAATAAACTTAAACTTACTATCGCTGTCTTCAAAGAATTAGGTACGTTGCCCGATGTTAATGACGACTCAACAATTTTAGTGATGGCTGGAAGTAGAAGATCTAAGTAACTTTGTAAATTGTAGGAAGAGGATCCACATCACATGACTTAGAGGTTATCTTCTTAATTAGGAGATGTAGTTCATCTTGACTGATGGTGGAGAAGTTCGACAGTTCACCTTGACAACAAGGCGACTCACGAGGAAATGGAAACTCAGACGTTGGTTGAGGCAATAGTTGTAAACTTTCACGTATGGTTACAATCTTGTTATGGAAGAAGTCATTGAATATATATCGCAAAACATAACTACATGGTCAGGTTAGAATATGTAGACATTATTATCTCGTACTTACGTTAACAATTTTTTGTTTTGCAACTTCTAAATCAATTTTGTGACTGTAAATGACAAGCGACACATGTGACCCAGATTTAAATCTTCAGTCTTTTAATGACCATGGGATATTTACATTTTCTACAGGTTTTCAAGAACTGAAGAACGAAACGATTTTGAAGAGGAAACTGAATGAAAGAGCATCGAGATATATTCACTTTGAACTGAAAAACATCAGTATTGATGAAAATAAATTCCCATTTCTGGCTTAAAACCGCATTGCAGCGATTGCAGTGTATTTTTATCATCTTATGGAAATACGCAAATAAGCACCGTACCGGGGCTGCGGCCCTTATTCGAGGGCGGCGCTTATTAACTTTTCCGGTCCATGTGCGGCGCTTAATCGAGGGCGGTGCTTATTCAGGGACGGCGCTTATTCGAGTGAATACGAGCTGAAATAAAACGACTGGATATGATCAACCTTTCTTGTTCAAATTCCGGTTCCGGTTCCTGATTTTCTCTCTCTTGGGGGCCTGTTCTCCACTATGACTTCAGAGCTAACCAGGTAACCGCCCTGTTTCATGAGCTACTATTCCAAAGTTACTATTGCATCCGACATTGCATCCTTTTACGTAATTTCTTGATGCCGATAGACTTCAAAACAAGGGGCTAACCCCACCAAAAAAAGGAACGTTTGACGATTTTGTTCTTTTAAATACGCCGGTCCGAAATGACCGCCGTTTTGATGTTGGCAGTGCTTAAAATATAAAGCTCCATCGTGCGCTGTTCGAGGTACGACTTTTTAATTATTTATTATTTGTAGCCTAGGAACTTGGTAAGTGGGGTCTTTTTTACTACACAATGTGTAATTTTATAATTATTGAGGTGCTGACTTATGGCCTGGTGATATTTTTGTTGCTACTAAAATATGGAACCTGAGCCACCCAAAAGCCACAAAACCAACTAAATCGACTGAACCTTATCACAACTACCAAAGAAACACGTTACAGTATTTAACAATTAGACCCGTAGCCCGCAAGGGCTATTGTATCACCCAACTAGTCAGACAGAAAAGGCAATAAAGTTAGCAAATGCAAGTCAAGGAAATTTTTATTTGGGAATAAAACGAAAGAAAGCGTCAAGCTTTTCGCTACTCGAGGACTATTAATAATAGTCCTCTGGTAGCATAGCCAATCAAAATGCAGGATTTGCATTAGTCCGCTAGTTGGGTGATACTAAAAGCTTATATCAATCAAGGCATATTCTGCTTTATGTGCGATACTAAGTATCGAATAATATCACTGAAAAGAGCCATTTCTTACTATTTTTCCGCACTGATAATTAGTCAAACCTCACATAATTTATATGTACATGAAACCACCAAATTATTAGTACTTTAGAATCTACTGCTGTGACCGCCCGAAAATCTCGCCGTCATCACTGACACCAATTGGCCACTCAGCAGGGGTGGATCCAGGATTTTTTCTTTTGAAGGGAGTGCACCACTAAGGAATGCCGTGGCTGCGCAATTATTGATGATGAAATGTAAGAAGTCATGTATGTTAATGAAATTGAGTCCATTGGAAACACGGAAAAAATGTAAGTTCCAGATGGGATTTGAACCCACGACCCTTTCTGATCTGCAGTTTTAGTTGGTCACCATAGTCTCCAGTAGGTGAGTGGTTAGTCTGTCGTAAGCATCCAACCAGATCATGGAGAGTTGTTGGTTCAAATCCCATCTGGAACTTGTATTTTTTTCCAAGTTTCCATTGGATGCAATTTCAACAGGGCTTGAAATAATTTCCTGGCTGATGCCGGTCAAGTTGTCCAGTCAAATCTGTGTTTGCTCGGACAAGAACCGATTTTGTCCATACAAAATGTGCATTACATCATAACTCTTTAAAAAGTGCTTCTTAACCCTCTCAGTACAACATGATGCTTAAATATCAAGCAAGTACATTTAGCGAGCTTTTATTGTGCATTCGTAGAAGTAGCTTCACAATCAGTACAAGAGGGGAAAGTATGACCCCGGGGACATAGCCAGGCATGGCACTGGATTTGTTGACTTTTGCAGAAGGAACCCTGGGGACAAACCCACAGGATTAGTAACACCAACAGCACCACCCCCATCTTGAAATGAATGACTGTAACAGTTGTTTCCGTAAAGACTGGGTATGAATAATATGGTACATGTACATGTTTCAAAATGGCAGGTGAGAGAAAGCCAATGGTGTGTGAGTTAAATTATATTTGGAAGTGAATTGATACACTGGACTTTGTGACTTGAGGCTTCACCTGAAAACCATTGACATTATTCAAAAGTTAGTGGAATATTCTTTTTTGAACAATCAACACCTATGAATACTTTTAAACAGTGAGACGAAATTGTTCTCGACCGAGGATCTTTTTCTTTTTCTTTCTTTTTTTTGCTACAGTGCAATAAGTACCCCGGTACATGTAGCATCTTGCAGGTTTTGCAATGTTGTGTGACAGTAAAACAATATTATCACTGGTAATATACAATACTGTATTGGGCAGTTCGACAATGTTTACAGTGTGACCGGGAAAACCGTGAACACCTACATGTAAAATAATTATATTAGGAATGCTTATTGTTTTTAAGCCGATAATGTTTGTCAGGACTTCACATGCCAAAACCGCAAGGTGAATAATGGTTATTATCACCCAACTAGTGGACTAATTCAATTCCTGCATTTTGATAGTCCTCGAGTAGCGAAATGTGTGGCACTTTCTTTTGTTTTATTCCCAAATAAATTTTTCTTCAACTTGCATTAAAAAATTTGCTAACTTTATTATTGCATTTTCTGTCCAACTAGTTGGGTGATACTAAAACAATTAGACCCTTCGCCCTCAAGGGCCACGGGTCAATAGCCAATTCGGCTTCGCCTCATGGGCTATTGACCCGTAGCCCACAAGGGCTACGGGTCTAATTGTTAATTAGTTGAAGGACATAACTTTCTTTGTTTAGGAAAATCGTTTTTCCCTAGTTTGTTTCAAGTTACATGTACCTATTTTATTCGCAAAATGACCAGAATTAGCTCAAATTAAATCCTATTCAATTACCCAGACAATGTAAAGCCGACACAATTATTGCCGCGCAAACAACAGTATCAAAACATTCTGCGATTTAGCAAGTAGATTTCCGATGCGTGATTGGACAGAAATAACATTCCTGACATGTCTGCTTTCATGGTAGCACTGTATTATTTTCATGTTTACATGTAGAATGTTAAATACTTCTGCAGAAGTGATTCCTTTTGTTGTGTATCAATGGATACCCTTCTCCTATCCTGTTATTTGTAGAGAGATGTTAGATGAAATGCAAACCTCCTGGCTATAAATGGATGAAGAAACCTGCTTGGGAGACTTCACATCTACATGTATAACTCATAGTGAGAGTTTTCATTCTTCAGAACATCTTACGAAACATGAACTGGTCCATACTGGCAAGAATCCCCATAACTGCAAACAATGCGGTAAGAGTTTTGGGGACTCAGCAGCTCTAAGGACACATGAGAGAGTTCATACTGGGGAGAGGCCTTATAAATGCAAGCAGTGTGAAAAGACTTTTACTGTCGCTGGAAATTTGAGGACACATGAAAGAATTCATACTGGAGAAAAACCTTACGACTGCAAACAGTGTGACAAGTGTTTTAGTACTGCAGCAAGTCTAACTGCACATGAAAGACTTCATACTGGATTGAAACCTTTTAAGTGCAAGCAGTGTGACAAGCGTTTTAGTGTAGTTAAACACTTAAGAAATCATGAAGCATGTCATACTGGAGAGAAACCTTTTGACTGCAAGCACTGTGACCAGCGCTTTAAGCATCGAGGAACACTCCGAACCCACAAAAGAATCCATACTGGTGAGAAGCCTCATAAATGCAAAGAGTGTGGCAAGTCTTTTATTCAGACTTCGAATCTTCGGAGGCATGAAAGAACTCACACTGGAGAGAAGCCTTATGAATGCAAACAGTGTGGAAAGTATTTTTCCCAGGCTAAAAATCTGAAAAGGCATTACACAGTTCATTCTGGAGAGAAGCATTACCTGTATGAATGCAAGTACTGCGACAAGTGTTTTGGCCAAGCAGGCAACTTAAGCCGACACTTAAGGGTTCATACTGGAGAGAAACCCTTCAAATGTAGGCAATGTGGCAAGTGTTTTAGTGATGCACAAAATCGGAGGAGACATGAAAGAATCCATTCTGGACAGAAGCCTCATAAGTGTGGCCAGTGTGGTACATGTTTTAGTGAGGCAGGAAGTTTGAGAAAACATGAACTTGTCCATACCAGAGAGAAGCCACATGCATGCAAACAATGTGGCAAATGTTTTAGTCGTGCAGAAGATTTGAGGAGACACAACAGAATCCATACTGGAGAGATGCCTTATAAGTGTAAGCAGTGTGGAATGTGTTTTCGTTATGTGACAAGTTTCAGGAAACATGAAAAAGCCCAGGAGTGTACTATACAGAACCCTGAAAACAACAACATTGAAATGCACGTCTCTGTTATGGAAGAACATGATTCACACAATAACAAAGAAATCTGTTGGTCGATTTTGCAGGAGGGCTGCTTAGAAGTGAGGTCAATATTTTAATGAAATCTAGAATAGACACATGGTGGATAACTACAAGTAAACATTGATTGAATTTTTCCTCTGCCTTTGCAATTTGTCAAACTTATGAAAGAAAAAAACTACAGTGATGGTCCACGCGCAGTCACAAGTATCACATTACTTCCAAAGTTAAGTGATGTCTGATGCATGGGATTGTCTCTAACAGTTTTTTAAAATTGATTATTAGATTCAGCTTTTATTGTTTAAGCAAGTGTTAGAGCTGAAAATCTTAACTTTACACTATAAATCAAATAATTTCAGAAACTGAGCCAATTTCAGACCCAGGGTGAGGGAAAGAATCTTTTGTTCAAAAAGCACCAAGTTAACCCTGATGTGTAGAGCACTTGTGCTGGATTATATACAGTACAGTACATGTACACTGTATTAAAGTTTGAGAGTTACGGAACAAACCTCTTCACTCCACTTGTCCCAAATACATTATTATTTTTTCTTATTTTGTGAAGTTAATTGAAATTTAATGGAATTAATAACTTGGAGCGATTGTGGTCAATAATTTCTTATTGTTGTCATTGTTTGCAAA
Source organism: Montipora capricornis (assembly GCF_036669925.1). NCBI lineage: Eukaryota > Metazoa > Cnidaria > Anthozoa > Scleractinia > Acroporidae > Montipora > Montipora capricornis. The sequence goes on along the minus strand of NC_090884.1, from coordinate 15,610,122 downwards.
TGCCTCGCATTCCTTGTGCTTTGGGTTGTGGAGCTTTAATTTATCGTTGTGGCAGGAAGAAGGAGCATTTTAGTGTCCCTCCCCCCCCCCCCCCCTACTTTCCACTGGTGATTGGTGCCTGTCTTCTCGGAGGCATGAGGGCTCATGGCTGGATTGTCTGGTTTTGCCAGCCATCGGTGCAGTCTTCATCTATGAGCTGGCTGCTGGCCAACAGTGGAAGCTCGACAATGTCTCGGGCACCCAACCTCCACAGAGCGACACAGTAAATGTTGTTAATATAAGACCTTTTTTCCTGAAAACTTACTTTCCTACATGTTAAGTACGTGTATGCTTTGAAAGATTGGTAAACTAGGTCTAGTTCAATCCATGACAAGTGGATTCAATACTGGGTTGACATCACAAATGATTGCAAAGTGGTGGTATAAACACTAGCAAAACCAATTGAGGTATCCAGTGGATAGTGATTTATCAAGTGAATAGCGCTATCCACCCTTCAAACAGCTGGGGCCTGGAATTTTTTTTCATTTGGAATAACGAAACAAATTGCACTCGCCTTACAAGTTCATGCAATTTTGGTAGTCTTTGAAAAAATTTACTCATGCTTATTAAAATTGCACTCGAAATCGTGTGATTACCTATACATTATGGCACTGTAAGATGGGAGGCATATGAAGCTAATTTTACCACCCAGCTGGTGAGCATCACACAACAGATTTCTACTGTACTTCTAATTACAGTAGAGTATGCCCTTTAAAAAAACAAACAAACAAGAATACGGTTGCTAAAACTAAGCAGAATTTACCCTCCGTGCGGAAAATGTAGATTCTGCACAACAGTTTGACACAATAGGCCATTTTCGAGTTCATGTCTGCCTCCTCTTGAAAGCGAGTCTATTAAAGCGCAGAGGTTTGCTTATGAAAATATCATTAGTTTTCATTCGATACATAATTATGTAAAGCAGAACTACAATTACCACCACAAAAACTTTGTTCCTGTATTTAAAATCATTTTGAAGAGGAGGAAGACAGTGGCCTAAGTTTTCTTGTTGTTCCAAATATGGTACTCAGCAAATTGAATATTCGGAAGCTTGTTTCCCAGCACACAAAGGGCCGTTACGTGTTTCAACCCTTATGGGTTTCTGGTAATGGTCAATATGAAGTCATTCAGAAGACAGGCAAACAAAACGCTGAAACACAAAATTATTATCTGATGCAAAAATTTGGTCATTATTAGATCCATTGTATACACTTTCAGTCTATGGGAGCTACATTAATAAAACAATCTCTTTAAACTCTACATGACTGTATTTTTGCACTTTGTGAGGAGAAACCTGGAGGCATTTACATGAGTCATGAACACTGAGATCACAATGTTCAACTTATGTTAATTAATCAAAAATTTCCCTTGCGGGAGTACATGCATAAGACAGTAGAGAATCACCCCAGCCGTGATAGCCTGAGAACAAGTCCAACAAATGAATGGCACGTTACTGGTCAAGCTATGGTTTTAATTTTGGCACCAATCCCTTTATAAATTATTTGATCGCACATTGAAGCCATTTGTCTTTTAGAGCCCCTTTACAAGCTAACCAAGCAAGCAAGAGTAGTACTCCAGCATGACTAAGACTTAGGGCCCTTTCCTTTTGTCAGAACTGGCCGGCCAGACCCGTCAGTTTGCAAGGAAAATGCAACGATTTGAAGGAACACTTTCATGATAATCCCTCATATTCTTCTGGAGGAGTATAATAATATCATCCTCGAAGTGTGTTAATTTGAAAGCATTGTAGAGTTAGTCCTTCCAAATGCCTGGTCTGGTCGATCAGTTATGTCAAATGGAAAGCGTCCTTAGAAACAATCTTACACTATAGCAGTACAGTGTATAATATACCAAATGAAAAAGTGGCCGCCAATAAATAATTATTATTATTTTGTCTTTGTGAAAATTAGTCTGACTAGCCTTAAAGTGGTACTATGAAGAAAATCGCACCTTTCCTATCTAAGCCATTTTAAAACATAAACAAGTAGTCTGCGTGAGAAGAAAAATGCTATTTACCTTTTTCAATTATCTCTTTTGTTTCCAGAGATATTATAGTTTTTTAAAATATGCAAATGAGCCAAGTTATGACGTCATACACTCGACCAAATTTTGTTCAAATATAATGAAGAGATACATGTATCTCAGCCAATTTGTATCAGAAATTTCTGATTTTTTTCAGTACGATTCTACTAAATGTTCTCCACAATATGAGCTTAACAGTTCTGTTACCATGGCATCATACTGGGTTCCAGACCTCCCCCATATTAAAAGCTTTTCTGGCCACCTTTGGCGTTCCATTTTGATATTTGCTAACAGCACTTCATATGCATGATCCAGCAAGCATAATTATAAATAGGTTAGCTCGTGTTTGTGGCCTTGTTTGACATTTTGCAAGCTGAAAATCATGAACATATTGAAATCAAGGGGGTGGGGACTGGAAAAGAGTGAGTTGCCATGGGAATAGAATTTTTTACAGCCATAGGTGTGTTTCCGGTAGAACTATTAGACTACCAAGTTTCAATGGTCTGCGCTGCAAATTGGCCAAAGTAACTCTATTATTTTATATACTCAACATAATATTGGGTTGAGTGTATGAAGACATCAGTCATCTCATTTGCATATTTTACCCATTTTCAAACTTAAATATCTCCGGAACTAATGAAGATCTTTGCAAACGGTAAATGGCGTTTTTGTTCTTTCGTGGAATTCTATGTGATACACTCAAAAAATCAAGGGGTAAAAATTTGATCATAGTACCACATTAAGTTTTAAAGCAAACATTATTTCAACTTTACACACGTTAATGAAGCTAGCGAGGCTAATTAATGCAAAGACAAAATAATAATTTTTTGGCAGCTATTTTTGCATTTGGTCAATACCGTACATAGCATCTTGTATTTTACAATTCTGGCTGAATAGTTCAATACTTAGTTTTTTGGCGAATGGCTTGAATGGCTATAAACTCAGATATCTGAGAATTCTAAGAAAATGAATCAACTACCTATTCTGAATACCACTCATCCTGAAGATTTGCTGGCCTGTTATAGGAAAGAAACTCTTTTCAGAGTTCCTTATGGGATGTAACATTGTTGGAGACTGTTCCTTGCTTTGATTTGTGACAGAGTGCCGTGATGTGTAATTGGCCCTGACAAGACCGTGTTTTGCAATCTGTGAAGACCTTGAACTCCTTCTGTAATAATTACCCGAGTTTCCTGATCTCCTGGTTATATCTTGTGCGCCATCATCGTTCTTCACATCTGAGCTCCTATTGGCATGAGTACTTATTTCTGCACGAAACAACTTTGGTTCTTTCCCTTCAGTGTGTGAGTAATATCCGCCATAAATCTGAGAAGCATTTGCCCTCTGACTTGATTGACCACCACAGTGAATGCGATGCACTGAATAATTATTATTCATCATATAAAACATGGGAAGTGCTTGTGACCGCTTTGTATAGCTTATCTTTGGATTTACAGATGACTTGAGGGATGTTTCTGGATTTTGTTCCTTTGATGCCTGAGTGGGAATGGCTCTTAAGTAGTTATTAAGGGAAAGGTTACTGATTTCTCGCTTTAAAACAAAGGTTGCTGTCCCTCGTTTCACTGCCTTTTCCTGGCCAACTGCATTTGTCTCAGGTGTGGAAGATCTTCCCATGTTATCATTTTCATCAAAAATAATCATATTATCTTCCACGTGATGATTTTCTGCAGCACTAACTAATTCCCCATCAGAT
>NC_090884.1:15598853-15601353 GCF_036669925.1 Montipora capricornis | reverse complement strand
CAAATAGCCTAATCCAGAATTCTTCATCAAATACTCATCTCAAAGAAAGAATGCCGTAACATTATTATTATATAATGTTGCCCTTTTCACCAGTCTTGAGTTGCTAAAACTAGGAAAAAACTAATTATTATTTTGCAATAATTATTATTGCAAAATTAGTTTTAGTAATATACTACTAATTAAGACTATAGGACCAGTATAGCCTAGCTAGAAGTCGCATCATGAGATATGTCTGTACATAGTAAAGTTCATTGGTGTTTGTCTTATCAACTACTATTTTAAAAAATCTGTCTTCTTAACCACCAGCAAAAGAGTTCATTTAAATGATGACAGAGTTTCAGACCAGCTTTGGCCAATCACAGTCTTCCAGTGGCCAGAGACACCACAGCTGCCTAGACAGACTAAAATCATTCAGTCTTTAATCTTACAGACCAGTCAGGCCCAAGAAAGACTAGCTAAGAGTACTTATAAATATGATTCACCCGGGATGGACATAACACAAAGCACTCCAAGTTGACTGAGACTGAGGATGTGTTTCAACTCAAGATTGTTCAAACATCTGTCAATTTAAGACTCAATGACAACAATCCTTTACACTTAATTATATTTTGATATGAGTCCTGTAACCATTTTCTACTGTATTGGGTAAAAAGCCAGTAAATCAATGGAAGACTTACATGGTACCAGTAATGCCGTTTGGGACAAGGACATTTAGCGTGATCCCAGGTTTGTTACGTTCCGCCTCATCATCATCCCATTTACTGAGGTACTTGTCATTTGCATAGTGAATGATCATCTCCCTTCTGTCATCGTCATCACAATCACTCTCTTGATAACCAATACAAGTGTCATTTGGGTGATGTGCATCACTTTGGTTCATTGTAAGACTTAGCTGTAGCTTCATTCGTGCTTCCCTTTTTAATTGGTTCTTCCCAACTTTTAACACCTGAAATGAAACAAACACCTTTAATTACAGCAGTGCTCAGTATCGTTTCCAAGGATTTGGATAATGTGGCTCTGAATCTTTCTAATTAATTCTTACAACAAATCTTTCCACTGACACTGCACAACTGCATTCATGCACATGCATATAGTTATTAAATTAAATTTTTTTTTATAAATTTATGATATTTAGTATTTTTCTTATTAAGGGGCTTTTAATATTTGTGTACTAAAAATATATGAAAGAAACAAAAGACAAGGACTGTTCGAGATCGCCTGAAACAGCAGACTGTAAAATGCAGACTGGAGATGAAACAACCTTAGAACCCCTTTACTAATGCCAACCTGTAAATTACGCCTTAAATTAGGCCTAAAACAATGTTTAGATCAGAGTTTAGCATGAGTGAAGGTTTTGGGTTTTATGATGTGCATTTTACTCCAGTGGCCCCAGTTGTGCATTAAAAGAGAACTTTATCGGGTAGATATGTTAAGTCACTATCCACAGTAGCAAAATAAAATAAAATTCAATCTGCGCAAAAGATTTCAGTATATTAAAGGGGCAGTGTCATGCTTAATATAATGTGCTGTCTTTAATTAGGTCAAATATGGGTAAAATCTAAATGAGTACTTTAGCTCACACGCAGAACATTCCTGACACCGGCAAGATATGAAATATTATATATAATTATGGCACAAAGAGCTAATTCGCACTTCGTTTTTGGTGTCTTTCGGAAAACACTGTGTCCAAACTTGAAAAAATTGACCAGTTTTTTTTCAAGTTTCAATTCATTTCTATCCTCTCCATCCTTGGTTGCAAACAACAAAGAAGTGCAAAGCTTCAGTGCACTTCAATGGTTATTGGCAACAAAACTACAGCATTATTTTGTGGTTTTCATTGCTGTAAAAACTTGGACGTCTTTTTGTGTTTTGAAGTTTGACTAAAATAGCATGAAACTGCCCTTCAATTAAATGCCCACGTAACTGTGAATAGGCACTGTCTAGTGTTAGCATATCCAAGTTAAAAGGCATGTACAAAAACCTTAGTCAATACTTAACATGGAGTATTTTAATCATACTCTAGATAAAGTGGTAATTATGCAGTCTTTGGATAACTGGCACCTGGTCTGCTGAGTGCATGTACTTTTTTAATTGCACTTTCCATATCAAGCAGGAGTGACATGTTTATACCTTATTATTAATTAATATATGAAGGAGCTAGCTGGGTTATCAGGATCATACACCTCTGTACCTGTCGTATTCAAGACGTTCATCTTTGAAGGAACGTTTATTAAGTGCTAAATTTAGTTGTCTTTATCAGATAAATGCAAGGATGAGTTCCAAATCCTGCAAGTGCAAATTATGAAAGACCCAAAATGATCAGCTGTAGACTTCCGAGAGTAACGAGTCGAGAAGAAAATAATGTGTCATAGGCTCCAGAGCTTCAAATTCATGTCCATGAAGCTCCTTAATTAGAATACAAAACATGCATTAAGGTGTGTCCATTAGGCCTACAACTGGCAAGTGTGCTGGATTATAAAGCGGCTACACTGTAGGTGTA
>NC_090884.1:15568853-15573853 GCF_036669925.1 Montipora capricornis | reverse complement strand
CGCTACAATGACCAACATGCTCAACCCAACACAGTTCTTTTGATTATTTGCTTTAGTATAATCAGTCAGTTGATGCCCATGTCTAATAACCAAAATTAATCCTAACCTGACCCTATTTATTCTCTACGCTTAATTTACGCTCCCAAAAAGTTTTTTCAATTCATCTGACTGCGTATTCAACCTAGGTAAAAACAGATTCTAGCTGAGAACGGATTTTACCGGCAACATATACATGGTTGGCGCATGCATGGTTGAAGCTGGCGCAATGTTAAAAAAGTTTAGTACAACTTCAAAAAGACCCTTCGCTCACCTTGGGCCTCCAGTGCCAACATTTAGTTCGCTGTTATCACCAATGACGGCATTACCACCTGAGACACTGATATCATAACTGCTCTGGCCAGCGGTGAGTTGTGGACGGACACTGAAAGAAATCAAATGTTGATTCTGTTGACTTTAATATTTCAGACTGATTGCCACACGTGCAAAAGGAGCGTTGAACCAATCAGAGTTAAAATTAAATAAATGTGACTTCCTTGAAGCGCGGGAATATGAACGTGTGCTAGTATTGGTTTACTTCATTACACAGGCCACCCAAGCGTGGAATAACGTGCGCTGGTGTCTTCTTTAACGGTTTGTACGAAGGTACAGATTTGCTTTAAAGAAAGAAATTACAAATATCTTGCAAATAATTCCACGTACTTTGCAGAAATGTTGTTCAGTAATCTTTCTACTCAACCCGTCTCTTGAGCGAATTTGATGCGATGCCAGGGAGATTATTGTTTTCCTATTTTTTGCTCTCCCACCACGAAGAAAAATTTGAACATTTCTGTATGGTATGCCTGGCTAGTCTATGGCTAGTCTAAATCACAGGAAAGGAGGTAAACAATCAACTTTGTTCTTAAAGTTTACGGGGGAAATAAAAGTGTTTTTTTTCCAGGGGCAGGTTATTTCTGACCTCCATCTGACTGTATAGTTGTTTGAAGCAACATATTTAGCTTTTATAGAGCAATTTATTGTTCTAACTAGTAGCATAACCAATCGTTACATTTCCCGCTGCTCGGCCGAAAGCGCTAATATAAAGCTAATGGGTTTTGGCCATGATGTGTACTTTGTTGTGGAGCAGAAATATTTAAGTGTCTAGTCTTCTAGCGCTGGAGTACTAATTGAGGACACTGTAAACTTAAATCAACAAATTAACGCAAATCATATCAAATGTTGGTTTTGGAGGATAGGGGAAAACCGGAGTACCCGGAGAAAAACCTCTCGGAACAGAGTACAGAACCAACAAAAGCAACCCACATATGACGCCGAGTCTGGGAATCGAAGGAAGGCGAGTGCACTCACCACTACGCCAGCCCTGCAAGGGCTATAAGGAGGTCAATGGGTACGATTAAATTAAGGCCTCAAGGACTATGTGCGATGTGTCCACTACAGAACTAGTAGAACTTACGTAGCATCAAGGTGATTTCCAAGGTTGACTTGACTACCTGTTCCTACCGCAGCAACGGCTCCGGGATGGACATCAGTTTTAAACTCAGCGTTTACGTTTAATTCTTTGACACAAACGACTGATAAAAAGCAGATAAGAAAACAGAGCAACATTGGCTAATTATCTTGAATGGACTAAAAAACAAATCTCTCTTTAGTCCCAAAAATTACTACTGCATGGAGAAAGATTTCAACAAACCAAATTTTCACAAAACGCTTCAGATTTATCATTCTTTTGCATCGATGTAAATCTATTGTTAATTAAACATATAGTGTCTTCATTTTGGTTCAAATATCAAGTGCTTTTGGATTTTGCGCATGCTAGCTAAAGAGGATACAGAGGCCTTTGTTTATACCAAGACTGAAAGGGTTAGGTCACGCAATTTTGAGCAATTTCAGCACTGATCGAATGGTCATAGAATTAACTAAAATGTCAAAATAACTGTTCAAAACTATAGAAGAACTCTAACAAAACACAGGGAAGCCAAGAAGGGACATGGTGGACAAAACTGGAGAGGATTGAAATGGATTGAATTTGGGTAAATTTGAAAAACGTCGGCCCACCTTTTTTCAAATTTATATCAGTCTATATCAAAATGTCATTTACAAACCTGGAAAATCATTTTCAGTTGTTATGTGGCCGTGATTTTGCAAATGAAAGACTCTTGCTCCGCTAATTTGACGTTTAGAGCTCATAATTAACAAAATTACCTAAAATAGCGTGACCTAGCCCCTTAAGGATCAATTATCGCAAATCCAGAGTGACATATGGAACAAAACAACTCTAAACATAAAAACCGCCTCATTCTTTCACTGAAAACCTCAGAGGAAATTTTACAGCTTATTTTCCTTTCATCCATAGCATTCCTATAAAGCGTTTTCCTTTTTTCATCATTCATTAGTAACTTATTTTTTCCTTTATTTATTCATTTCATTTATCCAGTTAGATAGTTATTAAAGAAATTCGAAACTTGAACATGATCAATTGACGTCTGTGACCTGTGATTGATGTGTAACGTTTGTTACACATCAACGTTTGAGGTGTAACGTTTGTTCCGGCAATCACTTAATTAAAGGTTGCCTTTCTGCCACAAGTTCCATACAAATAAATATAAGGTATATATTTAGTCGGTCAAATCCGGTCTCAGGTTGAATCGGTTTTTACTTACGTTGTAGGTTGAATATGCACTCTACCTAGTCTCAATCAGCTATCAACCCCCCAAAAAGGACTCAAGACACCTATACCTTCCCTCAAGCTCTGCCTTACGAATCTCAACATATCTTCATGTTTCGTATCATTTTATCGGTTACTGTACTCCATTCAGTCTAAACATTACAACATAGCATGGGAACAAAGAACTGTACCATGCAATTACCAGTAATCGAACTCGGACCCTCCAGACCTATAATTATGCGACTTCACCACTACACTACAACGACAAACATGCTCAAGTCAACACGGATCTTTTCATTATTTACTGTTGTATAATTAACAACAGGCGAAGGCGAAGCCTCATGGGCGAAGCCTCATGGGCTATTGACCCGTGGCCATTGAGGGCGAAGGGTCTAATTGTTTTAGTATCACCCAACTAGTCGGACAGAAAAGGCAATAATAAAGTTAGCAAATGCAAGTTGAAGAAATATTTATTTGGGAATAAAACGAAAGAAAGCGTCACGCTTTTCCCTACTCGAGGACTATTACTAATAGACCTCTACTAGCGTAGGCAATCAAAATGCAGGATTTGCATTAGTCCACTAGTTGGGTGATACTAATCAACTGATATCCATTCATGGCAACCAAAACTAATACTAACCTTACCTTAATTTTTCTCAAGCCTTAATTCAGGCTCCAAAAGAAGTTTCTTCAGTTCATCTGAGGGCGTATTTTACCAAGGTAAAATGACGATCACCAATTTAACATTGGTAAAAAAGGACTCAACCTGAGAACGGATTTTACCGGCAACATATAGAAAAACTGGCCCTTAGGAAGTCCCACGTAAATGCCACACATTAAGTGATCAATCAGCCATGTTGCCAGCATGGTTGTCCTGATAGTGTAGTGGTCATCACACACGACTAGTGATCAGGGGGACGTGGGTTACAGGAAATAATCCCCTGATGAGTGGGCGACTATTCACATCCCACTATTCACTCACCTGTAGTTCCAGCTGGTGTGACTTCCCTTACGTCCTGGACAACGTCAAGTCGATTTAACCATTCAGCTTCCCGTGTAAAACGGAGTGTCAGTCCCTTGGTCTCAATATGTGGGGTGTCCAGTGCGCCTTGAATGCAATGAAGATTACCCCCTAATTGACGCACATCACGTGATGTGCAGATTGGGCCATCATTTACGTCGCTTAAAACTGAAAGTGCTTTAAAAAGGGATAAACAAATTAACGACGTTTAATGTAAGTAAAAGTTGAAAAATAAAACAATCATGCTGTGGTTCACGAATAAAGGCTCACCTTCATCGGTTGAGAGACCTCTTACACCTGATTCACGATGGACATGCTGTTTAGTAAAAAGAGTCATTAAGTCATGCTGTAAATAACTAGAGAACGTTAACAATCCGAGTTCCTCCCGCCCCCCCACCCCCTACCCATCAAACCCAACTTAGTAAAAGTCACCCTTTCATCCAAGCGATAATAATTGAAAGCACTCTTTATTAAAAGAGGGAGGGGAAGGGCTGTTCTGCGTATCAGAAAAGGAGGTTGTAGCTTACTGATTTACTATATTAGGTTTCATTTGAAAACTGATGGTAGCTTATGACAAAGTGTTGTGCTTGCACCATATTTTGCTCACTTTACAATAAGGGAGAAAGTGGACAATCGTAGAAATGAACGAATGAAACAAAACTTTCTGGTTCCTCCAATCCTATGGAACGTTATGTCAGACTCGCTACGTATACCTTAAAGTCCCAAATTTAAAAATTGTATTCTGTTAATTCCATTGGATTCCCCCTCTGGGGAAGGGGAACTGAAAGCACTCAAGTACCTGTTGTCCTGAGGGAGGAAGCCAAGGTGAAAACTTCTCAACGTCAACAACGACATCTTTTTTAAGTCCAGGCTTGGTACAAACGATTGGTTTCTTGGCACTGCACAACTCAGAGAGCGACCAGAAATGAAGACATTCCTCCTCTTTGCATCCTTTAAGATCATGTGAATAACAATAACCCTCAAGAGCCCCTCCTTGACAGCACACTGGGCACAGCACCGCCATTTCATATCTCATGTTTCTTAACCAGAAACACTCTTTGCGTATGCTCTCTAACATAAAGCCCAATTGTCGGCAAACAACACTGGCACAAGCATTTGCAGTTGCCTTTGCCTGGTCTTCTGCGTAAATTGCAACTTCAACAGTGGACGTTTGGCACACGAAGATCACGGAACAGATTTTGTCTCCAGAAGTAATTAATCTGACAAAGTTCTGGAACAACTCAGGTTCCGCTGGTCTTAAAAATTTCCCTTTGCCCCACCGAAAGAACTGCACGACAAATCGATGAAACAAACCTA
>NC_090884.1:15543853-15551353 GCF_036669925.1 Montipora capricornis | reverse complement strand
TGCAATCCGTAAATTGATGTAAAGCAGGAAGGCCTTGCTGCCAAAGATAAAAAACATCGTCACGATATCGCTACCATCGATTTCGCCCATGGCAAGATCGGCATAACTGCAGGCATTCTTTGGACCCATAGCTGTGCCATGAATTTGAAGAAAGAAATTCTCCTTAAAAACAGCATGGTTGCTTTTCAAACAGATTTTCACAGCTTCTAAAATACAAATGAATGAAGGGGTAGTTTCTAAAGAAACTGTGGTGCTGCGTCGGTGGGGAAGTAGTATACAAAAATTTGGTTTTATCAACGGAGTTGATAATGTAAATTGGCCACCGTACAGAGATTCTAAAAGCTAGCTTTTAGAATCTCTGTACGGTGGCCAATTTACATTATCAACTCCGTTGATAAAACCAAATTTTTGTATTCTAAAATACAAGTAGTGGATAGAAATTTATTTTCTCTGGCATTCAAAGCCTTCCTTACCGCAGTGAGACCAAGTATAGACATATATATGTATATGTATATGTATATATGGAAGAAAAAAACAAATAAACTACAAGCTCATCCCTACAAACCTGTTTCGTGGTAGTTTATTTGTTTTTTTCTTCCATATATACTTCGCTCTACTTCTATGTATTGAGCACTGTTTTACGAAAATCAAGTTTCACACTATATATGTATAAGTGTATACACCCGTTTTCAAAAACGTTGCAATTTTAAAGTATATATGACATATATATGCCTTTTGTTTTCTCATCAGAAAGGTGTTCACAGAATAAACAATAGGGGGCCATTTTAAAGGAAAACACACAATCCGTGTCACAAAGAAGATGCAATTAAATAAATTTCTGACAGTTCACATCAAACCCTTTTCGAAAGAACCTTGACCGTAAAAAATGAAACACAAAGAGACAACAAGCTTTCATTTAAACAATTCTCCACTCTTACATTTCCATTTTTTTTTACCTTTTCAGAGTTGAGTACAAAAGTGACTATGTTGCCAGACGAGTTAGATGCGACTTTAGTAAACACTGTGATGCATTCAAGGCGTTCGATTCCTTCAATGTTTGTTACATCCATAAAAAAATTGCCATTTGATTTCGGTGTTGTATATAATACCAAGTTAGTAAAATATTAGAAACAAAGCTCACTGGATATCCAACGGCGAAAAATGAAATTATTGTCGAAGACCATTACTCGTCGCTTTAAAGATTCCAGATATTTATTTTTCACCGCCTGTCTTGTTCATCCAATTGACGTTCCATTCTTGAGTTCCATGAGGGTATATTTTGTTTAAAGATCCACTAAAACGCCATTCGCGGTACAATGACTTTCGACGCCATTGCAGGTTAATTAGAAAATCAAACTTCAACTTACAGGTAAGTCTCGTTTAATTTTCTAATTCTACCTCGTTACCATGCTGAGAGATCCCATAAGATTTTGAAGCTGACACGCACATTAAGAAAAAAGCACAAATCAATAAAGCAGACAGGTTTTATTACAGTGGCAATAAAGTTCATCGTAAGGATCTACTTAACAGATAACACAGCGTTTGCAAAGCTGGAAGCCGTAACTATCGGCTTGTTGTAGTATTTCGCAAAACAACATTCTGATGACCAACCAGCTGTCTTCAGGACGTTATCTAAATTAATAGAAGCACTATGTGCAGCTGACGCTGCTCTAGTGCTATGTGGTGAAAACTTAGAAACATCTAAACCGGCCTGTGCCATAACTTGGCGTACCCAACGAGTCAGGGTATCTCTACTCACTTCTTTCATAGGTTTCACATAGCTGATGAAAAGCTTACACTGGTTTCCCCTAAGACACTTGGTTCTCTTTAGATACTCCTTACAGGTTGTGCCAAAGCCACGATTTCTTTCTCTTTGCAGAACTCGGCATTCCAGTCAGTTAACACGTCGTTCGAAACTTTTCCCTCATCCGGCCTCTCTGAATCCATGTTGAAGCGGACGAATGAAGGTATTTCACGAAGAATATTTACGGACAAACAGTAAGGTAAACTGCACTGTTCGGCGACAAGCGTTGCACTGTTTGGCGCACGCGCTTGCTATCTCATGGGGTCTATCAGCATGGTAACGAGGTAGAATTAAATGTTCTCCTGTGTGCACCAAAGAAATCTATGCATTAACCTAACAAAATAGGCACAGAAGACTCTATGCACAAAGACGCCACTAAGCAGGGGAGTGACAGGCAAGACATTTCATGACACGGAAAAAAAAAAATACGGAGAAATGAAATGCAGATTCCGACTGGGTTTGGCAACCCATTAAAAAAATACATATCTGACTGATTTTTGAAAAAAGTGGCTGCTTAGATTTTTGCTTGAAAACAGGCTATGCCTGTTTTCAAGCCACTGGGGCAGTCTTAGACGCAAGGGGGGCTGAGTCAAGACATGCCTGTATAAAATCTAGAGGCTCTAAGCTACGATCTAGTTGTTAGTTTGCACTTATAAGAGCAAACCAAAGTTAGTTTTTGTGACACTGCTTGGAAAAAATCCAACGCCTACAACTTTGAAACGACCCAGAACCAATCTCTTATGTAGGACTTATGATTAGTGCTCGACATAAAATATCTTAGCTTGACTCATCAGGTGCCACGAGGGTCCCCCATACAAAGACCAGTAAAATACAGTCAGCCGTTAGACATGAGTGAAATCTAGAAGTGGCACTGTCGAGGCTGGGGTGAAGTTTGATCCTAGCTGGAATCATAGCTGCTAAAAGCAAGAACTTTGTTCTGCATCTGAAGGTGCTATGTTACAGCATTAACAGGTAGCTACTTCTAAATCCAGTCAAATATATATATAAGGTATTACTCTAGCTGACACCAACCAGAATAGAGACGGTCTATCAAACACTTTGACAGGCTCGTGATGGATACGAAATCTGGAAAAAAAAAAGTAAAAAATGCTCATCATTTATAGTGTTTGGTCGATAAAAACGTTATTTACAGTGGAGCTTACATGTTGCAGTAGAATAGCGTAAGCTCTCCGGATACGGTGAGGAAAAACCTGAGCAAACTGCCTCGCGATGCGGTTTGCTTGGTCGTTTCCTCACGTGCGCGGAAAATTTTTTATAAGAAATTCGCTTCTCGAGGCAAATTCCTCACTGTGTGCGGACATCGTGAGAATCGAGCTAAGTTTGGTCAATCAAGCATCCAATAAAAATACATCGCATTCTCCCGTGAAAGTGTCGGAGGAAGAAACTCCGACACTACTGAAGTCGCATGAGAATGTCATGTACTTTTATTGCATGCTTGACTGACCTAGCTCATCTCCATTCACACGATGGCCGCACGTAGTGAGGAATTTGGCTCGCAAGGCCAAAAATATCCAACATGTTTGATTTCATCCCTACTGCTTCGCCTGGAAAATTTCTCACCAAATTCTCCCCGCACACGTAAGGAAAGGGCCGAGCAAACCGCCTCGTGCGGCAATAAATTGCTCAGCTCTTTCGTCACCGTATGTGGCGGGCTGTACTCTAGCTCACACTCACCAATGATAGCATTAGCACGCAACGTACTACTACAACAACAACAACAACGACAACGAAAATAGTTTACTAGTTTATTAGCCTGGGTTTGTTTTTTTTAAATACTTTATTATCCTGGGTTTGCTCTTTACTAAGTTCAGATATTCCTTGGGATCGACTTCAGTCCCTCCGGAACGGTCCTCAAAGCTTCGCAGAATTCGTCACTGTGGACGCCATATTTGATCACTACAGCCGGTTTGCGTTAACGAAACAGTTGTGAGCTTGAAACCATGCGTGAGTGCCAAAACAAGTTTACTAACTCGTTTTACTGGTTCAAATTTAATTTATTCCTCCGTGGCGCAGTGGTTCCTATCTTCGGAAGGGAAGGAGAAGGGTACTAACACATGTGCGATCAAAAGAAACGGTAAAAAGAAACATTTTTTTTGTCTTTTGACTGAAAATGAATCATTTGGTGCCACATGACTGAACGACGATAGACGCAAAGGATAACATGGGATACTAAGGATTCAATGTAGATTCCTATTGTTCAGAAGTCAAGTCCTCTACTTGTGCTTCAGCTACAGTAACTATACCACGAAGTAATGTGCATCTTATTAACCGGTTTGGAACATTGATATCTTTTGCATGACTTTTACTACTTTTGTGGTAGTATTACTCCAGCTGATACCGTGTTGAGAGAACTAACCAGAATAGAGATCCGTGGAGTTTTCCCAACAATCTGACAGGTTCCTGGTTAGATTCGAATCTGCAAACGTAAGTAGTAAAACAATAGGGAGTTTAAGCAAAGAAGTCGGCTACGGCAAAGACAACGCCACAAAGCAAGAGTATTGTTGGACGGTCAAGGAGAAATAATCGTGCTCAGTGCACGTGCAAAACAAATTTCCGTGCATTTCTTTGCCGTACTCCCGCACAAAACAACGTGAAATCACTAAATTTTGTGTTGTGACGAACGCGAGTATATAACAATTCACCATTCATTTTCTATTTTCACTTTTTAATTAAAACCGTTTGTACCCGTCCAGTTACAGGATACTTCACCCGTTTTGGGTATCCAGTCATCTCGCCACCAGGAACACTCGTTACCACAGAACTCGCCGCCAATATGCAATTAAAGTCACCTAAATTTACTACTTTATATATCTAGTTTATCTACTTTATATATCTAAAATTATAAGTCAATAAAGGAAGTTATTTCTCGAAAATCGTGACAGCACATGACGCATTGGAAGCGATCAGCATTTCATCGTGAAATCTTTTGTCTGTTTGTTTTTCTTTTATTGCCCGCGTGCGTTGTCGCAACGTCTGACACTTGCAGATCGCAGACTAGCACTAACCAAATCCTAACTTGCAGTTATCGATGGCTAGCCGTTTTAAAATGTGTGCTTAGATTTAAATACTGTCTATCAACACTATTTGAGAACAGTCTGTAGTTGCCATACACCTGACTTTCATTGCTTAAGCTGATTCGACCTCGATAAATAGGAGGCACTTCTCGCTATGGCGCGTTTTTAGTGTCAAAATTCAAACGTGCATTCGGCAATTCAAACATTCATTTTAGCTATTCAAACCTTCAATTCAACAGTTCAAACATTCAATTCGGCAATTCAATTCAGTTAGGCCTAAGATTAGCTGTAATGATTGTTTAGGATTCCTCTGTATTGGTAAAACAATGACCTGTGACTTGTGAAGCGAAGTGAATCGAGTGGTTTTTAATTGAGTATCGAAAGTAATTAGCGAATTGCTTTGGTTTTGTATTACTTCACTCGGTGATTGGTTCAAAGATCTCGCGCCACTTTTTCAACCAATCAGAATTGAAACCAAAACCACTCGTGGCTCGCACGTGCACATTTTCCCACGCTTTGTGTCGGCTACGTGTTATTACTTCGAGTTTTGATTGGTTGACCAGATTGTTTCCGTCCTTTTTGATTGACCAAAGTAATTACTTTGGTTTTGGTTTTTTACGACACTCAATTCAAAACCGCTCAATTTGAATTACTTTTATTTTATTAGCTTCGCCAAATAAACAAACAAAACAATTACGTATACAGAAGAAAATTGGCAGGGACACCGTAACAGCTGTGGCCAAATACAGCGGACCCGAATTTGTCGAATTCAATCTTTGAATTGCCAAATTGAATATTTGAATTGCCGAATTGAATGTTTGAATTGCCGAATTGAATATTTGAATTGCCGAATTAAAAATTTGGAATTGTCGAATTGAATATTTGAATGGATGTTTGAATTTTGACACTAAAAGCGTGCCATACTTCTATCGTTAATCCTAGTCGTTAGTCCGTTTAGAATAACCTCTAAAACACTCACTCAAACAAATAGGACGCTCTACACAGAATTGACGGTGTAAACAGTTAATAACGAAAAACAGCTCAGTGGCGAGTTTCCTGGTGGCAAGATGACTAAGCAGATGATGAACAAGACAGAATGATCGCAAAATACTTGCAAGAGCGCTAAGTTGTATTTTGGAGAGACGTTTTTGTTGCCGTCAGTTGATCTTGTTCCAGCGCCACCCTAAGGGATTTTGTTAGCCGTTAGACATGAGTGAAATCTAGAATTGGCACTGTCGAGGCTGGGGTGAGGTTTGATCCTTGCTGGAATCATAGCTGCGAAAAGCAAGAACTTTGTTCTGCATCTGAAGGTGCTATGTTACAGCATTAACAGGTAGCTACTTCTAAATCCAGTCAAATATATATATAAGGTATTACTCTAGCTGACACCAACCAGAATAGAGACGGTCTATCAAACACTTTGACAGGCTCGTGATGGATACGAAATCTGGAAAAAAAAAAGTAAAAAATGCTCATCATTTATAGTGTTTGGTCGATAAAAACGTTATTTGCAGTGGAGCTTACATGTTGCAGTAGAATAGCGTAAGCTCTCCGGATACCGTGAGGAAAAACCTGAGCAAACTGCCTCGCGATGCGGTTTGCTTGGTCGTTTCCTCACGTGCGCGGAAATTTTTTTATAAGAAATTCGCTTCTCGAGGCAAATTCCTCACTGTGTGCGGACATCGTGAGAATCGAGCTAAGTTTGGTCAATCAAGCATCCAATAAAAATACATCGCATTCTCCCGTGAAAGTGTCGGAGGAAGAAACTCCGACACTACTGAAGTCGCATGAGAATGTCATGTACTTTTATTGCATGCTTGACTGACCTAGCTCATCTCCATTCACACGATGGCCGCACGTAGTGAGGAATTTGCCTCGCAAGACCAATAATATCCAACATGTTTGATTTCATCCCCACGGCTTCACCTGGAAAATTTCTCACCAAATTCTCCCTGCACACGTGAGGAAAGGGCTGAGCAAACCGCCTCGTGCGGCAGTTTGCTCAGCTCTTTCGTCACCGTATGTGGCGAGCTGCACTCTCGCACACACTCACCAATGATAGCATTAGCACGCAACGTACTACTACAACAACAGCAACGAAAATAGTTTACTAGTTTATTAGCCTGGGTTTGTTTTTTTTCAATACTTTATTATCCTGGATTTGCTCTTGACTAAGTTCAGATATTCCATGGGATCGACTTCAGTCCCTCTGGAACGGTCCTCAAAGCTTCGCAGAATTCGTCACTGTGGACGCCATATTTGATCACTACAGCCGGTTTGCGTTAACGAAACAGTTGTGAGCTTGAAACCATGCGTGAGTGCCAAAACAAGTTTACTAACTCGTTTTACTGGTTCAAATTTAATTTATTCCTCCGTGGCGCAGTGGTTCCTATCTTCGGAAGGGAAGGAGAAGGGTACTAACACATGTGCGATCAAAAGAAACGGTAAAAAGAAACATTTTTTTTGTCTTTTGACTGAAAATGAATCATTTGGTGCCACATGACTGAACGACGATAGACGCAAAGGATAACATGGGATACTAAGGATTCAATGTAGATTCCTATTGTTCAGAAGTCAAGTCCTCTACTTGTGCTTCAGCTACAGTAACTATACCACGAAGTAATGTGCATCTTATTAACCGGTTTGGAACATTGATATCCT
>NC_090884.1:15531353-15533853 GCF_036669925.1 Montipora capricornis | reverse complement strand
TTAGCCAAATACAATAATTTTAATAAGTTTAAAAGATGACTACAATAATATTCAGGAACAGGTTTTCAGTAAAAGATCCAAGATCAAATGAACCAAAAGGCACGATTGAGGCAGATTTTGTTGATGTCTACTGCATGTAATTTTGATTTCGGGTTGAGGTAACGTCTGTTCAAAACTAGTGTCCAAGCCAGCGTGGTCTCAAAGCTGACTGTGTCCCTTTAAACTCCCTAATTACTAATCATTTATGATCATTGAAAGATAGAAACACTTTAGTACATGTACTATTTACAGGGGAACTTATACAAGGAATACCTCCATTAAACTGTATTTGAACACACTTTAAGTAATGAAAGACATTACTATGTGATGTCAAGTGGAGTGACAATTAGAACTGAACAAAATTGTTGTGTCTCTTTTGTATTCTTTGATTGCACCTGTCATCACACACGTACGGTGGCCATCTTGGTGGAAAGAACAATAGCGAAAAAGTCTATTGGGAGTTTGACTCTATCATTGAGATGCAAAACTTGAACTACATCTCTCTATTGTTTTGGCACCAACATGGCCGTTTTATCACATGAGTGCAATCAAAGAATGGCAAAAATACCCATGTGCCATTAAAGACCTTCCAACTGAGAAACGAATCATTTAGTACTACAAGCCTGAACGATGATACAAAATCATTGGGTGCAATTAATGCTTACCACTGCATTCGCTGAAGCAATTCTAATACAAAGAATCATGATACGTGTGTCACATACTGTAGGAACACAATGAAAACTGGACTTGCACGAGGAAACAAAGACAGACTTGATCGTTGATCCAATTCCAAACCACTCCTTACCTTTGGATTCTTTAATTATGCCTAATAATAAAATCCACGTGGACATCAAAACGAAGCAGAATATCTGGACAAGAAAAGCTTGCTGAGGAGCTCTGAGGCAAAAGAGAAAAAGAATACAATTAACCATTACTCTAAAAGAAAGAACAGTAAGACAAAGAAACACCTAAAAATTACCAGAGAAACTTGAATAGCGATTTGTAAGTTGTTACTTAAAATGCAATAAAGACAACAAACTAAAAAACCGTCGATCCAGGGAGGCGACACACCACTGTCACAAAGCTGTCCCTTGAACCTTACATACCGTGGCTGAACAACTTACAGGCAGCCCAGGCTCAGAGGGTAAAGATTATAAGTATTTGTATGGGAATCCCACCCACATACCTCAAAAAGATATTTACATAGAGACTCTTGTCCTTCGGTCATCAAAGTTTTATAAGAAAAACAACCGCTTTATGTGTTGTTTTTCTTATAAGATATTGCCACACGAAAGTTCTCAATAAAAAGCCATACTTTACTTTCCTGTTGACTTTCTCACCTTCTCTGAGGTTATTTGTCTGATTGAACACAAATTAAGCGACTTCTCAGCTTCCCCGGTTGTCAGTCGCACAGGTACATAAATAAAGGAAAGTCTGGAAACTAATTTCTAGCTTACCTCACATCTCGCCGAAAAAAAATCACACTTGGCAAGTCAAGCGATCACTGATTTGCTCTCGTCGTATCAAGGCCAACGCCGGAGTTTGACCATGACTGATGCCGGAAAGGTGTGATTTTATGGGCGAGATGTTGCTCTGATACTTTTCTAATATTCGATAAAGATCACAACACAGTATTCAGTTCTTGTTACGTTTGTACAGTTTAATTTCAAAACTCTGCTGTGAGTGAAAGGATGAAAAGGGAAACTGTCTGTCCTTGCCCTTTGATCAATACGGTATTTTATGACATACCGGTAATGTAGTATGGTCCTTGTCTTACAATACCCCGGGGGCTTATAAGGGCTTAATGGGGACATGCGGCCAGCCAGGGTATGTTTTTCGGGATTGTTGTCTTGAACAGGGTATCGAATTTATCATTTTTTGTCTTAATCAGGGTGTTGATTTATCAATTTTTGTCTTAAACTGGGTTAAATGTCTTAAACAGGGTATCAAGAATCGGAATTCTGTCTTAAAATGGGTAGGAAAATCAGGAATATTTGTCTTAAACAGGGCCAGGGTATGAGGGGCCGTGCCGCACCCCCCAACCAGGGATACATCGAGTACCCCCTCGCCCGCCCCCCCCCCGGTACAATACAAATCTAAGTATACATACATGAACGAGCTATAGATAGCCGAATAAAATTTAAATAAAAGGAAATTAGTTTGTAGGGAGCTGTGGTGCTGCATCAGTGGTCAGTGGAACACGAAAAGATGGTTTCGTCAAACGAGTTCATAACAATCGTATTATCACCAGAAAGGGATTGGAAGAAGCACGTCTCGAACATTGGCCTTTCGGCTGATCGAATGGTCGAAAGGCGAACGGTTGAAATGTCAGCCATCCAGTCCTTCACTGTGATGATTCGACCCGGCTTTACCAACTTGCTTTATGAAACCCATAGATGCCAAGTCTCCAGCTTTTGGCTGGAGACTCCAGCTTTCACACTCAATCTCCAGCTCTCCAGCC
>NC_090884.1:15526353-15528853 GCF_036669925.1 Montipora capricornis | reverse complement strand
TTTGCGCCTTTGTTGCTCGCTCGGATTAGGCGCTCCATTAAATCTCCAGCGAGCCTCTCCCTACAACTTGGCATCTATGGAAACCACCTTTCGAATAGAATTTAGCTTAAAAGAAACTGAACACATAAGTCATATGCAGCTACAAACTTCGGTGGAGCTTCGTCCATCTCACAAAAAGATATCCGTTATCGCGAAGTAGGTTGTAAAGAACGTCAATTCAAGTCAATTTTAATTTAATAGTAGCCCGAGAAGAGAAATCTTTGCAATTTGGTTGTTTTCAAGGATCGATTACCATGAATATTTTCTTAAAATCCTGCGCTTTCAGACAACACACTGATGACGGCTGTCAAAGAGAATATAGACGGCACCAAAATCGAAAATGAAAGTGAAAATTCTAGAAACTGCCTGCATACATAGAAATTTCTTAAGCGTCATTTCACTACTTCTCACCGTAAACGCCACGGGACGAACCTACTTGCAATTGAGGCCATGGAGTAACTGCAGAATACCCCGCCACTCGAAGTTGTACCCCTTAAAGTCCGGATACTTGACTACGCAGTTTGTGCACGCTAATTCTTTTTTTTTGTTTTTAGAACGAGAAATAGACACACTACAGGGCTACGGGGCTACAGGGCTACGGGACAACGGGACAACGGAGCTACGGTACGGGGCTACGGGGCTACGGGGCTACGGGGCTACGGGGCTACATGGCTACGTGGCTACGTGGCTACGTGGCTACGTGGCTACGTGGCTACGTGGCTACGTGGCTACGGGGCTACGTGGCTACGGAGCTACGTGGCTACGTGGCTACGTGGCTACGTGGCTACGTGGCTACGTGGCTACGTGGCTACGTGGCTACGTGGCTACGGGGCTACGTGGCTACGTGGCTACGTGGCTACGTGGCTACGTGGCTACGGGGCTACGTGGCTACGTGGCTACGTGGCTACGTGGCTACGGGGCTACGTGGCTACGGGGCTACGGGGCTACGGGGCTACGTGGCTACGTGGCTACGTGGCTACGTGGCTACGGGGCTACGGGGCTACGTGGCTACGTGGCTACGTGGCTACGTGGCTACGGGGCTACGGGGCTACGGGGCTACGTGGCTACGTGGCTACGTGGCTACGGGGCTACGTGGCTACGGGGCTACGGGGCTACGAAAGCAAGGCTCCTAACACACGGTCGCAAAAAAGAACATTATTCATCGTATTTAGCGGAATTCAGATGGAGATATATTCACAGTAGAGAAGATTTGTGGAAAGCGTTTTTAAAAGACATTATGAAAATTTACAAATTTGAATAATTAGACAATGCGAGTAATCAAATAACGAAGTTACAGTATCGAACTAACATTCAAGGCGCTCAGATTTCAATTGCATTAATTGCGCGTATGGTAGGTTATACGAAACAGTTTTGATTATGCCTCATGTAGTAGTGAGTTTTGTTTATTTGAATATTTTCAAACTGCTCATGTCTTACTCATGAAGGTACATTCATGTGTTAGCGAGTTTGTTTCGGCACATGAATTAGGGAGTTAGTTTCGGTTCATATATTACTGAACGAGTTACATTCATAGATATGTGTTAGCGAGTATGTTTCGGCACAGGAACTAAAGTGTCTGCAAGTTTGATTCGGCACATTGATTAAAGAACGAGTTAGATTCATGTGTAGCGTGCTTGTTTCAGCTCATGGATTATTGTTTCGGCTCATTGATTAAAGAACGAGTTAGATTCATGTGCAGCGTGTGTAGCGTTCTCGGGAGCAACTTCAGAATACCCGGCCACTCCCGCCCTCCTTAAATCTACGTATACTGCTACCGTGGCCTGCAGTCCGAAGGCGGCTAGGAAGTCAATATGTATTTATTAAGTGTTGAAGTGAAGTGCTACCGTAGTCCGCAGTCCCGCAGTCGATAAACAATGAACTAAGTGTTGAAATGGAGTGGTATCGTGGTCCGCAGTCCCGTAGTCGATGATAAGTGTAGTTAACCGAACCGCAAAATGAAAGCTAAAATTTTACGAGAGTTCTTAGGCCTAATCACTACAACGAGCGCTTAGGCTTAATCAGTAAACGAGTGCTTTATTCTTCACATGAACTCGTGAAAAGTGTAGTTGACCGAACCACAAAATGAAAGCTAAAATTTTACGAGAGTTCTTAGGCCTAATCACTGCAACGAGCGCTTAGGCTTAATCAGTAAACGAGTGCTTTATTCTTCACATGATCTCGTGAAAAGTGTAGTTGACCGAACCACAAAATGAAAGCTAAAATTTTACGAGAGTTCTTAGGCCTAATCACTGCAACGAGCGCTTAGGCTTAATCAGTAAACGAGTGCTTTATTCTTCACATGATCTCGTGAAAAGTGTAGTTAACCGAACCACAAAATGAAAGCTAAAATTTCAAGAGAGTTCTTAGGCCTAATCACTGCAACGAGCGCTTAGGCTTAATCAGTAAACGAATGCTTTATTCTTCACATGATCTCGTGAAAAGTGTAGTTGACCGAACCACA
>NC_090884.1:15513853-15521353 GCF_036669925.1 Montipora capricornis | reverse complement strand
TGTTTGTATAACGACAGATGTGAAAAGTTTGCACGTGCACGCGGCTTATGACTTGTTATAGTGAAGATTCAGTTATCACCTGATATCATCTGTAACCATTTCGCTAGGAAAGATAATTTGCTGACCGCTTAATGGAGGTAAAAAAAAAGCATATAAATAATACACCTGCGACAGCAAGAAGGTGGCAGCGGCCGCTTAATAGAGGTGGCCGTTGAATAGAGGTATCAAGTACAGCAGATTACTGACAAATAAATCGGGACTTTGGAAAATGGCCGCTTAATGGATGGTGGCCGCTTAATAAGTGGGCGCTTAATAGGGTTAGACTGTACATTGAAAATCTGTGTTTAAACTGTGAGTCTTCAGTGAGTCTTTTGAGTCGATTCGAATTTATTTTTTTGCTGCTTGACAGTGTGAACTATTTAAGCGAAATGAAAAACAGAGCAGTCTCTAATACTTCTGTTTAGCAAGATCATGGCGCGCATCTTAATTCCTCAATTCGCGCATAACCACAATTCCTTGCGCCTTTGACTCCAATCCCTTGCGTTTCGAGGGAAAATGTGTTCTTCTCCCGATTAGAGAGCTGCTTTGCTCGTTCGCTTCAGGCTCACTCACTGCGGCAGCAATAATTGTTATGTAAATATCAGAAAGAATGAATTCGCAACTTGACACGTTAGCTCAGTGGTCAAGAACAGGGACTAATATTCCAGGGCCCGGTTGTTCAAAAGCCGATTAACTCTAATCCCAGATCAAAAATTAACCAAGGAGTTTATTTCTCAACTCTAAAATGCTGTTCAACGCTGATATTCGGCAAAACTTTACATTAGAAGAAGTCAATCTTAAAAAACAAAAATAAGCAAAAGAAACTTTCACCAAAAAGTTGAAAACATAAGAGAAAAGTTCACGCCAATCCTGGATTAAGTTAATCGGCTTTCGAACAACTGGGCCCAGAGGTTTACAGTGGATCGGAGTTCAAGGCAAGCTGCGCATGACATATCGTGGGATAAAATGGCAGAAAAAACGGAGTGGGGTCTGGAAAAAAGGGCAAGACGAAGGGGTTAGAAGTAGAAGAAAGCTGGGACGAAAAGGAGAAACGGTGTGAGCGATGTGTGGAAAGAAGAGAGGGAGAAAGGGAGAGAGAGAAATGAGATCCCATTTACTTACGACTGATAATACGGAAGCCAGAGGTTGAAACCTTTCCTTGTACTCTAATTTTGCAGTTGTCCTTCCTTTCCGTTGCCAAGCAACTAGGGCATTTCTCCGCCGAGAGTAGAGTCCGACCCTATTCTCGGCGGAGAAAGGCCCTGGGAACAAGGTTGCATCATTTTTTGCTTAGCTGGCAAAGACGGTAAAGACTTGTTTCCATATCTCAAAGTGCCCTTGGACGTGAGGTGCCTGGAAATTAAATCACTGGAATCGGTCAGTGTAAAATGCAGACTGAGGTTTACAAATGTAACTGTTGAAAAAGTCCAAACCCCTTAGAAATGCTAATCTTAGGCCTAATTAGGCCTAAAACAATATTTAGGCCTAACTGTTAACATTCCAATTCCAGTGATTTAATTTCATTCCCAAGCACCTCACGTCCAAGGACACTTTGAGATATGGAAACAATTCTTTACCGGCAAAGACTAGCCTGCACGTGTACAGCCGCCCGCTCTCCGAAATAAAATCGGAAAAGAGCGTCTGTGATTTCCCGTTGATAATCGTGTTCAATACCACGTGATTTTTCCTGGAATGTGTGGAAAATGATTAGATTGGATATTACCCATCGATCATTACATCAACACCGTGAGAACCACCGTGAGAGATTTTGCGATGAGTTCGTGTGTACCTTGCGCGCGGTAAAAAATGCGAATAAAAATCTTTTTGATGGTCAAAGAGATTTTTATTTTAAAGTACGACGGGAGTTGTTATCTATGGAGTGCAAAGTGGAAATCGATTCTACGTACATTTGTAGGAATTATTGTCAACGCTAAAGAAACGAAAGCGCTCCTGGCGAATCTTCACGTGGTGAATATAGCACTATTCAAAAGATTGTCCACTCGAAAACGTCTCCCGCTATCCCTTACCAGTCAATGTAATCCCAACGCCTTGCTCGGGCCAGCCTAGCAATTCTCAAGAACAATCTACAAAGCTTGTTGCCCTGGAAGATGTCAGATGTAGACATATCGAGGAAAATAACGGCTCATCGGCAACGATCTGTGCTGCTCTGAAGATTAGAGCCGTACTCAGTTGGAAGACTTGCAAATACATCCTTTCCTTTAAAGAGTGCTTCTATGCTTGAAAGCCAAGGTTTCCTAAAACTATCGAAGACGCTCTTCAATGCACGTTTGAAATCTACCTCATTGACCACCATTTTGAGAATTAAGCTCCAAAGAAATAGGAGCCACGCAAATTTTGGTCAGCGTAGATCACTTGATAATGTGTGCAAAATTATTCCGGAACACGATTACTAACGGTAAATCACAGACGCTCCTCTCCGATATTTTTTGCGGAGAGTGGACGGCTGTACACAGGCTGCAAAGACCAATTTTTCTTAGAGTACAAGCAGGCCGGGGAGCCGGGCTCGCGCAGTGGTGAGACGCACCGTTGGCTTCCATTGATAGCAGCCTCGTAGCTGAAGGAACTACCGACGTTAAATAAATTGACTTTGACTTTGCTTTGCTTTTGTATTCAATAAAGAAAGTAAATTGGTAGCAAAATCAAGTTTGACCGGGAAAAGTTACATGCTCTTTGTACAAGGAACACAGATTCAGTTAAAACTTCAGATTCGTACTTCAGATTCCTTTTGTTCCAAGATTCCACCTGAATTTTCCCCTACATATAACTGGTTTGGAAGCTCGGCAAACAACAAAGGAGCAAACAAAGATGCCTAGCTTTAGGTTGGATAGTCCACGACCGTGCACAATTTTTTTTTTGAGCTCATAAACTATGCATGAATTACGTAACCAACATGTTTCTATTGGTTAGTTCCTCAGTACGGAATAAACAACTACTGTGTTTTGTGCACGGTCAAGGCCAAAAAAGAGAACAAAAACCTAGAACAAAGAAAGTTGTCGGGTGTCATAACCATTCCCGTCTATTAACTATGATATAACGAGGAGGCGCGGTAGCCTTATGGATAGTGCGCTCGGCTCCGGATTGAGTGGTCCGGGTTCTGGCCAGGGACATTGCACTCTCACGGTGCCTCTCTCCATCCAGGTGTATAAATGGGTATCGGCAAATTTAATGCTGGGGGTAATCCTGCGATGGACTAGCATCCCATCGAGGGGGGAGTAGAAATACTCCTAGTCACTTCATGCTATAGAAACCGGAGATAAGCGCCGGCCTGATTGGCCTTCAAGGCTCGTAGCAGACTTTACCTTTTTTTATAACGAATTTTTATTCTCTGTAACAGAACCATGGCATTTTCCTGAAAAACGAACTACCGTCCTTATGAAGGACCTGGATGGACGCTTCTTCTGAACACGCAACACCCTCCTATGAAAGCAAAGAAAAACCTGCGATATCGACAAAATCCTGATCGATACTCTCCCAACATCGTACCATATACAATTGGATTGGTTGAGCTATGGATGTACAATAAAAATTCACTAAAAATCAACACGTTTCTAAAATGTTTGAAATTCTCTGAATTCCCAATGTCCAGCCAGAGCCACAAAAGTTGCTTTGGTAACATGAAGAGCGCAAACAATATGACTATAGCGCGCAAGTTTTTGTTAATTTTCGCGTTTTCTATGCTTCTTCTAACACTTGCCGGAGCCGGTCGACCAAAATGGTTATCAGCGGGTTTAATTTTTTCACGTTGCCTCAAAAAAATTCCAATCCTCGCGTAGGCAATTGAAATAATCAGCAGAGGAAGGGCATACTGGAATATAACAATGGCGACTGTATAAGCTTGCCTCATACCAAAAGCTGGCCAGGCTTCTTTGCATCCTCGTCCTTCATGATAAGCGACTACAGTTAGCGGTGATACAAAAGCAATCCCTGCTAACCAAGTCAAAATGAGGACCAAGTAAACTTTCCATAGAAGGAGCCTGGGACGGAACGCTTTTACGATAGTGCGCCACCGTTCTATTGCCATACAAGTCAGCGTAAAGACGCTAGCAAATAAACAAGTTGTCATAAAAGGCCAAATTCCCTTGCAAAGGACGTTGCCGTGAGGAGATGCTTGGAATTTTAGGTAGAAATCGACTAAGATGCTAACTGTCAGCATGCAAAGATCGCTGATCGCCAAATTGAAGATGAAATAGTCATTGATTTTACGGTTCTTTTTCTTGCTCTTAACCACAAGTACTACAAGAATGTTACCAATTAACAGCACCAAATATCAGAATCACGGGGTAACTTAATAACTGAATGTAGTCAATGGAGCCAAAATTGCTCTCCTGATTCTTGGCCATTGTCATTTATTGGCTATATCCTCGCTTTTGTTAAAGTTTAATCAATCTTGACCAATAAAGGACAGACAGAGATATGAGTGGCTGAAAAATAAAAAAAATGATAACAATGAAATCATTAAAAAAACCTGTAGCGTTGATGTTCAAAAGACATAGACATTGGTGGATAAAATTCAGCCAAAGAGGTTAATGAAAGGGGTGGCTTGGAAGGAATAAAAAAATTCAATTAACAAACGAGGCGACGAGCAAATGTGGAAACAACGAAAAGTGAGAGTACGGATCAGATTTACTTTGTATTTCAGTTTCGAGGAGTGAACGAGTCCCATTTGGTGTAAAGACCTGTCAAAATTTTCTTTCGATAAATTGATGTTGAAAAAGTATGATTATGACGTTTGATAAGTACATCAAGAAACGTGATCACATTATTTTCTTCAAACTCTATAGTAAATTTAATGTTGACATGGCAGCTATTGAGATACTGAAGAAATTGAAGAGCATTGTTTTTACTGTCGAACAGACAGAGTGAAAGTATCAGACAACTCGGATTAATATTAATCTAATCAATATTGATTCTAATGATTTTTAAAATCCAGTAATGGATTATTATAATCCAGTAATAAATTATTATTATCCTTTATTGAGGTTTGAGCCGTGCCTTAATCAATTAGGATTAATATTAATCTTATGTAAGATTAACTCATTGTTATTTTTTTACATCTTGGCCCAATAAACAAAGCTGAAGGAATCCCTGGTAGTGGACTGATTTGTGGAGATGGGCTGAAGTATTCTCACAAGATATGAGGCCAGATTTTAATTGTACGTGTTCACAGAGGAAACAATCGGACGGAAAGGCCAGCCTTGTTTATGAACCTTGGGAAAGCCGTAGAGGACTCCATGACTAGAAACACATGGTGATATCTTTTGAAAGGTATTATCCGTACTCTCACTTTTCGTTGTTTCCCCATTTGCTCGTCGCTTCGTTTTTTACAATCGTCTTTGGACGAACTTAAGAAGTTGCTGTCACAAAACGGTTAGGCAATGAACAACAACAATAACATTTTTATTTAGCTACAAAAAAACTAATCGAAGAGGGGCAAGCCAAATAAAAAAAACCACTTGTCTAAAAATTTAACGATACAGGTTACACGAGGATTGTATTAACAAATGTGATACATTACATTACAAACAACGGTGTTGTCTGTAATGTTGCAGGCCTACACACGTCTGCTGTACTCTGTTGAATGTATGACCCTCTACCGGAAACACATCAGAAAGCTCACCACGATCCAGACTCGACAGGCATGTAATAAAACACCGGAACACCCTGAAACACCCAGGAATACCAGAACACCGGAACACTCCGGAATACCCCGGAACACACTGAAGGTAACCCAAAACTCTCAATTTGGCTAACCCAAGGCCAAGCTAGGCCTTAAGTTAGTTTTTAGGCCTAGGGTTAGCCAAATTGAGGGTTTTGGGTTACGTCCAGGGTGTTCCGGAGTGTTCCGGTGTTCCGGGGTGTTCCCGTGTTCCTGGTTTTAGTACATGCCGACTCGACACCTCCGACAACTGCTGCATATTAAGTGGCAGGATAAAGTGGCAGAGGTAGAATTCCTGAAACGAGTTGGTACCGATAGCGTGGAAGCCCTTAGGAGGATACCTGATGAGTGCATACCTAAACTGCTTCTCTATGAAGAGATGCAACAGGAAAAAAGGGAAACCTGGGGGACAAAAACTGAGATTTAAGGATGTATTAAAACGCCACCTGAAGATGAGTGGAGTGGCCGTTGTCCACTGGGAGGAACAGACCCTGGACCGAGATAAATGGCGAACTGTGGTGCAAAACTCGCGTACCAGAGTGGAAGAGAGCTGACGAAGTGACTACGAAAGGCACACATAAGATGACACTGTGTTCCGGACCACAATAACTTTCCTTGCGACAGCTGTGGACGCCGCTGCCGCTCAAAGGCGGGTCTAAATAATGGGCCTACAAACGAGTCTGCCGCACATAACTGCCAAATGTAGCTAACTACTCACATCTACAAGTCATCATTGATATATCGATGGACTACCAATTAATAAAGGTCTGTCATTATAAAGTATACGAATATGACAAATAGAAACGTTTTTAGCAAAATGTTAGGAGCGCTCAGGCACATCGCTGCCCAACTCGGACATATTCTCAATTCCTGTTCTCTACTTGCACAAATGCTATAATACACTTCTTTTATAAGAAAAATTGCACAGGCGTTGTTTTCGATTTCTCTTGGGACGTCTTCATGTCCCAGGATAAATTGCAAACAACGTCTAACATATAATAAGCGCAGAAATTTTTCAAATTGAGCAATATTTTAAATTATTATTATTATTATTATTATTATTATTATTATTATTAGATGAAAAAAAAAATTAACAAATAAGATATATGGTAAAATGGCGTAATAGTGGAAAAATAATTTAAAAACCTCTTTATGTGATGGTTTTTTCTTAAAACAAGTTAAGGAAACAGGAGGCAACAGAAGGGAAATTGAATGGCGGAAAAATGCGATCTTATAAGAAATGAAATAAGAGATTGGCCACGATGAAAAAAAATTAAATGTGTTAGTCATTGCGTTTAGATTTGACCATGTGACACAACGGCAGAGAGATCAACTGAACCTAGAGAAAATTCCTCATCGTTCTCAAACAAGCCATGTCAATCACGACGAAAAACCGAATTTGAGAATCACAGGGTTATCTGCCAAATCGAGCAGAAGTATATTCTTTTGATCTCGCTTTCATATCAGTATTTCACAGTGAGTAACTTTTGACTGATCCGAGTTAGTTCTGTCTTACGGCTTTTTTGAAAAAAAAATTGGCAAAAGATTCAGAATTTCAAATCCAGATAAAGTCTACAAAGGTAGCCACACGAAAATTCATTCATGGCCAGCAGGTTTATATAATACGCTAGGTTTTACTTACCTTTATAGATGACCATAAACTCCTGCTTCTGGTCTCTTAACATTAACTAAATCAAGTTGGAGTTGCTGATTCGCTTCCGAATCGAAAAAGAGGCTTTACTTGCTTATCTCCGAAATAGCCTCAAAAATGCGTCTCCAACCCC
>NC_090884.1:15493853-15506353 GCF_036669925.1 Montipora capricornis | reverse complement strand
TGATCCTAAGCACTCGTTAGAACATGGCTAGTTAATAAAAGTGTCCCACCTGACTCTGGCGATTACATTCAGGGGTGGCGCAGTGGTGAGAGCACTCGCCTCTCACCAATGTGGCCCGGGTTCAATTCCCAGACTCGGCGTGGGTTGAGTTTGTTGGTTCTCTACTCTGCACCGAGAGTTTTTCTCCGGGTACACCGGTTTCCACTCTCCTCAAAAACCGACATTTGACTTGTTTTACTTTCATTGTTCATTTCAGTTTACAGTGTCCCCAATTAGCGCTCCAGCGCTAGAACGACTAGACACTTAAATAAAGTTCCTTTCCTTTCCTTTACCATGGAGGCTAAAATTCTTGGGATATTTTGCGCCCTGAAGATATATCTGTGGCACTTCCCTCTCCTCCCCCCAAACAATGTTAAAATTTTGCGTGCCGTACGTCCTAAGCTTCCTGCGTAACTGTTTCCTTTTAACAACATTGTAGGAGGGGGAGTGAGGAGTGAGGAGAGACAGTGAGACCTTTCTGCGCAGTCTCAGAAATTTGTGATCAATAAAACTGTACGATTTTCTCTATGAAGAATCGAGCTCTCCTCATTTCAGATATCAAGAAAATGACATCCTACTCCAACAGATGCTAATATTATTATTTTATTGACAGAAACACTCTTCCCCGCGCACAATTTTAACGACAATTATAAAAACACAACTTAAAGCTTATTTTTTGTCAGAGTACCAGGATCGATTTGTGGGGAAATTTTCTGCATTGGATGGAAACACGTTCTCGTTGGAAATCAATTGCAAACCTAACAAAAACAACTATCTTATAGCTTATTGGGGTTATAAAATCCCCATTTTTAAGCGAGATAGTATTTCACACATTTTCTTCTCTACGTCATTAATGGAATGGACGAACTGGATTTTGGGGTAATTCGAAGTCATTCTACGTGACCATATTGTCGTTGGTAATGTCATTATTAAGTGAATCGGCCCTAGTAATTATAATCTCTGGGGTAACCATATTTTCCTGCGCATTCGCAAAGTAGGAACAGCTACTGCATATGACACTGTTTAGCGAGCTCTGCTGCTGCTTCCCAGCCAAAATGTCTCTTGACTGATAAGTCATGAGATCCACTGGTTTTCCCATCCTACTTAATCTCTTGGTCGCCACTGACTCCATGAGTTGCCGCATCTCAGGATACTCGTCCACTACTTCTCTAAAATCCTCCGCGTGTAGAATGTAGATGTCACACACACTCTTTGCCACGATGGTTGCCGTGCGACGAGCATTTGTCAGTAAGCAAATTTCTACAAGAAGATTCATTTAAAAAAATTCGTGGTTAATTAATCAGGTTGGAAAAAAATGATGAGTCTGGTCTCAAGTTTTTTTTGGCGACGAAACAGAATCTAAAATGAATAATTTTAACAAACAGACGCAGACAATAAACCAACCATAGCTCACATTAAATACATGTCATTAGCACTGAGCGAGGAAATCGCATGAAAATAACGCACAGTTAGTTTTGTTCTCACCGGCTGCGAACATGGCACATTTTACAACCAATTAAAAACCAATCGCAAAATTACCTCCGAAACTCGAAAGCACTTAAAAATGGATTTGTTATGCGTAAAGAGACTTAGGGCTTCGAATTTCAATACTAGGCTGGTTCATACTAGGGACGCAAGATCTCTTTAAAGTATGCCAGAATTCTACTTCGTGTGAACGGGGTTTATTTTAGTAGCAGTGCCTTAGTTTGTAACCTTACAAAGGAGGTATCTTCAGAGATGCCGAAGTACGATCTCAAGTCTAGTTTTATCCCCCCTCGAATGCGTACTTGAGCACACCAAAGCACGATACGGCGATAGGACTTTCGGTAAGTCTCACGTTGACTTGCGTTCAGTCGCAATTATGGCCTTCTTGGACTCCAGTTTGAACTCGCCTGGGGCCGTCGTATATTTATTACCCATTTCAGCCGGGTAACGTGTCGGTTTTAGAGGACAAAGTTCTTTGTCGTCTCTCCTTATCGCCAGTGTACAAATAGAAATTTGTCCGATTTTGTATTTCCGTCCCGTTTCACTTCGAAATCTAGTCCCAGGATGACCCTTTTTTTTCAGATGTGTATGTTCGCCGCCTGATTAGTATTGGTCAGTTAGAAAAATAGTTTAGATAACGTAACTCTAGTTTATTTACCCAAGACCATAATCAATAAACGATATTCTTAAAACTGGTAACAATTTCTGCTTTCTCTCGATCCAAACCAAGCTGCCAACCGACCAGACAAAAAGCGAAAAGAATTCCTTGTAACGGCTGATGCGATAAAAATGCAAACTTCATCGTGATTGCAAGGACTCGTATTCGTTAAGGCTCTCTTTTACTCGACATTTGCAGATAGCAACCTAATCTTAAACATTCGCTCTACGTGAAGTCTACCTCCAAAATATGATCCGTCTGTCAAATCTTCACTGGCTTGTCCTTCACAGGTCACGCTGACGACACCCGTTTTGAGGAAGTACATCTCTGTGCCCATTTCTCCCTCTCGAATTATAATGTCTTCCTCCAAATATACTTCAAATTCCAGTTTGGTTATTATGGCGGAGACGAACTCTGGGTCGGCATCGGAGAAAAATGGCACCTTGCGGACCAGTTCCCGGCAGTTGTGATTGATAATTGACTGTTAAAGACAAAGAGATATGTCACTATCCATTGATTTTTGCACACACTAAGGAGGCCCTCCAAGGGGTTTTGGGGAACAAGGGCACTTAAGCTAATTCAAACTGGGGAGCAGGGGATCAATGTCAAAATATTTTAGGGAACAAGTGAGAAAAAAAAAACAATGTTAGGGATCAAAAAGGTGGGAACAAGTTTGAAAGTAATGTGTGGAACAAGGGAACAGGGACACCCCCTGGGAGGGTCTCACTAGGGAACAAGTTTCATGGGCATGAAGCGGGGATAAGCCCCTTCTTAGGTACCCATAGGGCGCATGTTGCAGGGACATTAAGCAAACTGGTGCTCACGAAGCAGATTGAGGGATAACCATTATAGAAATCACTGAGGGCGGACGCTACAGCTTGGAAAAGAAGCTAGCTATTGTACGACTGCTGTCAATGATGTTACTAGAAGAAGAAAGCTATAATAATTTTGTTGACCGTAAACGGTGGACATGCAATTGGCTGAAAAGAAGAGAGGAAAAAGGAGCCTGGAATAGCCAATAGCGCGCTTTCATTTCCTCATTTCTATTTTGTAGCGCAGACAGTTTGCAGAGCAGTACACACGATGTGGCATTGAAAATTGGGGTTACTTTTTTCTTCCCCGCCTCATGACCTAAGAATTCAAACCAGATGAATTTCATACAACATGCTGCAGTTTAGCCAGGCCTTTCTGAACTAGTTCACCTCGCGGTTTCCACACCATACAGGATCTCACGGCTACTTAAATCTATCTAGCTTATCTCAGTTAAATGAGAAATAACATAGAAACACCTTTTCTACACTAGAATTGGACACTAGAAGGGGAAGCCGACCGGCCCTCTAAATAAAGCCCGGTTTACACGATAAACATTTTGGGCACGGCACCCCTACAATTTAGCACCCGTGCCTAAAATTTTAGGTACGGTTCCCTCAGTTTTTATCGTGTAAATGGAAATTTTATGGGCACGGGTGCCCAAAAATTTAGGGGTGCCGGGACCATGTGAACAGGTGGTCCGGTGCCTGTTTTTCAGGGGTGCCGTGCCCATATTTCCTGGTCGAAGATGGCAACATCTTAATGACCAAACCCAGAGTCCCTAGGAATGATATTGTTTTCTCTTCTCGCTGAGAGTTATGGATCAAATCCAAGATGGCGTCGAGTTCCAACAGCAATGTGAGGTGGTCGGAGGAGGCCCCTGTACTTCACTGACCATGTCAAACCAGGCATCAGATCGCAAACGCACCCAAATACTTCTTATCTATTCTTGGCTGGTTTACCGCAGCTAGCACGGCCTGGACAAACATTCTGCGCCTCTCAACGTTGTTATAAAAAGCAGTGTATGAGTGGTTTCTTCCCTCGACTAAATATTCCTGAAAATATATATTTCTTCGCTTTCTCATGAAAAAGCAAAAGAAAAAAGCACGGTTGCCCCGTGTTCTCATGTCTGCCATCTTGAAAGTAGTTAAACCGCTGACAAATGCATCGATATGCTCAACAATTTTAGAGGTGCCATTTGTAATTCTAACGGTGCCCGAAAAAACAATTGTGGTACCCCAAATAAAGAAAACTTTGTCGTGTGAACAGGCAATGGGTGGACCGAAAATATAGGCACGGGTGCCAAATCGGAGGGGTGCCGTGCCCAAAATGTTTGTCGTGTAAACCGGGCTTAACTATGTTTAACTGATTTTGGCAAAGGCGCACTTTACTCAAGATAGTAAACAAGTTTTAAACAGAGCACATTACCGGTGACAAAACCGATGCCGGACTAAAACCAGTAAAAGTACCTTCTTGGAGAAAAAATTGGGACTAATGCACAATATAATCACTGACCTAAAGAAACGAATGGAGTTAAGCTTATGAAAACGAAAGAAAAACTGTATACAAGGAGCTCCGTAGCTGATTGCCGTCCAAAGATGGAATTCTTTACTTTCTCAAATCCCATAACACATCTTGTTTACCCACCAATATTTTGCGTAAATATTTTTTTCGATTTTCTCTTGGAACATAAAGATGTCCCAAGAGAAATGGAAAATTTTATTTTATTTTATTTCTTTTGGGCGGGATGGAGGGCTAAACAAGGTGCATTGTGGGATTTGAGAAAGTAGAGACTGGTATCTTTCGTTTCGCATTGTTAGGAATCATTCCTTTGCCGTAGTTAAGCAGTTGGAGGAAATACCAAAACCAATCGTAGCAGTCACACACACAGACCGGCTTTTCACACTTCCCCGGCTGAATGAATTTTCTTTGCTGTATGATAGATAATCTTTGCTTGTTGTAATTTACCGACACAATTCTATTGATTCGGTTTATGTTACTCATGCCAATCGAAAGATACTCTGTTACCTTGGTGTATCAGTTAATTTACCTACCTTTCGTAGTGGTCGCGATACTTCGTGTAATAATCTCTCCTCGTCAAACAGTTTTCCCTGAAAGCGATGCTCGTAATATTTTGTAATTTTGTCCCGAAGAGGAACAGGTAGCCGTCTGTGCGACATGTACTCCTCAATTTGTTGAAGCTGTAGACGAAAAAAACAAACAAACAAACAAACGAAATCTCCCTTGAGCCCGTCACTTCTGAAGATGTATGTTGTAGCATACGAAACGTCAAGTCGAAAGTAAAATGCATGTTTGTAGCCGCTGTTTGTTTCAGGTTTTTGATTAAGTTGAAATGGCCAAAGAGCAAGAATATTTATGATCATTGGAGTAACTGTTTTTAAATCACTTTCAATAACGATAAAGAAGTAGTGAGGCGGCTGGTTGAGTTACCATGATAGGTAGTGTTTCTCTTAAATCATCTGGGCCATCTTTGACTCTCAGACCTCAACTAATAAACTGTAATTGTTATTTTTAAAAAAGGGTAAAGGAAGTCGGTGTTTTAGAGCCGACATCGTGTTTCAGTTTACAATAATGCTCTACTTATACGGTCGACCTCCTGATTGAACTATAGGGAGCTTACGAAACGAGGACGACGACGGCTACGAGGACTTCATTCAAAAATACGAGTTCGCGTTATTCATATCACTGCGAAACTATATCATGTAGTTCCGCGTTAAAAATGTGTAGTAACTGTCGAGGAATTAAACTGGTATGAGTGAGTTGGAAGCGTAGAGAGAGAACTGAAAATTCATCGTCATGTGCAAACGTCCGCCACAGAACCTTGAATTTGGTCATTTCACGACGTCATTTAGGAGATGACGGCAAAGAAATGTACGAATGTGTAAAACGCACGTGCAGCGCGTGCAGAGCCATCGTTTTTGTTCACTAAACCTATTGTTTTGTAGCGTCGTCGTTGCCGTCGGCGTCGTCGTTTCGTAAGCTCTCTAATATAAGTTAAGGAACACAAATGATCGAAGGACGAGTCACGGTGAATGAGAAGATAGTTAAGTTTTCTAATTTGCATTAAAAAACTTAACTTAATTTTTTTATAATATACCCAGAACGTAGAATGACCATTTTCATCGTCCATGCGTTTGGTAACTGTGCACCGTTACTGAGTACGCTGAGAGGCTGGAAACGAGCATAAAGTTGCGCTGGAAAGCCGAGAGCGTTCTCATGGCAGATGGGATTACCTAAGCTCTAATAGGGTTACCACATCCGCCTTGTAAACACAATGAATAAAAAGAAATCTGTGATTACTTTACTCTTTGCTAGGGTAGCCCTAGTAGATTGTTTTTTTTTTTATATTATTACTCTCCCTTCTTGCAAACAGGCTCTTACTCTGAACTGACCTGATGTCAACAAGACTCAACTGCACTGAACTCGGAGTCCACAACTAGAAGCGAACAACAGCTCTAGATTCCTGTCAAGACCCATTTATTTTTGGATTGAAACTCCCGCAGGAGCCCGATGACCAATCACAAGATACTAGCGTCACCGAACCGGAACTGCCCTTGTTTTTTTCAGAGAAGGTAGTCTAAAATTGATCGGTCTGTAAATATGCCGTGACATGCTTAGTATTGGCATTGTTCGTTCCTAGCCATGGGCTTCCGCCTGAACTGAAAGTTTTTCTTAACACGATAAAAGTAATCAGAAAAGCTGATGAGCTCGTTCATTTAAATTTGTTAGAAATATCAAATGCTATGAAAACACTCTCCAATTCTGTGTACAGTCTCTTAAAATCTGTATAGTGACACCAAGTTACAATACTAATGATTGTAATTGCACAAATTGTGTAACTGTCCAAAAATTCTACAAGAAAGATTTCAATAATATTCATAGCTGTTATCCTTGTGTTTGACAATTCAGATGAAGCAACTAAAATGATAAACAAAAACAACAACCAAATTGCAAAGAAAGAGAATTTTAGTCGAAATTGATGTTACCTTTTCTCTGTAACTGCGACCAGGAGAATCCATGCTTTGGATCACATTGATGGAATAGGCAATAAATAGCGCGTAGAATGTTGCTCCAGTCATCATGCTAGTTATGGTGACGCAAGTCTCTGGCATATTCTGTGGTGGATGTCGTCCATAACCAATGCATAGCATGTGCGACAAGGCCTTGAAAAGCGCCCAGAAATACTGCTCTGTCCATGGTTTATACTACACAAAACAGTTGAACAGGTTAGGCAAGCGGGAATATGTACACTCTGGATTACAAAAAAACAAAAAAAACAAACAGAAAGGTGCACACTCTAACACCAACCCTGTGTGGCCAACACATCACGCACGTGCACAATCATTTCACCATTATCATTATCGTTATCAATAGTGTTGTCGTTATCGTCATCGTAATCGTTATCGTTATCGTTACTGCCGAAATACTGATGGCCTGAAGAGAAGTCATGGTTTTTATCGCTGCACTCTTCCAAACATAAAAAAGAAGATGTCTTCAAGTATATTCGGGAGCAAAGGTTTGAAGACTTATGAATGGAGTTAAAGAGAACCCGAGGGGTCGCACAATGTGAGTTATGGAGGCCTTGGAAAAGCTGTAGCTTATTTGGATTGTAAAGTTGTCTGAAACATTCGTTTAAGTAAGGAATCCCTTAGGTTCTCAAAAATTTTCTCAAAAATTTTCATTCTAATCTGCTACCCTTGGCCTTCCTTAATTTCTTCACCCTTGTATCCTCAAGGAACAAGTATAAAACTAGGCTTGCTTCCAGATCGACGTTTTGCATGCCTTTAGCGAGAACAAATTACGGTAAATTTAATATTTGCTGTAAGGGAGGTATTCTTTGGAATAATATTGACGAATCTCTAAAGTGTCTAAGTCTCAGCAATTTTAAACGTTCCTTAAAAAGGGAGATTTTCGATTCCTATTAATAAACTTTTGTGTTCTCTCTCCTGTTTTTTTTTTTCTGTACTCCCTGACTTATAATCTGTTCTCCTCATTCCAGAAAGCACCATAAATTTACAAATACATAATCTGATAGAAGCAAAAACAAAATATTTGAATCTCGTTCCCAGGCTCTCTATTGTTCCCTTTCCTCGGCAAACCGAGGGAAGAGAAGAAGAGAGATCCCAGGGACGGGTAGGTGTACTTCGATATTGGTTAATTTTCCTACTCGATCCTTACCAATTGACTGTCACTAGTCCCCATAATTCAGTTAATTAAGCTCTATCCGTGTATACATCCTTTAAGTCTATATACCGTGGCAATGAATTAAACTCAAAAGACGGAACCGAAATCAATAACATCTATTAATTAAGCTCAATTAAAACCTGACTGTATACAACCTCTTTTAATACAGCTATCTGTGCCACATTTGGATTTTATGCAACGTAAGTTTCCTAGACGAGATTTATGGGCTCTGATAACAACTTAAGTATCAAATAACTAGGTCTAAAAAACATAATGCCAAGTATTAAATATCATCATCAAACCCGCAAGTCGTGAATCGTAACCCACGAATCATCTGGGAAGTCGTCGAGAACTGGAACGAGATACTGCATGCAGCCATTCCAGTGAGCAACTAACAACATCAGGCTGATCAAGTTTACAAACCGGATTACTGAACGAGTCATGTTTAGAACCTGCACGGAAAAAGGAAAACAAATTGAAGTAAAATAAGAAGTTAGCGAATATTCTACTCCTGCAACCTATTAATTGAATCCCCTCATTCCTTGGGCAAACGTCGTCCGTTTGATTGAAGAACTTGAGAATAGATCACTAGTTAGGGTTCTTCGTCTGCTAATTCGTCTGCGTGGAAATATGGGCAGAGACCTATCGTTCGTGTGGACGGTACTATACAATACACAATACAATACATACTTAATTGACCACTCCCCATAGGGGCTTTTGAGGGCCAATGAAACACAACGAAATGACGGAACAGAACAACAACAACTGTTAAGAATCCAAGATGGCCGGAGGCAAACCAGTTGGATATTTACAAGTGCAGCTGAGAAGTTCAACCAGGGGACTACCAGGATCAAATTCAACGAGTGGTCAGAGCGGGTCTTGAACTCGGGATCTCCGGATCTCAAGACAAGCGCCCTAACCACTGGGCCACACTGCCTATTATTTGCGTTTTGACAAACGAATACCTAGGAGAATTTGTATGGACGGATTATCCGTATGTCTTTTTGCATGGGTACGGACAGAAGACCAATTTCTCAAATATTAGTACCTCGATACATGATGCTAACGGTTAACTTGAAGTTTGCTGCGCCTATTGAAGTTTCTGACGGTCTCACTAGTGTCCACGCCTGTTCGTCAGGTTTAGGAGACTCGTCTGGAAACGATAATAGACAGATGATTCGTCTAAACGATTCGTCTGTTTCTACAATTTTAAAATACACCCGAAAACAATCGCATAGACCAATCGCACTGACTGAGACAGTCAAATTAACCGATAACAGTTCGCGCCGCTTACGGCCAGTACAAATTGTTTTTGCCATAGATACTGTAATGATGCAAAACCGAAGAAACTAGCGAAACTAATGTTAGTCTTAATGGGAAACCATTAGTGGTGAAACCCGCATTCTAATTTAAAGAGGTATGCAAGCGCTTTAGCTAAAAGAGATAAACCATTGAACGCACCCTTCCACCCACCTCCTCGTACTGTTGAATTTTGCGCACAAGACGTGATATTCTAAGAAGACGAAGTAAACTAAGCAGCTTTGCCATGCGCAGAATACGAAGGGCTCTTGAAGCGCTAAGCAAGCGACCGGATTGACTGCTGCTTGCCGTCGACACGATGTAATCAAACGGAAAGGAAGATATGAGGTCAATTATAAACCATCCCTTCGCATACCTGTAAAATAGAATACAGTCATCGTTTATAAAGGTGAAAAGGTAAGCTGTCAACACAATCACTACAAGTGCCCAATTCAGTACATTTGTATTATGAAGCAACCAGTGCTGTAAAATCCCTACTGAAAACCAGTCAATCAGAGTGCTCCGTTTAGCCTGAGAATTGTTTGCCGTATAATAAAACATAACATTCGCCCTAACGATATGCTCGAAACTTTAACTCACAAATCTTTCTTATAGCGGTTACTTTACCTCTATCGATTTCTTTGGTAAAACCAAAATTCATAAAAATTAATGAACGCGTAATTCGTCAAAATGACTACGAGTCTCGAGTAGAAAATCGCGCACTGATTATAAGACAAACTTATCCTTTTCGTGATTTTTCTTGACTATGTATCCAAAACAAAACGTGACGGGACGTTTTCCCTTCGCGTTCTCAACTGCAATTAGTCGGAACGAGCGAAAATGCGAGCTTGAGAAACAAATGAGGATCCGGTAGATCAAGGGATTAAACCGCCTCTGCCGAGTCCTCAGGCTATGCCGTGTCCTCACCCCCCCCCCCCCCTTTTTTTTAGCCTTTGCTTCTTCCTAAATCAGCGAGCCCGGAGAAGAGTTGTCTTTTATTTCTTCAAAGCGAAACGTAATGACTTACCGTATCGCAATTTCCTTGGGGTCTAGAATAAATTTGTTAGGTGTTCCATGAATAAGGACACCTGTTTTGAAGTTCAACACTATATCTAGAAGGAATATTCCATCAGATATAACGTTAGCAACAATCCACGCTGGACTCATATCATTAGTGAAGAAAGCAATGGCTACCGGTAACACGAACAGGTTCACAATCAGCAAAAGCAGAATCATCAGATCCCAGTAAAGTCTGAAAAAAAAAAACACGCATCGTCAAAGATCTTGGAACATTTTGGCAGTAATGGAACTAGCGATCATGGCTGTGACTCATACAAATCAACAAACCTTATTATACCACTGTAACACTACCCCTCTCCCCTGCTTAATAAAATGTTATTACCATTGTTGATTTAAAAAGACAGTTTAGGGATGGGGTGGGTTGGGGATCAATTGTTAATTACTCGGGCTTTTCAGGGGAAACGCCCGAGGTTTAATTTGGGCTTTGTTTGTTTGTTTGTTTTTGTTGTTGTTTTTTGCGTTCAGTCACAAATCGCACTCAAGCTTGCAAAGTGCGTATGCGAAGTTAACCAAAGCTCATACGTGGCCTGGTTGTGGAATGGCTGATTCATCTTTTATACGGCGCATCTGCGACGTTTAAGCCATTGTGCATACGTAGCATTGAACGAAAATGGAGTACTTGAAAGTAACCGCAAATATGTTGACTAATACGCTCAAACCACTTACAAATCATTCCCATTTCCCTGGAAATGATATTCTACGACTTTGATAAAGCCTTCGATAGCGTCCCCAGGCCAGCGATGTGGCAGGTCCTTGAACGCCATGGCTGCCCAAGGAAATTCACGGCAATCATACGAACTCTTCATCACGGAATGAGGAGGCCAATATCAAACCGGCCTATCGGAACCCGCTCCAATGACAGGGGACCTAAAACAAGTATGCGTGCTCGCCCTTCACTTTTTTCTATCTTTCTCGCGGCCATGCTTCGAGGGATTCCAAATGACAACCCCGGAATCGATTTCCGATACCGAATAGACAGCGGTGTCTTCAATATCGCCCGCCTCAGGTCCAGAACCCGTACAAACAACGTACGAGTCGCAGAGCCCCAATATGCCCATGACAACTGCACCATGACCCATGAACTTGAAGACCTCCAGACCTCAGCGAACAACTTCTCCAATGCCAAAACACGCTACGCCTCACCATCAACGTACTAAAGACCAAGGTCCTGTTCCAACCTCGTCCTCCTGGCCATCAACCAAAGTTGAGACCCAAAGTTACCATTAATGAATCAGATCTGTAGAATGTTAAGCAATTCTCATACCTTGGCAGTGTATTAACCTCAAATTCAACCGCTGAAAAAGACATAAACAATCTGATCAAGGCCGCCCATGCTTCGTACGGAAAATTCTTCTAATCTGAAAGAGTTCAGTAATCCTTCGCCGAACCTAAAAACCAAACTCATGGTCTACCGCGGTATAGTCACCTCTACCTTACTGTATGCTTGCGAAACATAAGTCCTCTACCGAAGAGACCTCCGAAAACTTGAACGATTCCATCTATCCAAACTTCCTGAGATGTTGCAAATCAAGTTGCAACACCGAGTTACTAACAACGAAGTCCTCATTCGAGCAGATATGGAAAGCTTAGAAACCGTCATTACCCGACATAGAACAAGATAGGCTGGACATCTTGCCCGAATACCAGACTCCAGCCTTTCCAAAGAACTCCTCTTCTCTGAACTTATATGTAGCAAAAGACCACGAGTGCCCCAAAAAGACGCTACAAGGACCAGCTCAAGGCTATCTTGAAGAGTACCCGGCGAAGTCGACCCGGTCAGTTGAGAGATGGCAGTTACAGAAAGAAATGATCCTTGCAGAAGGACTGTTCGTGAAAAAAAAAATCAGTTTTTGAGAACAGCAGAAGGCAGCATGAAGAGACGAAGAAGGTTGAGAGAAAAGCAAGAACTCAAAACCACGTGAAC
>NC_090884.1:15461353-15491353 GCF_036669925.1 Montipora capricornis | reverse complement strand
ATCAC
Organism: Montipora capricornis; assembly: GCF_036669925.1. NCBI lineage: Eukaryota > Metazoa > Cnidaria > Anthozoa > Scleractinia > Acroporidae > Montipora > Montipora capricornis. Next base: position 15,491,348 of record NC_090884.1, on the reverse strand, counting down.
AGCCACAGATTTAAAATAGAGCATATCTAAAGGAAGAAGACGAGAAGAAATGAAGAAAGGTATTGCATGAGATTTGTAATCGATCAGCAAAATACATTAGACGAAGAGCTCGTTTTTGAAGGGTCAAAAGTTTAGTTCTATGAACTTTTGCAGTATTACACCACGCTACGATACCATGCATTAAGTATGGTTGAATGAGTGACCTGTAGATATGGTGTAAAGTACTCAGCGGTACAAAATGCCTTATCCTAGAGCTAATACCAATTGATTTACTTATTTTTGATGCAACATGAGCAATGTGGTAACTCCATGAAAGATTTTCATCGATGAGCACGCCTAAGTATTTGATGAACTTCTTACGCTCCAAAGAGATATAGCTATTAGTGTGATGATCAAACACCTTTAAGTTTACTTGATAGTTCAAGATCTTTTGTCTTGGTCGAAATATAACAAAGTTAGATTTTTTTATATTCAATGATAATTTATTAGCAACTAACCAGTCATAGATCTTACTAAGTTCTGTATTAACTTCAATCTCTAGCTCCTTAAGGTTTTTATCAGCATACAAGAGGTTAGTATCGTCTGCAAATGAATAAAATTTAAGCTGATCAGAACTGTTAGATATATCATTTATGTAGACGAGGAAAAGCAACGGTCCTAGCACCGATCCCTGTGGGACTCCTGATAATATTACTTCCTTTTTTGATATGTTTTTGGCACCAATTTGAGTTGTTTGTTGCCCACCAAGCAGGTAAGAGGCAAACCAACTATTTGTTACCCCGCGTACACCATAGTGGTCCAATTTTTGCAATAATATTAAATGATCTACCGTGTCAAAAGCTTTCTTTAAATCAATAAATATGCCGCATGAATACATCTTATTGTCCATGTTATTTTCAATTTGATTAATTATATGTAGGATAGCATGCTCAGTGGAACGCTTTTCACTGAAACCATATTGTGAATCATTGAATATATTCTTTTTCTCGAGGAATGATTTAAGGCGATAATACATGATTTTTGCAAAGATACGTTTGAATACAGAGAGAAGTGATATAGGCCTATAATTAGAAGGATCAGATGGATCATCGTTTTTGTAAATCGGAATTACTTTAGCAAGCTTCAACTTAGTTGGATAAATTCCGTATTCGAGTGATTTATTCAGAAGTACAGACAAAGGTTGGCTAATAATGTGTTTAGCTGATCTTAAAATACGAGTGGGAAAGGAATACAGTCCATGTGCTTTATTTTGAGGAATAGTCACTATTTCCAGTTCAATTTCAGAAGAAGAGACGGGGTTGAAAAAGAAAGAACCATGGGATTTACCTGAGGGAGATATTCAGAGAATTGTTTAATTGGATATGGCATTTTAGACGCCAAGTTGTATCCAACTGAGGAGAAAAACTTATTCATTATATAAGGAAACTCGGAGGTATTATAAGACACTTGCTTGGTTTGTGGACATTTTAAAGAGGTTATACCTTTGTGAGCTTTATTCTTACGACCTAAAAGACTATTGATGCCCTCCCATACTTTTTTAGTATTTTTCAAATTGTCTTCAAAATATTTGTGAAAATACATTTTTTTGCTTATTCGTGTGAGCATCAAAACTTTATTACGATAGGTCTTGTAGGCATCAGTGACACCAGAAGTAAAAAGTTGATTTTTGATTTTAATTGATTTGCTAATTCCCTTAGATATCCAAGGTTTTGATAATCGCTTAATCATGCGCTTTGAGACTGGCTTTAACGGTGCGTGCTTGTTGAGAAGATCATTTAATTTATTATAAAATTCAGAGAATGATTTATTCACATCAGTGTTTTTTGAGACTGCTTGGATCAAGTCAAGTTGGGAAAGGTCGTGTAGAAATTCTGTTTCAGAATAGCTTGAATAATCCCGTGCTAGATTTTTATGACAATCATTCTTGAAAATAGTTTTATCCTAGAGAAGAAAACAAAATTGTGAAAAGTGATCGGTTAGATCGGAAATTATGTTGCCACTGGTTATGTAATCTTCAAGATTACTTATAAAGATATTGTCAATAAGTGAATAAGAATTATTATACACTCTTGTTGGTTTATCGATTGTTGGCATTAAGCTAAAGCTTTGCAGGGAGAGAATAAAGTTTTGAGCATATTTACAGGAATTAAAACGGAGAAGGTTTAAATTAGTATCACCCATGAAGATAATTTTCTTCCCAGAGGCGCTAAGTTTTTCAATTGTTTCATCAAAATATTCTTGAAAATGTTCTGGTGAATTGTGCTGTCTATAGACCACACCACAAATCATATTTGCTTTTTTTGGCAAATGGAACTCAACCCAGAGAGCCTGATAAGCTTCATTAGAGGTTTTTTCAATAACTGTATATTTGAATCTTTGATCAATGTATATGCCAACACCTCCAGCTGAAAGGGGCGTCGGCACATACTCAAAGTTATAATTAGGTATCATGGGATTAAAATCCAAATCTCCAAGCTCATTTCTTATTCTAGTTTCTGTGATTCCAATTATGTTAAAATGAAAATCAAGTTCTTCTAGTGAATGGGTTTGAAATTTTTCTAAATTACTTTTCAGGCTTCTAATATTGGTATGAAACAATGAAAGTCCATCGGTTGAATTAGACGAAAACTGGAATTGTCTTTTTGAATGACAGAAACTATGGGGAGAAAAGTATCTACAGCTGATAGTTGTGGTATAGGGATCAAAATCAGACCTTCCATCGGGAAAACTGTTTAGAGTAAATATATCCAATTCATTAAAACTTGGTAAACGCTCAAGATATTTCTTGGTAGGGAGACTTGTGTTTAAACTATTATTAAACTGATCGTGAGAAGGAATAATATCACATGAATAGTACGGAAGCTCTTGTAAGAGAGCTTTGTTTACCTTAGTTGGTTGTATTGCTACTTGACTTATGTTTCCTTAACTTGATGACTGCTCACGGGACATAAGATTATCTAAAACTCTTGAACTCTTGATTGCGATGGGTCGAGATCCCTCGCTTTTCCTCAGCCATACAATCGAATTTTTGGCCCAGCAAAATGCATAATTACACCTCTCTTTAAATTTCTTTGCATCTGCAAGCAAGCTTTGAAGACGCGGCGTCAAATGGTCGAAGATACCAACTTGATCCAGAGAGACATCTTCCTGTAGACCGATACTCGTTGGGTTTACATTTCTAATTTCCCTACGACGTGCCATAACTTGTTCGCGAATAAGCCTTCGTGTAAATTTGCAAATTATAGGTTTGGGTCGTCGTTCGGTAGCATGGCGTGGTGTAATCCTGTGGGCTATGTCGCTGTCATACGGTTTTACATCTACACCAATTGCATTGAAGATTTTTGAGCAAAGCTGCGAGGTCTTGAAGTCATTTTCGAATGGTTCCAACTCGGGGACGCCAACAAGTTTGATATTGTAGGAATAGCTATACTCTTGGACCTGATCAATGGCCATCGAAACTTTTGATACTTCTGTTGATAACTGCTTCAGTGATTTTTCAAGAGTGGATATTTTGTCCAAGGCTCGGTCTCTAAACTCATTAAGATCATCATATTCTTTGCTTAGGAAGTCCAAGGACTTCAGTGCGTCTGGATCAGATGCGCTTGCAACATGGCCGCCAGCATGATTCCCCTTCAGGTTCTCTTGAACTTTCTTAAGTTCGGCAAAAACTTCTTCCACTTTTTCCTTTAGCTTGTCATTCTCAGCTTTTAATGACTGCACAGTATCCTTAACCATTTTAAACTTATAAGACTTTGTAGCTATAAAAACATAATCACACTATCCTGGAGCTCTCAAAATTGCATCCGCACGCTGCGCTACACAAGCACACATTCCCATTTCAGATCCTGATATTTGTCCACCTTTTTTCTTCTCTTCCTCTCATCAGGGCACGATACATATATCTTACTCGATGGTTTAACATATCATGCGTAGTATTTTTCCGAGCAGCGAGAAAAATACGAGCAATGACAAAAATGTCCTCGAGAATAAGAGATTTATTATTCCACTATTTTGCCTGTATTTTAGAAGTGTGTGTTTACAAAAAAATGCATCAGCTGTCCTTTATGGCGCGTGCGAACATATGGCGCGCCTTTCCAGTCAATGTTCAAACAGCTTTATTTTGTAATGCATGTATTAAATTTAAGATTTGTGACTGCTGAGTTGTATGTACTGACAAATGGTAGGGTTTTCTCACTAGTTTTGGCTTTTTTTCGACTGCCTTCCAGAAAAATTGACCTCAGATGGCGTTCTCTCAATAAGATGCGTAGGGTGGCCTCGCCGTTTAAGACGGGCTTTGAATCGAGATAGTGCCTTGCCTCCTCAAATGTTGTTTTTGAAGAGTTTGTTCGGCGAAGCCTACAAGCCTCTCCGTTGTTAAAACTCTTCTTGACACCGGGCGGATGACAAGATGCTTGTTTGTTATTTATCTATTTGTTTAAGCAGGTTGAAGTTTTGGCAGCTATTCAGCTGATGTGGACCTGCTATACCCACCCACTCATATACACACAGAGGACAGCCACAATACCGGGAACTTCTTCCACTACTCTTCTCGAATAGTGTGTGGGTTCTTTAACGTCCCACAGGGAACTAATGAACATGGATGTTATTCGTGAGACGGGACCTCCGGCTTATCGTCCTTATCCGAGAAGACTTGAAAGTCTAACCATTTGCGGATGTAATTACAAAGGCAGCACTTTCTCCTCAGTTATTTAAAGACCCTGAGTGTTGGTCCGGCCGGAGTCACGACCTCACGCATGGCAGCCCGGTGCTCAACCAACTGAGCCACCGGTGCGCGGTAAAATGCTTCAATTAGTGTATTGGAAGGTTTCAGTCGGCGCGGCTGGTGATATGTTTTGATATGGAGAATAGATTCTTTATAGAACCGTTCTCTTTACTATACTGTTGTCGGTTTAGGAAGGTGATCTCCTTTTCTGAAATTTAAGCGGTTAACTTTATGGTTAGGTTGAAGTTGTTAGCTTGCACAATGAACAAGTTGATTTCCTGTTTATCTACGTTTCATAGTGAGAAAACGCCATCGATGAGAAACGTTTCCATATTGTTGGTTTAACTTTGCTCTGGCTTAGCATTTTTGTTTCGATTTCTGGGTGGTGGACAAAACGCTTTCCCCAGTCCATGGACTACCACGCTGGACTACTCTAAAGAAACTATATATTTCGAACTGATGAGTATGCTTATTGGTCTACATATACGCAGCGTCTCAAGTAGTCTTTAAGCCTAAACACCCATTTTATTTAAACGGCGTTGATCAACACTATTTAAGTTTAAGCAACCATTTAAAAAAGGTTAGCTTTCGATAATTGTTGTGATGGTCGATTAGTTCATTTAAGTGAAGCGAGACCTGTGCAATTCCTGGATTTCGTCGCATATGGCCGTGCGGAGGAAAATAAACAAGGTACGTGCAATATAAGTGTATAATCATTTCAGTTCTGTCAATAGTACTCATTCGAAATACTGTTAATACTTTTTAGAGGTAGTCCATAGTTGTAGTACATGAACTGTGGGTCAGTGTTTTGTCCACATAAATGGAAACAAAAATGCTAACCCGGCGTTTCTCACTATGGGACGGAGATAAACAGGAAATCAACCTGTTCATTCCACAAGCTAGCAACTTCAACGTAACGATAAAGTTAACTGCTTAAATTTCAGAAAAGGAGATCACTTTCCTAGACCGACAACAGTATACAAAGGAGAACGATTCTATAAAGAATCTATTCACCATATCAAAACATATTACCAGCCGCGCAGAATGAAACCTTTCAATACACTGATTGAGGCATTTTACCTTATGTCACCCGCCCGGTGTCAAGAATGGTCTTATCAACGGAGAGGCTAGTATGTTTCGCCGAACAAACTCTTCAGAAACAATATTTGAGGAAGCACTATCTCGATTCAAAGCCCGTCTTGAAGGGCGAGGCTTACCCTACGCATCTTATCGAGAGAACACCATCTGAGATCAATTTTTCTGGAAGGCAGTCCGCACTTAAACAAAAAGCCAAAACTAGCGAGGAAACCCAACCATTTGTCAGTACGTACAACCTAGCAGTGTCAAATCTTAAAACAATATACTGACGCGTTAAAGCAAACTGTAAAATGAAACTGTTATCTGAAACAACAGACCCAGAAAAGGGAGACCGTGCAGAACTGTCACATTCTTTCAAATTTTTGCTTATAGCCTGACAGGGGGAGATTGATCTTGTTGAATCAAGCCGAGCCGCAACGTTTTTCAGTAAAAAACTAGTCTTAAATGACTAGAAACCTGCAAGGTATCCGCGGTCGCACGACATGCGGCCAAAATGGCGGAAATGACTCACGTGAACCACGGTAATTCGATCACGTGTTGAAAACGATTTTATCATTGAAAAACTCCCTTTCCGTCCATATTTGCTCTTTTGTAATGCGCCTTTGCTTGGGTGGGCTGGGGAAAATTGAACTGGAAGTGTCAAGTTTCAAATGTTTTTTTTTTCGGGCGCCGAAGTCGCTAAGAGCCATAAAAATGTGTTTGCACGAGATGGAAGAGTTTACAGTAAGAGATATAGCATTTGTGAGCGACTGGCTTACGCCAAAAAGGTCTTCATAAGAGAAAAACCCTGTGCTTTAATAATAATAATAATAATAATAATAATAATAATAATAATAATAATAATAATAATAATAATAATAATAATAATAATAATAATAATAAGGCACGGTAAAAGTTGAAAGAGGTATATTCCAGGGTGATAGTCTATCACCTCTGCTGTTTGTACTGTGTATGATACCGTTAACAAAGATCTTAAGGAAAGCCAAAGCAGGATACATGCTGGATGACATCAAAGTGAATCACTTGCTCATTATGGACGACCTTAATTAAGCTCTTTGCTAAAAACGAAAACGAACTAGATAGCCTGGTATCCACAGTTCAGGTTTTTAGTAGAGATATAGGAATGAAATTTGGCATAAAGAAGTGTGGAGTGGCGGTTCTGAAGAGGGGTAAGCTGAGCAAGACAGAGGGTATTCAACTTGTGAATGGCGAGACAATTAAGGAGGTTTGTGAAGAGGGATACAAGTACCTGGGGATATTTGAACTGGATAAAGTGAAGGAACAAAAAATGAAGGACATATTTAGAAATGGGTACATGCGAAGACTGAAACTAGTCATGAAATCCAAATTGAATGGTAAAAACAAAATCAAAGCCATAAATTGTATCCTTGCTACGATATGGAGGAGGTGTGATTGGATGGACGAAAGAAGAACTGCAAAGCATGGGTAGAAAGACGAGGAGAGTGATGACAATGAATAAGTAGCTACACCCAAGGAGCGACACTGCAAGGATATATGTACCAAGGAAGAGAGGGGGCAGAGGACTTATTAGCTGTGTCCGGGGGGACGAAAACAGTCAGGGTTGGTATGTAGGGAGATGTAATGAGGTGTTGTTAAGGAAAGTAGGAGAGAGAGGAACAGTGAAGGCGGATGAGGCAAAGGAACCAAGAGATTATAAGAAGAGTGCAAAGTAGGAAACAGAAAACAAATGGAAAGGGAAGCAAATGCATGGGCATGCAGCAGGTTAGAGAGTTGACGGGAGTGGACCGGTATAAAACATGGCGGTGGATGCAGAAGGGAGACCTCAAAGGGTGTACTGCATTGATCTGCAGTGCCCAGGAGCAAGCTTTAAGAACTAATTATATCAAGTAGCACATAGACAAGAATGTAGAATCTCCTATGTGTAGGATGTGTGGAGAGAAAGGAGAAAGTGTAAACCATCTAACAAGTGAGTGAAGCAAGTTGGCACAACGTGAATACAAGAGGCGCCACGGCAATGTTGCTCGGTATGTGCATTGGCAACTGTGTGGAAAGGCAGAACCTGAGCGGACCGATAAGTGGTACAAACAAACCCCAGAGCGAGTGTTAGAAAACGAAGGTTTCAAAGTTCTGTGGGATTCAGTTCAAGGTACAGTGTGACAGGATAGTTGAAGCTCGAAGACTGGACATTGGAGGCCATGATCATTGACGCCGCCATTTCAGGGGATCTATGCGCGAGTAAAAGACAAAGAACTGGAAAAAATAGAGAAGTACCAACTTCTTAGGGAAGAAATAAGAAAGTTATGAAAGCTGAAGAAAGTGACTGTAGTGCCAGTTGTGATTGGAGCATTAGGGGCTGTATCTGATAAGTTTGACAAACACATTGAAAAGCTTGGCACCACCATCAGACTTGAAGTGATCCAGAAAACTGCTCTGTTGGGAACGGCTAGACTCCTAAGAAATGTTTTAGTGAATCAGAAGAGGACTCCCTTGGGAACTTTAGGAAAATGTTGTTACTCGCTCTCAAGGGAAATAATTGACCAGGCCAGCAGCACCTTTTAGGCCTGTGATGTTACATAGCAATAATCATCATCATCATCATCATCATCATCATCATCATCATCATCATAATAATAATAATAATAATAATAATCATGATAATAATCATAATCATAATAACAACTAAAAACTAAAGGAATTATTGGAAAAGATTGGAATGGTGATACCGGCGGAAGTAGCGCAAAAATCTGCTCTACCTGGGACCTGACCTGACCTATTATCACTATTATTATCACTATTATTCTTATCATCATTATTTATCATCATTATTCTTATCATCATCATCATCATCACCAGTCGTCTTTATTATTATTATTATTATTATTATTATTATTATTATTATTATTAACTTGTTGTTCGTTTTAGTTAGGAAAAAAAATTAGTCACAGCGATATCGTGCCGGAAAACTCGAAAATCAGTGAGTAAACCTGTTATAACTAGGAAGCCAAAAAAGAAATAAAAGCAAGCAAAATAAAATGATAAAATGAAAATCAAATCAAATTAAACAGAAAAACAAAAGCAGAAACCATTTTCTTTGAAGTTTTTTTTTTTGCTAAAAAGGTTTTTTTAATAATCTGCATGCTTTTGAATCTTTAATGACTAGACACTATGGGGCTTATCAGAAGTTCATTAAAATTTAAAATTTCAAGTATGCAGGAATTAAGAAATACAGTATTTGAAAACTGAAAATCCCAGTCAAATCGCGTTCAAAAAATTTACTTCGCTACCAAGTTTTCAGACTTGTCTGCATTTAGTGACGTTTTGAAGCATTGAAAGAATGCCTAATGCTTAATTTTCGTGCGTACAAAACTTGAATTTGATATATCCCCGAAACAAGAACCGGTGGAAAATGTGATAATTTTGGTATAATGTATGTTTTTAAAACACCGCACTTTACGACTTCTCAAAGGAAGCTCGTATTGATTTCAAATGGACCCAAGAGTGTTTTTTTTTTAAACGTTATGGCCGTAAACAATGCTTATCAACGAAATACCCAGATATGGTAAAACAGTTTTTCGATTTATGGAATGATACATGTACCACACAGAGAGTAAGCTTATTTCAAACCTGAAAGCACTGGTCGGGTGAATTATCCATCCAGCTTTCTTATAGCGCACCATTTCTTCATCCATTGCCTTTCGACTTCCAAAAACTTTCATGTTCAATTTGTTGTCCATAGGTTGAAGCCATTCTTTTAAGCGACTAAAAGATGTATCCGTCCTAGGCTTGCTTTCTACTGGATTCTGCACAACATTTGTGTCTTCTTCTTCACTTTCAATTGTAATGACTACACTGGCATTAGCGGTTCTGCTAAAATGTACAGGTGCTGTATGACACTGAAGTCTCTTTAGTTCGAACAAGGAGCGCACTCTTCTTCCGAGGGTCAAAATTTTGTTTTGTCTCTCTGAAATGACTTCCTGTGGTTTCTCTGTCATAATTTCTTCGTCATTATCCGACGCTGTGTGGCCATTTAATAGCGGCTTGCTACAGCTTAATTCAAGCATACGAAGAACTTCGAAGTTTGTTGCATTTCCAAAAGCCTCCGTTGTCTCCTCTTCCCTGTGGTCTATTTCTAAAATGTTTTCATTTCTGGGATCATTGTCTTCAGCACCATCGTCACCAAAGGACTGAAGTCCCTGCAGACTTTCATAATTCGACGACAAAATCGAATTTTCTGTTTCACAGGAGCATCGGCTGATTCTGTGTTTGTTTGCGCAAATGTGCTCAGATTCATTTTGCAATTCACAAATTTCTCCGCTATCTTCCTGGTCCCTTCTCGGCGATAAAATTTCCTCACAATTTAAAGGATCGGTATGACAATCGTCAATCGGACTATCGCAAGATTTCCCTTCCTGTACATGGTTCGCTAGGCTGCGTTGTTCAGTCATTTCTTGTTGTTTGGCGACCGCACGAATGTATGGGTGACGTTTTTGCCGTGTCGCTGTCCATAGCCATGGAAGTCTTCATTACACTCAATAGATCCTTGAAAAAGTGAATGTAATGCTTTCCTTCAAGTCCACCAGTTTACGCTGTGAATTCGGTCATTGCGTTTTTGCATGACGTGAGAATAATGATTGTGACATCACGAATTGCGAACAGGGTTTCGGCTGATATGCTTGTGTTAATACCACGCGCTCGATCCAGTCATACACCAACGGTAAATGAAAAAAAAAAGAAGTATCGACCACACATTACGAAAAGATGACTTTTAACTATTATCAGTGAGCCCGCCGAGCGATACATTGGATTTAAGACAATGAAATAGACCGCAATAGACACTGATTCTTACCACAGCGTGCGAAATCACCTATGCTATAAATTTCGCAACACAATTCAATATTTTTCCTGACGAGACTTTGCCGCTTAATTAATTATTGTTTTCGATGAGACTTCTTTCACTTCACCCTTAGTACTTTTTACATGTTATTTTATCTGTTATCTTGGTTTTCGGGAGGAAAGTTTAAGACTTGTTCTAAGAGTCGGAATCAAACAGATGCTAACTGCCAACGGTCCTATTGGATATCCTTCTTCAACGTTTTCCTAAAGTGTCCACGAAAATGAAGATGCGCAATCCATTTCCATGACCTTTATTTTGTTCTCTCCATGGTTCTATTTTTTTTTCTAGCGCTTGATTTTCCTTAATTTGTCATTTAAAGAGATTTGCTTTTAATTTGTTGTTATTTTCTTGATTTGTGTTGATATATGCTCAGATCCACAAACTTCCTGATGAAAGCCATTTGTATTCGCTGAACATCCTCAAATGACTTTGGAACAGAAATCATCGACACGATATCACGGAAAGTCTTTAACGAACTGAGATCTTTCAAATGCCGGTGAAGAGAATTTTTCGCCGGCGTTTATATTTTTTCGGAAAATTTGTCATATAGTCAAACACTAAATTTGAGTTTATATTATTGAAAACACATTTGAGGGTTTGTATTCATAACATGGCGCAAATTTTCCGAGATTATCTTTTCAATTTTCTTTGAAATTTCAGTAAAGGGAAGTTTTCGCTGTCGAAAAATTTGTAATTATAGTCAAACACTATATTGAGTTTACATATTTGAAAATACATTTGAGTATTTGTATTCATAACAATGGCTAAAACTTTTCGAGAAGATTTTCTTTTCAATGTATTTTCACGGTATTCACTTGTAAATTGACGATTTCATTGGCGGTTAAATAATTTGTTGCCTTCTTCAACAATACGCGGAAATCCAATTTGGATTTAGCTGTCAAAATCGACTCATTTGTTTTGTGTCATATGCAGCACGCTGTTAACTTTTTTTATCTAAAAAAGGATGTTTTCTCTCTTAGTACAAAATTTGTTTGTTTTACGTTCTCACCTTCGAATTAGTTCTTGCTTAGAATTAAGCATTTTTTTAATTCAGTAATTTGGTTGACAAAAACTAATAGAGTTCTTTTTCAAGAAGGTTATCCAAAATTTTAAACATTTCTCAAAGATAATTAATTTTTCGTGGTCTAGCACACCTGACTTACAGGCGCGAATGTCAAGAGACCATGTCGGCAAATGTATACATAGTCTTTAACTTGTGTAATCTATTCATGGAATACAAAATAGCTTGATATGGCAAACACCTCTGAACATGATGCCATCTCTTGTCTAAATCTCCAAAAAAGGGGAAAATATCAATTATCCCTAAAGGAGGGGGGAGGGGGTGATGCAGCGAAAAGTGTCTTGTTGTCGCGGGTCGCAGTCTGCGGGTCGCGGGACGCTGGTTAATTGCTATGTTTCCCTCTCTGTTTCATTTACATCTGTTTTTCGAACAGCAGAACTACTCAACCCAAGCGATTTCGAAGTGTTCAATCAAAGCAGAGAGTTCACTTATTAAACGGGAAAAGAAAGAACGCAAACTCTGCTGGCATTGGTCAAAGCGGAACCTCAGGAAAGAAGAATCAGTGTTATCTATGACCTTGTTTCCCTTCGCGCTCCGCACAGGAGACCGGAATCCCAAACTAGAAGTAAGCACCACATTTTCGTTGCTCCTTTGGAAAGGACTACTGCGACAACTTTGGACCACCACTAGACAGGAGTGTCAAAACTTTGAATTGTAACCTCCTAAGCTCCATTCAAATTTCAGGCTGTTTTAAATACGCAGTCGAATGGTTGAATTGGAGGTTTTATTGTCCTTGAAAAACGTCATGAGGAGACTTTTAACTCAGCTAGTACATACTAGTTGTCACATACTAGTTGTAACATCTAATACTGCATCAGTAGGAAGCTTTATTATTCAGTAGGAAGTGTAACTCTGGTTTAGGGTTTCAAGGGCTCCTTTTAGAGACCAGCATGCCATCGATACAATAAAATCTTGATTTTTAAGATTACAACGTGGAGAATCTGCAAAAGAGTAAGATCTCTTCTCGAGATCGAGATCATTGAAATCTTATTGTTGTACCCTGTTGATTCAATGGTAATCGCTTTCCCGCGTTGCACATTACCCGCAAATGAGAGTAAGAAGTTGACGAGAGGCAATTCCAGAGGCTTGGGAATTAGAAACTCTGGAGCAAGTCAAGCTCTGTGGGAAGAATCGCGCTCGCACCAAAAATGGTGCTTCTATCGATTAACGCGGTACTTCAGCACATTTTCCTTTGCTTTCTTCTTTTTCAGTAGTCTTTTTCTTTAGTGCCCCAGCGCTAAAAGACGTAACACTGAAATAAAGTTCATTATTCAGTTTATAAAGTATGATTTATTACAATCTGATAATGATTCCTCGCCCATCGGGAAACAAAAAGGGTGAAATTGGTGATCAGGTCAAAAAAACCTTAAAACATATAAAGTGAAATCGTACACTTGACATAAGCTTCTACGACTTCAACGAGTTTGTAGAAAAAGGATTTTGTGTAAACTGGCACGGCTTTTGTTGAGAAGCACTCAATTAAATGTACTTACCTTTAACAGTTAATTACTATAAGCAACGAAAGATGAATGGGGTGCGTTTGATGCTGATTTGTTCCTCGTAGGGAGGGACAAACGTTTCGTTTAGTTGAGGCTTTGTTGACACCAAGACCCGTTACCTTTGTGCAATTGTTTGGTGATGAAGCAGAAATGTCGACAGATGAAATATTCTATGGAGCGTGTAGTTGCCTTCAAAAGGTGACACAAACAGGAGTCAGGACTTGCCTGGACCTCGTGCATTACAAGACCATATTAAAGGGGCTATGTCACGCAATTTTAGGCAATTTCAGCACTGATCGAATGGTCATAGAATTAACTAAAACATCAAAATAACTGTTCAAAACTATACAAGAACTCTAACAAAACACAGGGAAGCCAAGAAGTGACATGGATGGACAAAACTGGAGAGGATTGAAATGGATTGAATTTGGTAAATTTGAAAAACGTCGGCCCACCTTTTTTCAAATTTATATCAATCTATATCAAAATGTCATTTACAAAGCTCGAAAATCATTCTCAGTTGTTATGTGGCCGTGATTTTGCAAATGAAAGACTCTTGCTGTGCCAATTTGACGTTTAGAGCTCATAATTAACAAAATTAAACAAAATTACCTAAAACAGCGTGACCTAGCCCCTTCAAGTAATCTCACGTCAGCATAACTTCGTCAGTCACTCCCAGCTTTCCCAGCCGAGTATAGAGTTCTGCAGGGAGGCTAACTTGGTGCCCGTTACAGAGACTAAGGAGGAAAAAAAATCTCAGTTCAACACTGAATTATTAGCCGGTGTAAACAAGCTGATCCCTCACGGCCGTGGCTACACTTAAAACATTGTTGCTGGCGAGCGTCAAGTAGGCGGCACACTATTGCTCGCTGTGCCAGGAAATCTAGTAACGTTCTGTCCAATCTAAGATAGTGAATTTTTGAGTAAAATAAATAAATGTGATTCCTATAGTCACCTGAAAAATGCAGGTGGCTCCAACGGGATTCGAACCCATCGGCCCTTTGCGATGCCGTTGCAATGCTCTTCTGAGCCATGAGGCCACACTGATGGGGGGAGCAAGTCAATTTATTGGGCTAATGTGGACTTGATGAATGGAATAAATGTATATATTGCACCGGTATCACATCACAGAGGCCATTGCTGCGAATTCCGTTGGAGCCACCTGAATTTTTCAGGTGATTATAAAAGACAATTGCTCAAATTGTACAGTTAAGGGTGGGGGGGGGGAGGGAATTCCTTCTTAAGAGCAAATGTCCAGAAAAATCAAAGGAAATCAAATTTCTTCGGCAAGGCTTTAAAACTTAATTTCGCTCCCCTTTTGCATACAGGTAGCCGCTAGCAAGAGTACAAACAGCATACAAAACCTCCAGACTCAGTTTAGCGAGTCCCAACTGGGTTGAAAATCGACCATTTTCATTTGATTCGCATGTCGCAACTATCGAGCGCAGAAACATTGTGATACAACCAACTTATTGCATAACTTTTCCTTGTCCAAAAAACACAATTTCAAGAATATTGGATTAATTTAATTATTTCCTTGAAACAAAACCAGAGTGTTCTCCAACGTTAAGTTCGTCGGTCGGTGAAAGGAATTGTTATTTTGACCATGTGTTTTCTCCCCATGTCTCCTCGTTCTAAAATTCTAAAATACCAAAAGGTAATAATTGGGGAAGTCTTAACTTTTACAACTGAAAACTTCCAAGCATAACTATTCGTCAGTGTGATCTGTTGTCCTTTGCTATTGTGTTACAGGCGCTTGTCTGTCGGCGACTATCACAGTTTCTTTTCACACCGTGTTTCCGTAATTTGTATTATTTACAATTGTGTGGTTACGTGCAGAATCAAAAATTCAGAAAACACGGGACGACCATCTTTACTATATTTGTTCTTCTAACGACTAATTGTTCGTCTGGCATGTACAGCCCATGACAAGGTTTGTTAGCAAATCAATGTATGGCTTCTTCCTCTTAACGGTGATCTTTGATACATCTAGGTCAAACGATGAGAAAGTGTCTTGCAACATTTTTATAGAAAAGGTTGAACGCTTTGAATTCTTTATGAGTTCACACATGTTATGAGCATCGTACACGATTGGATGCACATGTTAAATTGAAATGTTCGAAATCACTTTGTTTCTCAGGACTTGCAACCGGCTTTCCTATCTTTCCTGGTCTGCTTCGTTTTGCTCTTTTCGTCTTCATCACTTCGTGCCTCAACAACATCTTTCAAACTTCTCTTTGAAGCCAAGCGCGTAAAAAAGCTGGCAGCCTGCTGGCTTGTTAGAAACTCGGTGCTTTCAAACAGACGCTCGCCATTACTGTCTTTCGCTGTCATCATAACTCTGGAAACACTAGTGGATCTGCCTTCTGCCCAGTTTGTTCGCCAATCTGGAATTTAGCAATCAAATATTCTTTTTGATTGGTTGAAAATCGAGTGCTGCGGGCATGGGAATACTTGAGGGCCCATCCCATCGGAAGTGATGGTCCAGATGATTGTGATAATGATACCATGCTAGCTCCCTCTTCCAGCCTTGACGCGTACCCCAGCACAGCTCGGTCAAGAATCAACTGATTAGAGTGTAATGTGAAGTGCTACGTTTCTGCCCCATATGAACCATGTGAGCGTTAGCCCTAGTGATAGAAATGGGCCCACACAAGGACAAGTACAAGGAAGGATTACGTTTTTGCAAACGTTGGCCGTGTAGCAATTATATTTGAACAGACTTAACTGATTAGAGTGTAATGTGAAGCAAAAAGGTAATCCTTACTTGTACTTATGCATGTTCATTGCCGTGACTTTAACATCTTCAGTTCCAACGACCGGCTCTCGTCTGACATTGTAGCTCAGTCGGTAGAGCAGCGGTGATCTAACCCGAAGGTCGTGGGTTCAATTCCCACCCTGGGGCCCGTTTCTCGGAAGTCCCGAAAAGGTTTCGGCCCCGAAAAGCCATTTGTAAACCTGCCAACCCCTTGTTCAGGAACGCCGATCTTTAAGCATGTTTTCAAGGTAATAAAGAGCAAACTGACTGTGAAGTTTGACGACTTAATTCCTCTCCGTTCTTGAGATACAGTGGGAATTGTGACACCCGAAAATGGCCCGTAAAGTTTCGGGACTTTCGAGAAACGGGCCTCTGGTCAGAGTTTTTCTCTCTCCTTCTGTGGGTCCATTTTCATCAGTAGGGCTAACGCTCACATGGTTCATATGAGATAGAAACTTAGCACTTCTCATTACACTTTAATATGTCAGTTAAGTCTGTTCAAATATAAGTGCTACGCGGCTAACGTTTGCAAAAACGTAATCCTTCCTCGGTCAAGAATCGTTTCGTATTCAAGTGCTCTCCACACTCAAGATGGTTTTCGAGTGAGCTGTGTCGTTGGTAAGATTCGATGCATCCTTCTTCTGGAGAGACAAATAAATTTTGAAAGGCTGAATCTAATAACGCATTACTTGAGTCATATGCATCTTCGTCAATCACGGTTTCCTGTTCCTCTATAAGTGGAGTTGCTCTATCGACTAGTCTCAATTTAATAGGAGCAAAGTGCAATTCAGAATTGCTGATATGGTACCTCTCGTTTACCGGGAACATCAAACTTTCTCCAAGCAAATAACTTACCTGGGCCAATGTTGTAAGCTCTAAGTGGGACAGAAACTCAAGTCACTAAATACTTAAAGATTTTCTAGTCAATCAAACTAGACGGCAAAAATCAGCCAGAGCAAATGTAAACAAGTCAAAAACCTTGAACATGCGACAAAGAAAATTTCGACAAATGTACCTTTTTCACTTTCTTCCTTCAGCGACAGCCGTCTTCGATGCTTCAGCAAACGTATTTGTTTGCTTTCACACAGGGAAGCGTTTAATTTAGAATAAGCCGACGAAACTTTCAGATGTTGCTCAATACATGTAGAAAGACTTTTTCACATCAACAATTACCGCTGCTGGAGTGTGCGCTTTCGATGGGGATGAAACTAGACTTGAGAACACATATAAAAATTAAAAAAAACCGAAGTTTAGACCGGAAAATAAAAATTTCAAGAAAAGTTGGCCGGCGAAAATATTAAAACGTGGATGGATTCCTCAAACGTGAAAACCTGACCGCTATATTGTCTGTTCGATCGGGTCTGTGATTTTACCGAGAAGGACTTCAAGCGGGATCTTCAGGTATATGAATATTGGTCTTGTGACATTCGCTTCATACGGAAATCTAAGTCAACTAGTCCAAAATATCTGTTATGCCGTAATAAACTTAACCTGAAATGTGGTTAAATTTTTTTTAGCAGTATAGAAACTACTCAAACGATTTACTCTTACCATTTGATGGAAATATATAAATCGATCGTTTGTTTTGAAGTTGTTACAGGGATCTCCTAGAAAGTCACGGTAGACAGATTAAACTTGATTTCCAGGCATTCATTTAACAGCAATGAGCGCGGGATAGCACTGCAACCACTTTATCGCTTTGTAATATAACTCACAGATAAAATCCTTTTTAACGACCACGAGGTAAATCTGTTCAGAGGTGGAGCCAGTATCAGTTTAGCCTCTGGATTAAGATTCAAGTCTACAGCGCATTGCTCTCCTCGCCTGTACTTTTCTTCTTTACATCAAGTACATTCAGTGATCCGGAGAAATCCTTGACTATTGCTACGTCATAGCCTCGTTTGCATACACAAAAACAAAGATGGCGGATTTCAATTTAAATTTGTTTATTTTTGAAGCGTTATTGTTGGCTATTTAAACACATTTGGTCCAAATGAGTGGTCAAGTATGAAAATACAGGTAAAGAACTTTCGATTCAGAGAAACGTTTTCTAGACCGTCCTTTCCCTTTAAGTTGACCAAAGACGTCGTTAAGTATGGTAAGAACAGCACAGCTATCTTGATTGCAACTCTCAAACAGGTGGACAAACGACATCATTTCCATCTCACCGCCAGCTACTCTTCTCATCGCAACTGCAATATGCCATGGGATTCCTCTTTTGCCGTACCAATCAGTATGACTTTCTCGAAATTTCCTTGGTAGATATTTCATAACCCAATATAAGACCAGCAAAACAGAAGTTTCATCTAGCTCCTTAATGATATCTAGTCTGCAGCCGTCTTGATTTGTTGAATGCAACAGGTGAGATTTCCAGGAGTGAATATGCTGCTTTGCCTGCGAGGCTAAAAAAAACCAACTCTTCTCGGGTGTCAATCATGCGCTCTTCTTCCTTTAGGGCGTCTTCAATTTCGTTTACCACGGGCACAGATGCAAGACCAACACATCGGTCACATGTATCCACGTGGCTGTGGTCGCAGGTGGAAACATGGTCTGTGTCTTCTGGATAGCTCAATGCGTATGCTCTGAAATGATCTGGCACACTGTAACGCGAGGAAAAGTGTACCTTATGTAAAAAAAGTGATTTATAATGAGACATTTGCTATTAAGTGTGAGATCCAGAAGCAAGAATATTAGGGTTCTTTTAATGTTTTGTTTTCTATTTTTCGCATGTAGATCAAGGCAAGTTTAGCTCCGCATGTGAACAAAGGTGAGAGCCTTATGCCTACATCTGGGCCGACCAAGCTTGGTCAATAAATGATTTTATTATTCAACACATTGTGACAATGTCCAAATATGCGGGCCATCGCGCACTCAATATTCGTCGTGCGTACTCAACAGATATATACGTAATTTTGTGTGTCGCGGAGAAAAATGGTAGCTTTTCCAGCTTTCATACATACATTTACATACATACATTTTTATTAATCCTAGAAGTCGTATGACTATACAGGATGCTAAGACCAGGATGCTTTCCCAATAAACGTAAAAAAATTGTGCTTTGCCATCAATGTGTTGAATAATAAGACAATTATCCTGCTCAATCGAGTGGAATATCGCCTGATGTTAGCCAACTCGGCCTACGGCCTGGTCGGCTAAGTATCAGGCGATATTCTACGCGATTTCGTAGGATAATTGTTAAATGTACGTCACTCACGCGGGACGTCCGGATAGGAAAAGCCGGCGATCGAGCAACTTTCGATCATTTCATCTGGATAGCGCTTGTTGAGATAAAATCACAATCCTTATCACCCACCATAATCGTCGCAGTTATGTCATAATTGATGATTATGCATTATCACGTATAATCGTCTGAGGTGCAATAGTAGTAGTTCCTGGAGATGTTTTATTGGACTGGTTATTAACACTATCATCCTCGTCTCAAAGAATGTGGTCTCACTTTCTAATGAAACTGAAGTAGGGAATACATCCAATATGGTACAAAGTGGTTTGAAAATGACTTGTTACTCAGGTGATGGATGCATACCACACAATCCTGGATTCCCTAATCCCGCAAGTCCCTAGGGGCGTGGGCCATTGGTCGAAAGATCAAACTGTCACTGAAATAACTAACTGTATTTTGGCTTATAATATAATGAACATGTATGTTGTCAAAAAAAATAACTTTTTTGTTTTTTCTTTATCCAAGAGGGCGCGGTGACAACTCCTGCAATCTGATTGGTTCTTAGCGGGGTCGAAATTTTTCTCTCTCTGCCCACGGTCACGGCAACGTCTTGCTCGATAGGTATGTGTATAGAAAAAGTCAACAATTGTAATTGTGATTTGAGAGAGTGAGAGGAGAAAAAATAAACAGGTTATTAATTAACCAGCTTTGGGTCGGTCCGTGTAGTTAAAAACTGCCACTTATGACTTGAAAATGCTGCTCGAAGCCTGCAATACGTACCTCGAATGCCCCAGGCGGCAAATATTATATTCAGTGTATTTACCTTGTAATCACCCTCCAGGTATCTCTTGGCCGCTTTCAGCTGTGCCTTCTTTTCTTTGTTCCATGACAATCACATCCCACAGTCATCTCCAAGCTTTTCAACAACATTCTCCAATTCATCGAAGGCTTCCGCACCTTGTGCAGTGAAATAATCAAGTCCCTGAAGAGAGTTTCGAACTGAAGCGGAACAGATATTAAGAATCTGAGAAGGGTACCTCGTCCCATTGGTACAAAATCGTCTTCACTGCAAAAAGGGTCGTACTGCTGGACGATTCGTTCTGGAATAGCAGTTCTTACTACGTTAGGCACAATGATTTTTTCTTTGGATGACAGTTTCAATGTTCTTTCGCCAAATGGCAGGTCTTGAACAATGTGCGCACTTGTTATGAAATCAAGGAAGTCGTCGAGTTTTCCAGCTGCGACGTACATTCTGCTATGACAAGGAGGTGAGATCACAGAGCCTCTGCCATGAAGAAGGCGATGGTGTCTTGCAATTTTGAATCTGTACCGTGTAAGGCCCGGGATCCACCTTTGCAACGTTTGAAAACTAGCTTTGTCAGCAATGATAGGTAGTATTTGTCTCCGTGTACTCCAATGGCTTGTATTGTTGTAACATTCCGCAAGAGCGTCTATGAGTGTCACGTCAAGTGGGTCTTCTTCCTCGCTCGTGGACTGTTGCTTGACGCTCTTTGACGCCACCAAGGAATTTCAGAGATGTTCTGAGGCGCGATCTCTTCTAGGGCTGCCGTCACCACTTGTCTCGCCTTGCGGGTGTGGTAGCGCTGTGTTCTATCAGCGGCTGAATTCCATGGCTTTGTCAAATGATAAGGGATAGGACTGACATCCCTACACGCTAGGAATTCATTGAGTTTTTTTCTGGAGCTAGTTGACGGTCTTTGAGTCTCGTCAAAGTCCTCTGAACTTTCGGATGGCTGGTAGAGGCTTCTGGGAGTCTCAGTGGTTAGTAAAAAGCATGATTCAGGTTTATGAGGGGTAATTGTTGAATCAACCACAGTCTCATCTCTTTCATCCTAGAAATTCATTGCAAGCAATATTGACCGAAAATACCTAAGAACATTAATTTTGCCATTACTACTTTGAACGTGATGGGGCCCCCCACCCCCCAGCCACGCCTATCGCTCCTTTCAGGCTTTTATACCCCTTCTTCACCCGATGAGAATGACAGATGATCGTGTTGAAGGTAAATACCAGCCGTTGTAATTCAGTATTATTATGCCGCCAATCTCACTCTCTCCATACACTCTGCATGCATGACCTAAAATAGACACCAGATCCCGGTTGCTCGAACGATGGATAGCGCTATCCGCCGGATAAATGACTAATAAGTTTATTATCATCATTATTATCATCACAGTGGATAAACACTAGCAAAACCAATTGCACTATCCAATGGATAGGGATTTATCCGGTGGATAGTGTTATGCACCTTTTGAACAACTGGGGCCAGGACTATTGTTTGGTTTAATTTTACAGGGGTATCCCCGCAAAGGCACCGGTTTTTTCATGGTTTATGCGCTCGCCTCCAGGTCAAGTGGTCTGGGTCCGAGCCTTGGCTGGAGACATCGCGCTGTGTTCTTGTGCAAGGCAAATTACTCTCACGGTGCCTCTCTCTAAATGGGCACCGGCGAATTTAATGTTAGGAATAACCCTGCGATGGACTAGCATCCCATCCAGGAGGGAGTAGAAATGCTCCTCGTCGCTTCATGCCACTGAAAGCGGGATACACTCCGGCTTGATGGGCCACTAGGGTTGATTGCAGACTTTCTACCCCCTTCCCCAATGCTCTTCCGTTGGGTCTGTGGGCGAAAAGTATCTATTGGCGAGATAACAAGCCATTTGAGTATCTGTTTCAAAAAGAGGAGGGACACATTATGTAGATGCGTCCATTGTGAAATCACCTTTCTCGAAGCTGAAGACATGAATAGAACTGGACATAACAATTGTTCACCGTTCCGCGATTTTCCATGGGTTTGTTTACTGCTGGTAAGAGAGATTATTTTTTTGTCCGACCGATCACTACATGTAGTCGAGTGAAAATCGCTCTAAAAAGCCTCCCATCTGTGCATTATTGGTATTGGTTTATGTACGTTAGTCATACCTGAACCCACAGGAACAAGGATGCCTGTTCTCTCGAAAATGAGCTTTGATATTTCTCTTCCGACGCCTGTATCTCCTTTTACAGGCTTTGTATTTCCTTTACCCTGACTGTGATGTGCAATCTCGTTTGGAACTCTACATGTACTGGAGCTCCTTCGCCATCCAATGCCAAGCTCAGACCGATGAAAGGGACAAATAGTTAGATTGCTTACATCCTGTTGCGTAGTGAAAATAGCCGTAAGTTCTTGCTCTCCAGTTACCCCGGTAAAAGACCAAAGTGACTTGTGACTTTCTATGTCCTTTACACAAGGCAATAAGGGTACTTTATGCACTGATTTGCTTTGATCCCGTCGATCGTGAGAACAATTACCACCAACTATTGCTTTAAATGAACACGAAATTGCCATGATTTTACTGACGGCTTGTCACTAATTTCTGGTGAGAAAAAGGACTTGGTAGGAGTTGATTAAGTTAGTGTCGTCTAGGAAAAGCAAACAAAATTAAATCTCAAAATCCAACAGTTACATGGTCACTAGTTCGAAATAAAGTCAAGTGAAGCTATGATCCTCGCAGTCATATCCGCAGTTTTCATATATCATTTCATAGTATGAAGTAAATAT
Organism: Montipora capricornis; assembly: GCF_036669925.1. Lineage (NCBI taxonomy): Eukaryota > Metazoa > Cnidaria > Anthozoa > Scleractinia > Acroporidae > Montipora > Montipora capricornis. Next base: position 15,468,572 of record NC_090884.1, on the reverse strand, counting down.
ATTTTTCGTATAACCAACACTGAGATTCCAGTGCGTTTCTTTTTTTCGGCAGAAGCTCAGTTTACCGTGAAAGATCCACCCCTGTGCCAAGGCACATTATGCAAATTAGAGTCACCGAGTGATCGCAGATGACAGCTTATTCGTTGTCACGAACCGGCAATTTGTGCTTCAAAGCAGGTTAGTGATTCTATCGAGCAACACAACGAAACACCAAGGTATATTTTGCATAGGAACTTCGCAATATCGATTTTTGTAGTTCAAATCTAGCAGACGGGTGCTTATTGCCAGGTACAGGGGCCAGTTTCTCCAAAGTCCCGAAGTGTTTTCGGACTCGAAAAGCCATTTGTGAAACTGCCAACCGCTTGTTTTGGAAAGCCGATCTTTTAACATGTTTTCAAGCTAACTAAAAGAAACATGTCTGGGGAATTGGGGGAAGGGAATTGTGACACCCAAAAATGGTCCGTAAAGTTTCGGGACTTGGTAAAAACTTTAGCTTTGGATGTGAGGCTCATGATGACAAGTCTTCGCCAATAAAATCTCCATCAAAAAGTAAACTCTACAACACGCATCAATTGTTCTTGCACGATTCAAGTCCTAAACGGCAGTTGACAAAGAACACAGAAACGAATGACAAAGGAAATGTACAATCACGCGCTCCGTGTACTCCAATGGCTTGTATTGTTGTAACATTCCGCAAGAGCGTCTATGAGTGTCACGTCAAGTGGGTCTTCTTCCTCGCTCGTGGACTGTTGCTTGACGCTCTTTGACGCCACCAAGGAATTTCAGAGATGTTCTGAGGCGCGATCTCTTCTAGGGCTGCCGTCACCACTTGTCTCGCCTTGCGGGTGTGGTAGCGCTGTGTTCTATCAGCGGCTGAATTCCATGGCTTTGTCAAATGATAAGGGATAGGACTGACATCCCTACACGCTAGGAATTCATTGAGTTTTTTTCTGGAGCTAGTTGACGGTCTTTGAGTCTCGTCAAAGTCCTCTGAACTTTCGGATGGCTGGTAGAGGCTTCTGGGAGTCTCAGTGGTTAGTAAAAAGCATGATTCAGGTTTATGAGGGGTAATTGTTGAATCAACCACAGTCTCATCTCTTTCATCCTAGAAATTCATTGCAAGCAATATTGACCGAAAATACCTAAGAACATTAATTTTGCCATTACTACTTTGAACGTGATGGGGCCCCCCACCCCCCAGCCACGCCTATCGCTCCTTTCAGGCTTTTATACCCCTTCTTCACCCGATGAGAATGACAGATGATCGTGTTGAAGGTAAATACCAGCCGTTGTAATTCAGTATTATTATGCCGCCAATCTCACTCTCTCCATACACTCTGCATGCATGACCTAAAATAGACACCAGATCCCGGTTGCTCGAACGATGGATAGCGCTATCCGCCGGATAAATGACTAATAAGTTTATTATCATCATTATTATCATCACAGTGGATAAACACTAGCAAAACCAATTGCACTATCCAATGGATAGGGATTTATCCGGTGGATAGTGTTATGCACCTTTTGAACAACTGGGGCCAGGACTATTGTTTGGTTTAATTTTACAGGGGTATCCCCGCAAAGGCACCGGTTTTTTCATGGTTTATGCGCTCGCCTCCAGGTCAAGTGGTCTGGGTCCGAGCCTTGGCTGGAGACATCGCGCTGTGTTCTTGTGCAAGGCAAATTACTCTCACGGTGCCTCTCTCTAAATGGGCACCGGCGAATTTAATGTTAGGAATAACCCTGCGATGGACTAGCATCCCATCCAGGAGGGAGTAGAAATGCTCCTCGTCGCTTCATGCCACTGAAAGCGGGATACACTCCGGCTTGATGGGCCACTAGGGTTGATTGCAGACTTTCTACCCCCTTCCCCAATGCTCTTCCGTTGGGTCTGTGGGCGAAAAGTATCTATTGGCGAGATAACAAGCCATTTGAGTATCTGTTTCAAAAGAGGAGGGACACATTATGTAGATGCGTCCATTGTGAAATCACCTTTCTCGAAGCTGAAGACATGAATAGAACTGGACATAACAATTGTTCACCGTTCCGCGATTTTCCATGGGTTTGTTTACTGCTGGTAAGAGAGATTATTTTTTTGTCCGACCGATCACTACATGTAGTCGAGTGAAAATCGCTCTAAAAAGCCTCCCATCTGTGCATTATTGGTATTGGTTTATGTACGTTAGTCATACCTGAACCCACAGGAACAAGGATGCCTGTTCTCTCGAAAATGAGCTTTGATATTTCTCTTCCGACGCCTGTATCTCCTTTTACAGGCTTTGTATTTCCTTTACCCTGACTGTGATGTGCAATCTCGTTTGGAACTCTACATGTACTGGAGCTCCTTCGCCATCCAATGCCAAGCTCAGACCGATGAAAGGGACAAATAGTTAGATTGCTTACATCCTGTTGCGTAGTGAAAATAGCCGTAAGTTCTTGCTCTCCAGTTACCCCGGTAAAAGACCAAAGTGACTTGTGACTTTCTATGTCCTTTACACAAGGCAATAAGGGTACTTTATGCACTGATTTGCTTTGATCCCGTCGATCGTGAGAACAATTACCACCAACTATTGCTTTAAATGAACACGAAATTGCCATGATTTTACTGACGGCTTGTCACTAATTTCTGGTGAGAAAAAGGACTTGGTAGGAGTTGATTAAGTTAGTGTCGTCTAGGAAAAGCAAACAAAATTAAATCTCAAAATCCAACAGTTACATGGTCACTAGTTCGAAATAAAGTCAAGTGAAGCTATGATCCTCGCAGTCATATCCGCAGTTTTCATATATCATTTCATAGTATGAAGTAAATATATTTTTCGTATAACCAACACTGAGATTCCAGTGCGTTTCTTTTTTTCGGCAGAAGCTCAGTTTACCGTGAAAGATCCACCCCTGTGCCAAGGCACATTATGCAAATTAGAGTCACCGAGTGATCGCAGATGACAGCTTATTCGTTGTCACGAACCGGCAATTTGTGCTTCAAAGCAGGTTAGTGATTCTATCGAGCAACACAACGAAACACCAAGGTATATTTTGCATAGGAACTTCGCAATATCGATTTTTGTAGTTCAAATCTAGCAGACGGGTGCTTATTGCCAGGTACAGGGGCCAGTTTCTCCAAAGTCCCGAAGTGTTTTCGGACTCGAAAAGCCATTTGTGAAACTGCCAACCGCTTGTTTTGGAAAGCCGATCTTTTAACATGTTTTCAAGCTAACTAAAAGAAACATGTCTGGGGAATTGGGGGAAGGGAATTGTGACACCCAAAAATGGTCCGTAAAGTTTCGGGACTTTGGAGAAACGGGCCCTTAGTCTTGCATACCTTAGTGGAATGCCATTAAAGAAATGACAGTTGACAAACGTTGTTTGACAGTCCAAATATCATAGCCGAGCTAAGGTGAACATATTTATGTTGCTTTATGCTTAAGTAATTCGGATATTTCGAATTGAAGTGATTTAATGAATTGTTTGGCATGCATTCGACTACTGGCGTGATTTTAAATTTTTTGTACCATTTGAATATTTTTTTGACGAGTGCTTATTTGCCCAAACTAAACTTTACATGTATTGACAGACCTATCCTTATATAGTTAGAATATAAAATCTTTTAATTTGGAATTCCGAGGTATGGCACATAGTCAAAATGACCATTCTTTTCACCGACCTATGAACTCAACGTTGGAGAACACTCTGCTTTCGTTAAGCGCAATTGGATTAATCCAATTTTCCTGTCATTGTGCTATTTTGGACAAGGAAAAGTTATGCAGTAAGTTAGTTGTATTACAACTTTTCTGCGCTCAATAAATGCAACATGCGAATCGAATGAAAATGGTCAATTTTCAGCCCAGTTGGGACGCGCTAAATTAAGGTCAGGACGTGAAATCGAAAATGTCGTTTTTTCTCGGAAAAACAGAAATGTTTAAAGAAAGAAAACACATGGCGTTTTTACGTTTACTAGGGCCCACTAATATGCAAAATAGGGCGAATTTAATTTGTCAAGTCTTGCCGAACCATATTTGATTTTTGTGGGCATTTGCTCTTAACTACAGGCCAGGTTGCTATGTAAACTTCCATCGGTCATTTATCAGGTTCTAGAACAGCAATAGGCAAGCCGATTGGCCATATGTGGTTTATTGGTGAACACCCTCAGTTAATGGGATGTTGACCATATTAGGTGAAGTCACGTGACCACAACAGAAACAAAAAAACCCTAAAATACAATTCACATGATCAGACGTAGAACTTCATTGGCACAAATGCTACGAATGGGTTGGATTAGATTTCAGAGACAGACAGCGATGGCGTCAAAGAACAAAAACAGAGGCATCATTTACTAAAATAGAGGCACCATAAACAAAATTAAAGGAACCATTTACGAAAACAGCGGCACCATTTTCAAAATTAGAGGCACCATAAACAAAAACAGAGGTCCCATTTTCAAAATTAGAGGCACTATAAACAAAAACAGAGGCACCATTTTCAAAATTAGAGGCACCATTTACGAAAAGAGAGGCACCATTTATGAAAATAACAGAGGTTGAATTTCGGCGGTAATGGCACCCCATAGATCTCGAAGGGAAGACACGAAGGTCGAAAATGACTCTGGGAGAGTAATGTTATACACCTTACTCCAAAATGGCCGCCATTTTAGTATTCTTTTGTTTCCATGCAAATTGGCCCTTATGGCCTTGCTTTCAAACGTAACATTCAAAAGAATATTTAACCTTGAACGAGGCCAGAAGGGCCAATTTGCATGGAAACAAAAGAATACTAAAATGGCGGCCATTTTGGAATAAGGTGTATTAGACCTTCAGATGGAAGTACGAGAACGACATCGAGTTCGAGTTTTCTGTACTGAGCACGCGCATTAGGTTTAAAGAACGAAAATAAAAACTTTCAATGCAAGCAATACGACAGCTGTTGAACAGATATCTCCACCGCCTTTATAGAATAGGCATTATGATTACATGAAAACCAGTCACATTCCCTGGAAATTGTTTGAGTATTTGACAAGGAGGTAATGATTTATTACTTAACTAAACTACAAACATATGGTTTATTTGAAAGTTTATTTTGAGAGTATTTCACTCGCGAATTTACAGAGAAGTAGATTAACTATATGTAACAAAGCAAGTATCAATGAATGGTATACAACATTAAATATTGATTCACACGTTCTTTCATTTGTTTACTAATATTTGCCAATACGACTAACTTCGTTAGGGTTTTTCTTAAAGTAAAGAAAACATAATGTCATCTTTACGTGAGACAAAGAATACTAGACAAACCAGTTTCCCGCGAAATTGAATTCGGTCCAAAGCTTACTGAATCGATATTATATGGCAAGAAATCTGAGCAACAGTTTCTTGACTCGTCACAAACAAATCTTTTGTCAAGTGGGACTGTTTCCAACGCTAGGCAAAAGCGACAATCTGATTCGGTCTTCTCAGTGTCTGGGTCTGTGGTGAGTGGCCAGTCGCAAAGCGACTTGCGATTTGCGTTATTAATTTTTTTTTCCGCGCTTAGGGTAGGCCTTTGACTGCACGACTGGCTTGGTAAAAACTTTGGCTTTGGATGTGAGGCTCATGATGACAAGTCTTCGCCAATAAAATCTCCATCAAAAAGTAAACTCTACAACACGCATCAATTGTTCTTGCACGATTCAAGTCCTAAACGGCAGTTGACAAAGAACACAGAAACGAATGACAAAGGAAATGTACAATCACGCGCTCCGTTAAGTACAACAGAGATCTACACAAAGAAATTAAAAAAGCCAGTTCGGAGTACCAAAAAACGCTTGCACGCGCACTATTAATCCATAATTATACTGAAGACAGTAGAGACTTTGAATGAAAATTCGTCCAATTACTTTCCATATCAACAAAAGAGGAAAGCTCCAAAATTGCGTCATAAGTTTCTTAAAAAAAAAAACTAATAGTCCTAACATTTGCTTTTTCGGCAGTGTGCAGCTAAAATTTAACAAGCAAAACATAAGTTGGCTTTTCTGTCCGAGAATTTACTTTTTAATTTTCGTTTAAAATTGAAACTCAGCTGTCGTCCAGAGAAGCACTATGGGTCTGTTCCTAAGGTAACATCACAAACTAATTTGTTTTCCTAATTTACAAGGACGCTGTAAAGTGAACAGGTCCATCTCCCTAAGAACGCCGCTGTGGGACAAATGACCGTGAGTTTCACGAAATTTACGACACGGCGAAATGACATGTTTGCTGTGCATGAAAAAGTAAGGTTACGAATAGTCATTCAAAGTTTCTGCGGTTACTAGGGAAGCAGTTTTCGATAAAAAGGGAAATCCACGAAGACAATTTTTATGTCATTCATAGTATCTTTCTATTCCACTAGCCCATTTTCAATATTGAAAGGCGAGAGGTACATGTAACAAGAGTTTATAACAAATCGAACCTAAGCAATAAAATTATGTATCACGCTTTAAACTGTATTCTGATATATCAAAAATGGGATAGTGCTGAAGACCATGAAACTCTAACAGTAAAGTTGTAACTTTAGCGACTACTATTTTCCGCCTTAATTCCCACGGGAACACATTTGTTACCGCCTTTAACGCTCTGTTTGCGGACGACGGGATAGCGGGGACTTTCACTCAAGCCCGTAAATGATGAGCTTGTTCCAGTCACGTTAATGGTATTATAATGGGTAAATAACTTTACCAACGAAAACAAGGGAATACCAAAACAAAAACAGCCAAAGCCACGACTAGAAAGAACTTCCTTGCACAGCTCCAATTCATCAAATGTCAACGATCACCGTTAACCTAGATAAATCTCGTGTTTCTATCCAATCTTCTTTTTCTTTAACTGATTCTGAAGCCAGTTAAAGGGGATATAATGTTAGTGGGGACATTCACCGACAATAAAATTGATCGGCAATAAACGCTGCCGATGAGAACAAAAAAACAAAAAACAAAAACAAAACAAACAAACAAACAAACAAACTAAACAAAATTAACGTTACTGGAGCATGATGCATCGAACTTTTCTAATCATTGCTTCCTAACGTGACGGAATGAAACAGAGATTTACAATTGAGTCCACGTGAAAAGGCAAACTGCCGATATCTCAGCGTAGCCAAAATCAAACAAATGTCTTTGAAGCTTCCCTCTCACGTTTGCAGTTTACCGTAAACACGAAGCGGAATTTCAATACTATACCCTTGGTTTTCACCAAACGTCACGGCATAAATGAAT
>NC_090884.1:15446353-15453853 GCF_036669925.1 Montipora capricornis | reverse complement strand
TACTTATGGATGAGCAAGAAATTGTAATATCCTACTCTTACACGCTGTATGTTCAAAATTCCCTCATGTAAAACTAAATGCACATGTACTACTTTTCAAGTTTCGTACTGTAATTATATAGCTGCATCAAAATCCAATATTGCCAACTGTCCAAATTTAAAATAAATTGGATAGTTTTTGCTGGAACGTTTCCTTCAGCTTTGAACAAACCGTCCAATTTGAGGAAAATCTGGATACTTTCCATCAACCAATCAAGATAAATAAATGAACCGAATATTGGCCGATCAGGTTGCAGCTATTATCACTGCTTTCAAACGTCAGCGAGCGATCATCGATCGCAGGGTTTTGTTTTGTATTGATAATGGCCGAATTTCCCGACTTTTCTCTCCACCTTTTTGTCGACTCAGAGTTTCAAATGGAGTCTTCAGCTAGGTTTCCAGAGATAGATACTACTTGACTTACTCGAGATGAGGGAGAATAATCAGAACAAGAATACTCAAAGAAGCACAAAAAATTGGGTTAAAGTGTTTGACCTGTGGCGTGCTGAGCGAAGCGAAGTGAGAAAGCTTGAGGAGATTCCCGAACACGAGCTTGACGTTCTTTGGTGGCTATATAATTCATAGGTAACAGGACTACATGCTTGTCCAATTTAGAAATAATTGGATTCAAAAAATTCCTCGGACTGCCAATTTGGACTCGGCCTACGGCCTCGTCCAATTTTGGCTGTCCTCAGAATTTTTCTCATCCAATTATTTCCAAATTGGACAGCATGTCGTCCTATTACATATACTAATAGCATTGTTAATTTATGGAATAGTATCTGTACCGTAGCTCCTCCAAACACATGTAGTTTATCCAGTGTTTCTACAATTAAAAGGGTTTCTAAGTATATGTAATTCGTTACTTTTCACATCTCATCTCATTATTGTTGCAAGAAACTACTCTTGCCATAAGTCTTAGAGAGTTTCTATCATAACTATCTTCTTATAATTATATATATATTTTTCTCTTTATAATTCTTAGTGGGAGGTACCTTATAATTAAGGGTACTCATGCCCCGTTCGCACCTCCCTTTTGCTTTGGTACTCATGCCCCGTTCGCACCTCCCTTTTGCTTTGCTACCTAGATGTTTTGTATTTCTTTTTCTCTTGTTTTGTTTCCTAATTTTGTAGTCAATCCAATAAAGTTGTTGGAAAAACAAAAAAGCTCAATCTTCACCATCAAGAAAAAAACGGCTTTCCTTTCCCAGCCTTTTATTAGTCAAACCTTTCCAAAGAACTAACGGCAGGCCATTTACAGTACTACCAGTAGTGACATTAGCCAGTAGCTGGCTACAATGTACGTGTACATGAGCTTGATACATCCCTACTTACTTATGCAAGCCTGCACTTCGTCCTTCCCTTTCTTTTGAACTTTCCATTCCACCTCTAATGGATTCCCTTTAGCTGCACAATTAAACTGAGCAATTTCATCTCTGAAGCTCTTGACTTCGATATCCTCGTTGGGTGGAGTAAGCCATGGAGCAACTAAGAAAAATAAGGAAAATTATTAGGTGAGGTGACCTGGACACAGTAACATCAGTGACCACCCGGTCAATACCATTTTCAGAAAAAAAAAACAAAACAAAAAGAAACAAAACAAACGGGAAAAAAAGACTTTTTCCCCAGGCAATTTAAGGAGGCTTCCTACAATAAATTTAGCCCATATCATTAGACTTTAGACGGCCACAGTTCTTATATGCAAGCACCTACAGCTTTGAAACTTTAACCACGTACTAGAGGAAGTTTGAAGTTTGTAAAAATGTAGTTGATATGGCGTTCTAGGTTACCATGGCAACGAAACAGTGACGTCATGGTTTTTGATTAGCAGCAATTTTACGCTTTGTTCGATTAAAACTTTTGAAATGATACCCAGGGTACTAATCCTGAGTTGTTAGTCTAACGTTTGACGAAGTTTGAAGAAAATCGTAAAAGCCGATTTTAAGTTATTCGAGAGAGAAGTTTTTACGCCTAAAATACTCCATTTCTCGTTACTCTTACAATAACTTTCAAAAGAAGCGCTGTTTTTAATATATAGAAGAATCGCTTGTCATGTAAGTCTTTTAGAGGTATCAAGCTAGCTCTCCGTGAAATTTCATGAGTATAAACTGCTTTTGATGCCCGTTTACAAACTTCAACGGAAAGCATTATATTTTGCGGAATTTCGTAAAACTTCGTTCCCAGAACGTCTGGCGGTCAAGCTGAAAAACTGGTCGATGATTTTTTTAAAATCTTGTATTCAGTAATTAAGCATATTTCCAAATAACTTGCCAAGCGCCGACAGAATTGAAGCTTTTTAAGACACTGAAATAAAATTCCAAAGTTCGGTATATTCTTTCTCGAGCTGGCTCTTCCACATTCCAGCATGCAAAACTGGTTCCACTAATGAGTCCCAAGTATCCCTTTGATCACGCTCGCGTGGTAACGCGTCGTGTTGGAAGAAAGAGAGAGAAGGGTTCTGGTTTTGGCTCAAACGGAGCAAAAATCATGGAGCGTACGTAGAAAAGTTATTTAAAATGGAGAATTTACTCAGGATATTGCACAATTGTTTTTTTTTCGATGTTTGTTTACGATAATACTTAACTATTACTATTTTATTTTGGCGTTCTCTGACGTCTTTTCATTACTTTACTAATATAGTTCAACAGCCCTTTGCTTTCCCTTAACCTAACAAGGCCTATGGACTCCTTCTTCAAATGACCTATGTCATTTATAATAAAGTTATTGCTTATCACGTTTCACTTGTTTAGCCTGAAAATTGTTGCGTTTGAAAGCCTCAGCCTTTCTCTTCTTGCTTTCTCCTCGGAAAACCATTTTTTTCTTCCAACACAACGCGTTATCACGCGAGCGTGACCAAAGTGATACTTGGGACTCGTTAGTGGAACCAGTTTTGCATGCTGGAATGTGGAAGAGCCAGCTCGAGTGGTGTAAACAAAGAGAGTGTAGAAACGTGAGCGGAGATTCAAAGAATATACCGAACTTTGGAATTTTTTTTCAGTGTCTTAAAAAGCTTCAATTCTGTCGGCGCTTGGCAAGTTATTTGGAAATATGCTTAATTACAGAATACAGGATTTTAAAAAAAATTCATCGACCAGTTTTTCAGCTAGACCGCCAGACGTTCTGGGAACGAAGTTTGACGAGATTCCGCAAAATATAATGCTTTCCGTTGAAGTTTGTAAACGGACATCAAAAGTAGTGTATATCATGAAATTTCACGGAGAGCTAGCTTGATACCTCTAAAAGACTTACATGACAAGCGATTCTTCTATATATTAAAAACAGCGCTTCTTTTGAAAGTTATTGTAAGAGTAACGACAAATGGAGTATTTTAGGCATAAAAACTTCTCTCTCGAATAACTTTAAATCGGCTTTTACGATTTTCTTCAAACTTCGTCAAACGTTAGAGAAACACCTCAGGATTAGTACCCTACGTATCATTTCAAAAGTTTAGATCGAATAAAGCGTAAAATTGTTGCTAATCAAAAACCATGACGTCAAAAACCATGACGTCACTGTTTCGTTGCCATGGTAACCTAGAACGCCATATCAACTACATTTTTACAAACTTCAAACTTCCTCTAGTACGTGGTTAAAGTTTCAAAGTTGTAGGTGCTTGCATATAAGAATTGTGGCCGTCTAAACTCTAATGGTATAGGCTAAATTTATTGTAGGAAGCCTCCTTAAACTGTGGGTAGAAAGGGACTGCCTGTTTATTGACTGAACACCCCTCAGCAAACACAAGGGTCTTCAACTCCACAGTAACAAACCCTGGAATGCATTACGATTCAACCATTCAATATAGAAACTGAGAGAAAAAAATATATATCCCAGAGAAATTTTGAGAACTACATCATAACATGTACTGTACATGCATATTGGCAGGGCTCTCATTAGGGCCTGTAATCCGTAACACCTATTACGGCTGAGCCCAGTCAATGTTACGGGTGATGGTTGCTGCAGAATGAATATTCATGGCGCAAAACAAATTGAAATTTATTTATAAACATTTATCTTCTAAAGAAATTTAATTTCTGCCTTGTGTTGTCTGTGTTCCTGATTCTAAGTCGTGTTTATGGTAAAAATCCAAACATTTTCCGTAAAAAACCTTTGGAGAACACCCCCGATCGATCGTTGTTGGATTCTAACGCCATTTTCAGCGGCAAAATCATTATCAATGCAACCCATGCATACGGCGAGAGCTACTGAAATTTAAATTGACCAATCAGAATTCAGCGAGAGGGAAAAACTGTGCTATCCGGCATCACGTCAATAGGTTCGCAGTTAAAGGGCTAGAAAACCATTTAAAAGATTTTGTGGCAACTTTTTCGTGAACAAACTTGACGCCAAAACTGGTTTGCCGGCGAACGGCGATTCGACCGTCAGCTGTTGTGCTGTGGCTGTTATTTGTGCTTTTTCTAACTATTTTAAGACGAATTCAGTCTGGTATTTTCGAATAAAGTGCGAGAAGACGTGAAAACTGTATTGTTAATGTATTTATTTGTGCTAACGTAGCGAAGATCGACAACAACGTCATTTACGCACAGGAAAGCACTATTTCCAGTGAAAGGGCAAATGATTGAGAGGGTAGCAGTTTTGACCGTGGCGCGCACTGTGGGCGCGGATTCTGTTTGCACGGCCGTACTTGATATAAATGGGATTCCGCTGACCATTTTTCATGGTTCTGTGACGCAGGACCATTTCCACATGGAACATCCTCATTCATTGTGAAGTTTATCGTTTTGCCCTGTTTTATTTTCATCACTTTTTGATTGAGAAAATACACAATTTGCACCTCAGAGTGCTGAGGGGAGCATGCCCTTAGATCCTCCTAGGGGCTCAGCCCTTTGGGCATTCATTTACATGGCATTTGGCCATGTATTTACATGTTACAGGTGAAATCTTAAGTGTTACACCTGCTTCAAAACTTAATGACAACCCTGTATTGGCATACTTGTTGCACTTCAATGAAGAAGTGTGAATACAATAAATTGTTATTGTATTAATATTAATTCTCTGTAAATATTATACTGATTTGACTTGACTTGAGAAAAAATAATGATTTGTTATAAAGACTGCTGATTTTATTGCCAAAGAGAGAAATAAGAGACAAACCATTGCCATGAGCAAAAACACTCACAACGATGAAATTAAAAAATGTTTGTCAAGAGTTACATGTACACTGTCCTGTAAAAGGATTAAGAATTGCTTCAGTGGAAATGCTGCAGAAAGGAGTTAAATTATTATGTTCATTCATGACACAAGAATTCACTAAAGAAATAAATGGTAACCTCAATAAAAATAAAAATAAAATGTTCTTACTTCGAAGTTCCATGCTTTCAGAGATGTTATAATTTCTCTCTTTTTGGAGAAGCACTTCAAGAAGACACGTATATACTCCAGCCTCTCTAACACCAACACTTGGTAAACGTAGTGGGGTAAGGGAGCCTCCAGGCTGATCTGGATCAGGAGAGCGCACACGTTCAAATAGCTCCCCATTCTTGTACCAAGAGATCCATTGCAGTGATGTGGTTGCTTTCTTTCCTTCAGTTAAGTTGCATGCTATCTCCACCAAGGAATTGTGTTTAACGGTTCTGTTAGCAGAAACAGAAATTTGGGGGAGGTCGGCCTCTGAAATACAAAAAAATGCCCAAATATAACAAGTCAGAAAACTTACAGCATACAAAAGCTGGTTATTCATTTTAACTTTTTTTGGTTGTCTTAGCATGAATTATGAATTGGTAGAACATTGCAGATATAAAGCAGGCAGTGTGCGTCACGACTCTCAAAGGTTCATGGGTAGAAATGTGAATGTAGCTCATTTCAATCCAGACACGGTCGCGTACACATCTCCCGGGAGTATCTACAGTGAGAGTAAACATGGGAATCAAAACACTGCTTCCTTTTCTGAAAAGCGTTACAGACGAGAGTAATTTAGATCATTTCAAATATGTCACAGTGGCCGTAGATGCGTCTTGTTGGCTTCACTTGAAATGTGACGACTGCCAACAATGGCAATACCGAAAGTGCCAAACAGGCATATCGCAGCAAGAGTACCGCGTCGCTGTCCAGACAGGCCAACCTATTGATTGGCGCTGTGCCCCCTTTTCTGATTACCCACTGGAAAGTATGCGCTTGGAGGATGATTTTGTTCTTATTGGCAGCTACCTGTATAGCTGGTGAGCTGTTTCACAAAAGCTAAGTGTATTTACACAAGAAACTTGCCTTGAACGTGAAATGTAACCAAGGAATTTTTTTTCCTGTTTCACAAAAGCTAAGCGTATTTACACAATAAATTTGACTTGAACTTGAAATGTAACCAAAGCTTTTTTTTTTCTCAGGAGTCCCCAGGCCTCTCCTTACTTTCTGAAGCCATTGTTGCTGACGAGTCATCGATTACCGAACCTGCTCCCCAGCCTCATGAAGACAGTTTCCACCTGGAGTTCGAGATTGTGGACGACTCCACTAAGAGTAAACTGGTAAACTGTGGGGCGAACTCGGTTATGTAGGGGGCGAACTTCAACAGGGCGAACTCGCTACAAGGCGAAACCACCGTAATTCTCGATTAGGTGATTGCTCCATATGAGGCAGATGCCCAAATAGCATACCTCATGAAGAACAGTTACACCGATATTTTGATTTCCGAAGATTCTGAACTTCTAGCATACAAATGCCAAACGGTATGTTGAATAAGTCACATTGTTTTTCCAAATGCTAGAGTATCATGCCCTCGATATATGACAGCATCACTCCTTTTTTTATTACACTTTTATTACACTAGGTCCAACTGAATTATACATAAAAAAATTATATTTTTTTAATCATTCTATATTTAAGACTAAAATGGATACATTTAATCATTTCCATGTGAAGCAGTTCTAAGCAGCATTTTAAAAAAAAATTCAGAAGTTGTATATGTGCACCAATAAGGCTTAGAATTGAATAATTTCAGAGTTATAATTTATTCAACATGTCATCTGCCTGCCCTTCTTTTCTCATTTGTTCACAGGTTTTATTCAAGCTGCAACTCAGTGGTGCATGTCAAGTCATCAAGCTTGAAAAGGCAGTGGCCCACTTGTCAGTGACGTATGAAAGTTTCCTTAACATCTGTATTGCTGCAGGTTGTGACTACCTTTCAAATGTACGTGGAATCGGAATTCATTCAGCAAAAAAGTTTGTGACAGAGGGAAAAAAATTCTTGGCTGTTCTGCAGAGCAATAAACATGCCCCAGGTGAATACACAAGTGGATTTCAAACAGCCAAGGACATCTCTCTGCACAAGACAGTAATAAATCCTGCTGATGGAACAACAATCCCATTATCACCATGGGAAGACACTCCCGATTCACATTCCCAAACATCTTGCGGGACGTATCCACTTAAATACTTATTATACCTAGTGTATGTCGGCGAAAAGAATACTTCCAAAAACTCCAGATGCTGAAATTTTTACATGCAAGCCGGT
>NC_090884.1:15431353-15433853 GCF_036669925.1 Montipora capricornis | reverse complement strand
ACAAACCTGCATCAGTAAGTTGACAGTCTCTTTCCAGTCTCGATTCTCGACTTGATCCTCAATCCTCAATTCTCGCGAGGACTGAGGATTGAGGATCGAGGAATAACAATCGAGAATTGAGTCAAGAATCGAGTGGAAGGGATCAAGAATTTAATGAGCTCGTCGCTTGACTGATTCCTCGATAAACTAATAGCGCAAACACAACTGTGAATACGAATAACAGAAAAGCCTGCCAAAGTTTTCTCGGAGAATGTTGTTTGGGAGTAACCCAGAAAACCGAGGGACAATATTCTTGGTGTGGTTCCCGAGGAGATAATCATTCTTCGGCCGTTTGATCGAAGCATACTCAACAATCACACAGACTGTACATGTAGCTGTAACCTACAATGTAGCTTGTTAGTGCAAATTACTTCCGTAGTATTTCAAGAGAGGAAGTTCTTTGAAACTACATGTATTCTGTGCAACTGCAGAGGACATGATTATTCTTTGTCCGTATGATCGATGCATACTTGACAGACTTGACAATTACACGGACTGTAAACAGTGTTACTGGATACATGTAACCAGTAACACTGCAGTAGCAGACACTTCTGGAAAGAAATGTTTTTTGAATTGTATACGCAATTGTGCTAATTTCAGATTTACAAAAACTGTTTCTGTGAACATACAGTAATTTAAGTGTTCCACGATGACTCGCTCGAGACAAAGAGTTTCATTGCCGGCCTTGTTTGTTTATTCCCTTACAAGAAAAATTTTCAGTCACCACAGGCGACCCAAACACAATTTGAATGCTCAGTCAACGTAATGGTTTGTAGGGTTTATATGGGAAACATGAAGTGCAGAAAAAAAATCGGCTAATCCTAGTTTATAGCGAGGAAAATACAAGAAATAAACTTACTCTTACTTCATCTTGTGTCCTTGTGTCGATTTGAGGCGCTCTGAGCAAGTTTTTAAATTTGCTCCCTTCATAAAAAGAAGACAAGGCTGGAAACTCTGAACCTCTGAAGCCACTCATAACTCCGCAATCGAGGACGATTTAATTCCAAAAATCGGCTTGATTCGGCCTTTTGTCCACTCTCACATGAAAATCTATAACAAACGATATAGCGTAAATGCTTAGAGTCCCAGAGCAATCTCCACATGCTTAGAGAACAAGCCAGTTTTCACAAAGAACCCGCCGCTTTCTCCAGTCTGAGAGCTGTTCACGATTCGGACAGGACACGACCGTTGCTCTGGTGACAATTTCAGCTTCTCTCTAGGGGTAGGGATCCATGATCAAATTTCACCTTTCTGGATCTTTCGCACATTCCCATGGGCTTTTGACGTCTAAACCCTTTGTCTCGAATACGTAAACACGCAAATAACAGTTGATTCTCGAGAGTTTTCCCAGAGAAAAATTACTTGCTCCCCGCTGCTCTGCCATGGAATCAAAAACCATCGAACCTAACGAGTCGTCCTCAGCTGAAAGCAACGGAAAAAATCCATTCGCTGTCCTGGTCATTCTGAGCAATGGAAGTCTTTCGATTGTTAAGAATGCGATGTGATGATCACGTTCGTTCACTTCCTTGCTGATAGTGACAGTCAAAACAGCTCGAGCGGATTAATGAGTTCAATTTTGCAAATTTGATATCAGTAACCATTTGAATAATCTGTTCATCGGATGAATAGTGCAAAATTCAACTCAAGCTTCAGTTGAAAACTCGAATTTTCATTTGAATTTTGCTGGCTTCCGGTGCCAGGCCGGCGTGAGAATTTGACAGGTTTACTGATTTGTATAATCTTCCAAACAATCGTCATTTCACTCTAGCAACATTACCATTCTGTAATCTTACCAGTATCCTCAAACTTGAGAAACTATGTTTTCGAATTAAAGATTGGATAGAGAAATGAATTTTAAAATAAAGGCAAATCACGCCTGTTAAAAGCTTGGCAGATTATGCAAATTGATACACTAGTCCAATTCTCACGCCGGCCTGGCACCAGGAGCCAGCAATATTCCAATCAACTGAAGCTTGAGTTGAATTTTGCACTATTTATCTGACGAACAGTTTATTCAAATGGTTACTGATATCAAATTTGCAAAAATGAACTCATTAATCCGCTTGAGCAGTTTTGACTGTCACTATCAGCAACGAAGAGAACGAACGCGACCATCACATTGCATTCTTAGCAATCGAAAGACTTCCATTGCTAAGAATGACCAGGACAGCGAATGGATTTTTTCCGTTCCTTTCAGCTGAGGACGACTCGTTAGGTTCGATAGTTTTTGACTCAATGGCAGAGCAGCAGGGAGCAAGTAATTTTTCTCTGGGAAAACTCTCGAGAATCAACTGATATTTGCCTGTTTACGTATTCGAGACAAAGGGTTTAGACGTCAAAAGCCCATGGGAACATGCGAAAGATACAGAAAGGTGAAATTTGATCATGGATCCCTACCCCTAGAGAGAAGCTGAAATTGTCACCAGAGTAACGGTCGTGTCCTGTCCGAATCGTGAACGGC
>NC_090884.1:15423853-15426353 GCF_036669925.1 Montipora capricornis | reverse complement strand
CATTAACTAAACATCTCGATTTAGTCACGCCAAAAATATGCATCTATCTCGTCTATTAGCACATGTCTAAGTGTAAAGTTGTTTACAGGACGAAAAAATTACCTTGCCTAAAAATCCACTCTAATGTCGTCTTTCTTCAACTACAGTGTAGCTACCAAAATAAGTTTGTTTACGCATCTCCGCAGATTTCAATAAGCCAGCTTGACAAGTTTACCTCTACCTATGAGGAATTTTTATTTTCAATTTCAGCCAAACAAAACAAATTGTGAATTGATAAGATTTTTTTGCATAAGAGATCTCGATATGACAAAAATATATATGCACATCGCGTCGGCAAGTGTCAGAGAGCAAGTTGCCTTTGATGACAACTGATGAGATTTTTACAAAATGTTTCGAAATTCGAAAATATCAGACATCTTACTGGAATATCAACATGAAAGCTCATTGGAGAGGTTTTATGGGCATTTTGACTCCAAAAGCTGTTTTTCCGCTCAAATCCTACCGGCGTCCCCAACAGGTTTGCCAATCAAATTATCACGTGATTGTCAAAATCGTACCGTAAATTCTCTAAAATTTCTCTTTTCATGAGGAAAATTAAGAAACGAAAAGGCAACAAGTAGGCGGCAAACAGACTAACTGTAAAATGGACATCAATTGTTAAAGTGGTACTATGACGAAAATCGCATCTTTCCTATCTAAGCCATTTTGAAACATAAACAAGTAGTCTGCGTGAGAAGAAAAATGCTGTTTAATTTTTCAAATATCTCTTTTCGTTCCAGAGATATTCGAGTTTTTAAAATATGCAAATTAGCCAAGTGATGGCGTGATACACTCAACCAAATTTTATTCAAATATGATGAAAAGAGATATCTCAGCCAATTTGTATCAGAAATTTTTGATTTTTTGCAGTAAGATTCTACTAAATGTTCTCCACAATATGAGCTTAACAGTTCTGTTACCATGACATCATACTGGGTTCCAGACCTCCCCATATTATGAGCTTTTCTGGCCACCTTTGGCGTTCCATTTTGATATTTGCTAACAGCACTTCATATGCATGATCCAGTAAGCATATAGATATGTTAGCACGACTTTGTGGCCTTGTTTAACATTTTTCAAGCTGAAAATCACTAACATATTGAAATCAAGTGGGTGGGGACTGGAAAAGAGTGAGTTGCCATGGGAACATTATTTTTTATAGCCATAGATGTGTTTCCTGTAGAACTACAGTATTAGACTACCAAGTTTCAATGGTCTGCGCTGTAAATTGGCCAAGGTAGCTCTATTTATATACTCAATATAATATTGGGTTGAGTGTATGATATCATTAGTCATCTCATTTGCATATTTTACCCATTTTTCAAACTTAAATATCTCTGGAACTAATGAAGATATTTGCAAACAGTAAATAGCGTTTTTGTTCTTTCGATCATGGAATTCTATGTGATACACTCAAAAAATCAAGGGGTAAAAATTTGATCATAGTACCACTTTAAAATTGAATAAAGACCTAATTAGTTTAGTGATTCATGCACGTGATCTTACACTCACTCACTCACTCACTCATTCAGCAGTTGAGCTTGAAATTCAGAATATTCAGTCCTCAGAATTATTAAGATTAACTTAAATTAACGCTTCAACGACCACACGGATAGACGAGTTCAAGCATCTGCCAATATTAATTTGGCGAGTTAAAACTTAAATAAACTAAGGTAAGCTGCACAAGCGATAGTTCATGAAATACGTTCGATGCGAACTGCTTAACAAGTTTGTAACGAATGGAGAGCCACGTAGCCCGAACCGCTGACAATTACTTGTAAAGTTAATCGTTTTCTTCCATCTTTCGGTCGATGAGATCGAAATGCCTTCTGCGTATCTTTCAAAGCCAGCCGCTCCACCGTTCAGACGAGATTTCCCAAACATGTGTAAATTTTTTTGCGAGATAGAATTTCTCCTGATCTTTACAACATCTGTACTGAAAAGATCTCGAACAATTTTTAGAAACAGAAAAACGATAAACGCTTTTATTAAAGCAACTTTATTATAATCGAATGGGCTAAACATCGCAGATTGTAAATACGGCAAATACGCATACTAATTATCGATGCGATCGATCCACAAAAATATGCAGATTTCTTTGATAGCATTTGCTCCAAATAAAAGCATACCGCATCCTCTCTTAACCGCGGCATAAAGCAACTGAAAAAAATCTCAGTGAAACCTCGGCTTTCGGTTACTATAGACGAGGTTTTACTTCAGTCAAACTGGAGATTGAATCTGCGGTTGCACCTAGTCAGAACCGCGGCAAATGCACGAATAGTTTCGAGCGGTACTGTATCTGGTTCAAATTTTCAGAGAATGCACTTTCAATATTCAGTACCTTTATTCTCAGCTGACTGATCAAAGAAAACTTTTAGCCTTGTGCTATGAATAGAAAAAATGTAAACATTTCCAACCTTCCTTTGAGACACAGTGTAATTAACAATAAATTTTGAGCTGT
>NC_090884.1:15393853-15408853 GCF_036669925.1 Montipora capricornis | reverse complement strand
GGACGTTGCATGGACGCGTAAGACTTTTTCATCATAGCCTTCACGTAAACTACTTCCTCGTTGACAAGAGTTTTGACATTGACAATTTTTCTACTTGTAAACATTTGTAACGCTTTCTTCTGCTGACCAGCACTACCTTCCCGTTTCATGGAAACATACTAAGTAAACATTTTATTGTTGATCTTGGGCAAATCGTCGTTAGATGCCCTCCACTTCGCTGTGGCCGGTGGAATATCCACGGTATCAAGACTACAGGGAAATACGTAAGCTTTTTCTGACTTTGCCTTGAGTTTCTGGACTAGTCCTGGATGCCTTGATAATCGATTTATCCTGATTGTTAGTTCTTGTTTTGAACCAGATGTAGAGGCTCCGATATCTGCCAACCACTTCACGCAGTTTTCCTTGTTTAACTCTACCTTTTTCTCCATATTCTTGAATTTCTTTCTGGCCAACAACTTGAAAGCGGGTATGTGTACTTTCTTAACTTTTATATAGGGTTTTCTACCTCCAAAGACAAATTTCTGATGAAAAACTATGACACTTCGCCAAGGACCGCCATATTTACGACTTTTCCCGCGAAAAGTTTGTCCATACAAACCGAGAAACTAGTACCCAGGCTTCCCGGTATGAAAATCTACGTTCACGGCCTTTATCCTGGCCTGGGAGTTTATCCTGGTATAAATAGTTGCTTTCGCGTATTATGTACGTCGCGGCCAGAGTAAGCTGCGGCTTATTTTCTCTCGTATAAACGGCCCTAATGACTTTCTTCACACTGAGCAAGGATTAATATTCTTCAACCAAAACGTGTGTGATTTTTTTAAAAACCACCACTGACACTTTTTGATATTCATTTTATATCACTCTACTTGAATTCCTGCACGAAGTCACGACAGTCAAATACTTAACGTAACCAAACTAACAATTGGCCTAAATCTGTGGGTGGTGAGAATTTCTTTAGTATTCCATAGTCTCCTGATGTTTATGGAACTAAACTAAGCACTGGGATGGAGGAATAATATTTTTGCGATAGTGACTTGGAAAAATGTAATTTTACCTAACAAATAAACGCAAATCAGGAAAAAATGCTGAATATACTGACCGAGCTCCTGGAGAGGGGGCTGGAAACTAAATTTCCTTAGAAAGAAAAAAAATAATCATGTATAGAAATAAATAGTTAAATTTTGTCATACACGTTGCAAATGGCAAAATCGTCGATTTTCGTCTATAAGGATACTAACTGAAGAACTGTCTGGGAGATCTTTTTAAAAAAATGTTGACGGTTTCGTTGTTTACTAATTCCCAAACTTTTAACCCTGGTCGTACGGCTAGGTTTACCACTGACCTGTAAGAGACTATATAGGAGCTTGAGTATCATCCTCGAAGACCCAGGGGCAGATTGTGAGGGCGCGAGGAAAACAAAACCGGCGGAAAAATTGGCGACGAAGGAAAGCCTAGTAGGGCGAGAAAATTACCCAGCGGAATCTCAGGTTGCCCAGGCCACCACATGTAAATGATAGAATCCGTATCAAGGTAGAATGCATTGTCCCCCACCATCTCCAGATAGCTAGCGAGCCCAGGCGAGTCCAGCAGGTGGTAAACGTCGCAATAAAGATGTTGGTACAGTCGCTCTTGCGTGCTGTTTAATCGGTGCGCACGCCAAGAATGACCACAGAGGTGTCCCGCAGCAACTTGTTAAATCTGCCCGGGTGGTGACCTACTTCACCCTACACTTGTTGAGCCGCTCACCAAACTTACTCCATAACGAATTCAGCGTGAGTTGGGCAGTTGCTTTGCGCCCCGGGTTATTTTCGACCTTGGTCCGGTCAAACTGTATTCCCTCGAGCGCAACATAATCGGCCATGTACTGGTTCCGGGCGGCTTAGCAGTTTGGGTGGTTAGGATCATGCGCAGGCCCTAGAGACCATCCACTGGCTTCTGTCTTGATTTTCATCCAGGTGTCCACATACTTGGCAAAGAGACCTGTCTGGCAGCGTGGAAAATGCCACAACTCGTGGACTTTGGTAATTTCGTTGCTAATGGCAACTGCTTCCGGTAGCTCACGGGTACACCAAGAGCCGGTCAGCATGCGCTGCGATGTGAGAACATCGCCAGGTGCGGTCCAACATGTGGGGCTTGGACTTTTCGTTGGGTGCACAGGCCCGACACAGTGGATATGTGAGTTTGCCTGCACTCCTCAACGGCGACATGGGACGGTGTCCATTTTGATCAAACCGAAGTACGGGAACATGTCCGTGCCTTCCACATGGGTCTTGACCTAAAGGTCTTTTTTTGTATTCTATTACTTTATTACTTTTTGTACATAATGGTCATTACGAACAATCTTTCATTTCCTAGAATAATTATTACTTACAAAAACATAACTTTACAATCTTATAACATTACTTGCAATATAATTGTTTAAAAATGATAAAGAAAGAAAAAAAGTATACACATTGTTTGATAAGCAGTTTCCATTCTTTATGAATAGAGTTGACGATACCAATTATAATTCAGTTAAAATTATAAACTGGAGATACCGAAGAGAGCAGAACCTTCTCATTTTCCAAAAACATATCAGCCTATTTTAATTACTCCAAAATCAAGAAAACGTTTGATAAAAACAGATGACTTTTCGATAAGAATACATTTATTGTTCCACATTATTTGATTTACAAAATTTTTCATTTTTTTCCAAGGACTACTATACTCCTCAACCAGGAACCCATGACCAGGAGCCTACAACTCTACTGTGTTCGTGTAACGGCGTTTTCACCGACCGATTTATTTTTAGATTGAATTTCCCGCGAATGAGACTCCCACAGGAGCCCGATGACCAATTACAAGAAATTAAGCTGACGTCATAGGGTCACCGAACCGGAAATTGCCTTTGGAAATAAACCTACTTGTGAAAACGCCGTTTCACAGACGCTGTGTGGAAGTTGCACGCTCCAGATGGGCTCCTGCCTCAACATATCTCTTCAACGTAATAACCCTCTGAGTCAAAATTATCGACTGAATGGCAAGCATCTTCAACCCACCATTCTCTATATCGGTGCCAGGTAAGTCAAACATATTGAAAAAAATCATGAATGACTTCCACTGGCTGCTGGTATTACGGGACAGTCGTTATCATCATCGTGTTCGTTGATTGTGATATTGTGGACGATATCGCCATTTCTTTTATACGTTTTGACTTGTCCACAAAGAGCATGACCTAACGGGAGTTTAGTGAGTAGATCATTCTGTATGTGTGGACCTCCTGGACCAAATCGTTCCACCGTGCATCGATCCTAGATACAACCTTTTCTCCCCGCGGCGAGTTTTGGGTCTTGTTTGCACTGGATTCACTTCAATCGAAAATGTCTGTCACTTTGCGTCTGACTCCTTTCACAGCTGCTCCCACAGTTTCTCTGGCTTTGCGTTTCAAGGCTCTCTTGGCTCCCTTTTTAAGCGTTTCCGTAGCCAGTTGAACGATACCTCGTGAGCCGCCCAAAAACTGGAGTCCTTCATGCAAGATGTCTTTCGCCTTCGACTAAAGCACGCCACCCCGTCCTCTCCCTACCTGATGAGTGGGAACTACCTCCACGTAGTAATACGCTCGGCTCTCCTTTTAACTCATTCATGCGCGCATGCGTAATGAATGAGGTATTGAGAAGGGGGCATTTGGTCTGGACCGTAGACCGTAGACCTTAGACAGTGGACTTTCGAATCTTCGCCAAAATGCCCTCGAAGCCCAAGCTAAGCACGGTCATTTTTCTTCGACTTAGATGGGACTCAAGCACTGGCGGCGAAGCCGATGTAAGGCGAACGGTGTTTTAGTGGATCTTTAAACAAAATATATCCTATGGAGCTCAAGAATGGAATGTCAATTCGATAAACAACTCAAGCGGTGAAAAATGAATATCTGGAATCTTAAAGGCGACGAATAATGGACTTCGACCACAATTGCATCTTGCGGTCGGATATCACGGTGAGCTGTTTATTTTTAATATTTCACTAATTGTGGTATTATGTACAACAATGCAACAAAATGACAAATTGTCTGGTAACTTTTTTTCTGGTTGGATATAGGTTTAACAAACTCAGAGGAGGAATGGAACACCTTGAGTGGATCTTACTGAAGTCGGATCTCTGTTGTCTGGCTATTTATATTTACTTGTACTCAACTCTGCACAGTCGTCAGGTAAAAAAAAAAATGGAAATTTAACTAATTATTTGAAAGAAAGATTGCTGTCCATTTTTTGCTTCATTATTCAAGGAAAGGGTTCTTCATTCAGTAAGGGGTTTGATCATGAACATTCGGGTAGGAAATACAATTAGTTGAGTGTGGTTTTTGACGCGGGGTGTGTTCCTTGTTTGCACGCACGCAATGGGAGTTTTTTCTTCCCTCTAATGGCTAATGGATGAAAAAGGTGTTTGCAAGACTTTTCTGTCTTCGAGGACTGATCGTGTTCGAACTTAACTAATTTGCATATGTGGGTTGATATTTGTTTTCATAAAGATGAACAAGAATCTTTAGCCATTTGGTATTTCAAGTGTTCTTTCTTGCAAATGATGAATAGCTAACAATAGTTTTGCACGTCAGAAAATATTTTTTTAGTCGTTCTAGTGTAAAATGACGTTTGTTTGGGAAGCCAACAATATTTGAGCTTTCCTTAAGCTTATCTACTGCTCATTTAGGTGAATTTTTACGTTCTAGATCAAATTTGATTTATGCAACAATTGATTACAAACAAGAAGCTATTTCAAAAATGAGTAGTGTTTCGTTTCCGGGCTGAGCAGCTCTGGGGATGATGAGAAATATGCCGCATTCGAGTTCGATACCCTTGCCTACTTCTTCCATTGCAGGAGTTTCTGGAGTACCTAATGGATTTCTAAGCTGATTAGCCCAGCCAGAATTACTCTTGGGAAAATCAGTGCCCTCTGCTCTTGTGTAACACGTACCACAGGCAACCCACTTTACGCTCACGGAGCGTCTAGGGAAATATTCCACTGTGTCTACCGGATAAAACCTACGCCTTTCTACTACCGCCTCAAACCTTAAAAAGATACGTGAAGAAGGATCTAGGAAGAAAGGCAATACTTTGCAGGGGAGTCACAGGAAAGACTCTATTGTGCAACGTTTCGACTGGATTGCCATATATGGCGACCCAGTAATAAAGGTTGTCATGCTATACAATCCAGACCGACAAACAAATCTGTAACATCGGGAAAAAAAAAAAAAAGCAAAGTGACACCCGTTAACACCAACCCGGTGTGGCCAACACATCAAGCATGCGCACAACCATTTCACCTAGTCAAATAGCACTCATGGACAGCTGATTCGGCCTTTCCTAATTTTTCATTACAAACAGCCCTTATTCACAATAAAAACGCACGCCATTTACAAATTAAAAAGCACAAAAAGATCACTAGAAACTAAGAGCCGGAGTAGGCAGCTAGCCACAAGGGCCTGGGGTGCTAACAGCAGACTCCATGAGCAGAGCAAGTCCCCTGCGGAGATCCCCGGATTGTGAACACCGCGAACAGCGCACGGACAAATGGAATTCATGACCCAGATGCGCTTCTAAATAACGATACAAGGAAATCCATTCAACATGGCACAAAAACCGTCCATGACCCAAACATCACGAAAGCGATATTCGAAAAAAGATTTATAATTCAAGAACACTCTCTTCCTAAGATCACAGGACACATAACGGATGATGGTACGGTGGTCTTCTTTGCCATTGCGGAACGTGGCCCTATTTCGAAAGGCCCAGATGCCATAAAGAATGGATTTCGTCAATTGGCGCGCGAGCCGAGCCCTCGTAGCACTAAAAAGGGCCAGTGGAAGTAAAAAAACCGTTAAAATGTTGCTACAAACTGGTACCAAGCACCAGGGAGAGGGCAGAGGCAAGGTGTAGCCAGACTCTTTTGACCCTTGGACAATAAAAAAAACAATGGTCAATGGTCTCTCGTCGGTGACAAGAGGCGCATCGACCAGATTAAATACAACCTCAGTTGAAAAGAAAATCACCCACCTTGACGCCGCGGAGGATAATAATCCAAATGACATAGTTCTTATAATTCTCAGTGAAGGGGTCCCGAACAAGATACCAATGACCATTGAGGGAGAACCCTGGCCCAATGACCTGGTACCATTGACGCGGCAAGATTGGCGGAGATGAGTTGATTGAAAGGGGCTTTCCATAAATGGTTTTACAAACTAGGGCACTGTCTCCCACTCTGGATAGCGAATCAAGACAGGCCTCGTAAAATGGAGTTGGAGAAGAAGCACTGGGAGAAGAGTTATTGCGTAAAGAAGACTATTCAGGACGCAGGAAGGACTAGCGACGCCCCAAAAAGTATTTGCTTGGGAAAAAACTAGAATCATCAGGGATTAAGCATGGAGCAAGGAGGCCATCCCCACCAATCTCAAAGCCTGGGCCTTTAAGACGAGATTGGCAAGATTGACACCCCCAAATTTCAATAAATTATTTCAAAAAGCAAGCGTTACGACTAACGGACTCCATTTTTGAGCCCCATAGGAAGGGCCAGATCAAGGCATTAACCCGCGTAATGACCCAGCTTGGCAGAGTAAGAACTCTGGCAAGGTAAACCAGCTTGCTCAAACCAAGTGTATTTATAATTAGAGCCTTACCGGGAAGGGACAGGGATCTCGACTTCCAGAGATTGAGGGATTTCTCCAGTTTCTCAAGTTTAGGCTGCCCATTAAAATGGTCTGTAGGGATGGTGCCAAACACTACCACCAAGTTTTTCATTTTCTTAACCCAGGAGAGGCCCAAAGGCTCATCAGAACGACAAGTCCAGGCCCCCAGCCACATTGCTTCAGTTTTGGTGCGATTCAGTTTGGCACCGGCGCCCCTTTCACAGACATTAACGCAGCTGAAGGTATTAGAAAAGGAGCGAAGGTCCTTGAGTACAGTCGTGGTGTCATCGGTATACAAGCGAACACGTGCTTGCCGCCCTATGGCACCAGGGAGGAGGAACTCCTCAACCTCTAGACTACGGCGAATGAGGGACGCTAAAACCTCAACACAAAGAACACAAAGTAAGGGAGACAAAGGGTCCCCCTGACGCACCCAAGAGAAATCCTCTGAGACAGCCAACGGTTTAAGATAATCTGCATAAAGGCACCATTGTAAAATGTTGAGATCCACCGGCAAAACTCGGGTCCAAAACCATAAACCTGGAGCCGGACTATGCAAGAGAAAGGAACGATTGACACGGTCAAAGGCTTTCTCCTGGTCAAGGCTGACTAAGATTGTGGATTCATCCGTCCATTGAATGTAGTCCAAAACATCACGCAAAAGAGTAACATTAGAAAAAATACTTCGGCCAGAAACGGAGCAAGTCTGATCAGGGTGGACAATATATTCAAGAACTTTGGAAAGACGAGAAGTGATCGCTTTAGAAATAATCTTATAGTCCACTTCAAAAGAGAGATGGGCCACCAGTTTTTTAAGTGCTTAATATCACTACGCTTCTCAAAAATAAGGCGGGTAACGCTACCCTTCATTGAGCCACAAAGTTCGCCATCGGAGAAACACTGGTTAGAAACACGAAGTCAAAGGGGACCCAAAGTCTCCCAAAAACGAAGATAAAATTTAAATGATAGTCCTTCCGATCCCGGTGACTTCCCGGTATTAAGACTCTTAACAGAGTTGGTTAATTCGTCAATCGACAAGGATCCCTCGCACGAAGTGCGTAGAGGGGGAGAAAGGGACTTTTCAACGGATTATAAACAACGCTGTATAAAAACCGCGTCAATAGGCTCATCGGTGAAAAGATCTGAATAGAAGCGTACGTGCGCACGTTCAATTTCTTCACGCGTGAACACCTCTACATCATCAGAATTAAAAGTTAAAAAGTGAATTATTAAACTTCCAAATGCCAGGACCACGGGAACACGGGGGGTATTCCCAGTGGGCTGGAAGTAGAGACAAACAAAATCGTGGTTGGAAAAAACACAAGGACTGATTTCACAATAAAAAACAGAAGTCATAAAGTTCTTAGAAACAAAAAGAATATCTAAAAGTGAGCCAATTAAAAAATCCGAATTAAGCCAAGTGTACTGACACAATCTTGGATGAAGCTTGCACCAGACATCAATTTAAAAAAAAGTCTGAACGAAAATAAGTAGGGAATTTAGCAGGCACAAAGTTGCCGCCAAATTTACCAGGATTGTAATCGCAACTCTTACTGAATCACCAGCAATTATTAAGACATCAGAAGATAGGAAGTATTCATGCACACTTCTGAAAAACACTTTCTTTTCGGCCAAGTTGGTGGGGCATACATATTAATTACATTTACATATTAATGGTTTCACAAGCTCGCTCACAGTGTAAGACTATGTTGGTTAATAAAGCGCTGGTCAGTGTCTGTCCGAAGGCACCATGCACGAGTCACGCACCAGATTATGTTGTTGGTGTTGTCTAGCACTGGCGCGCGGGGTGCGAAGGGTAGTAATGAATGGCTCCAATATGAACTAGGGTCTTAAGTAGGTTAGTGACGCATACTCGCCCACACCGAAACCCATGCTGACAATCCATCAGTTCTTTTAATCGCCCCTTGATGCGGTTTAAGACGCAGCGTTCAAGGATTTTTGAAGCAACACAAAGGAGGAAGGTTGGCCTGTAGTTTTCTACATGGTCTTTTCCGTCCTTTTTGTGGACAGGCACTACTTTGGGCAACCAATGGAGTGACATGCTCACCGAGAGATGTGAATCTTTGCTTGAGGAAAACAACCGAAATGGACGGGAGTTGCAAATGTTATGAAGAGTAACATGTACGTTTACGACTTGATGCAACCGAAACCACAGCAGAGGCGATCTCACTGGTAGGCAAAGTTAGTGACATGCTTATTAAGGGCGGCTTTCAGACAAAATAGTATTTTATTTGGCCGCCATTATGAAATAGCTCTATAGCGCACAATTCCAATAAATTGTCCGTGGCGCTTTACAACAGAAAAAAAAATTACAAAAAATAAAATAAAATAAAGTAAAATAAAGTTACAAACATTCACATAGCATTAAGGGATTCAATAAACTGAAAGAAGAATTTTAAAAATAATACGCTGTCTAAATGGGACGCCAGTGTAGTTTAAGTAAGGTTGGGGTAATCTGATCAAACGCCATAGTCTTATCAGCAGAATTTGAATAGGTTGTAACTTAGCAATGAAGAACTTAGGAAGACCATAAAGTACGGGGTTACAGTAGTCGCAGAATTTAGAGGTGACAAAAGCATGAACGACCATTTCAGTGGCTTCACAGGTTAAATACTTTCTAATCTTTGAGATATTTCTGAGATGATAGACAGAAGAGCTGAAAACGTCAGTAATGTGTGATTTAAAGGACATAGTACCATCAAAAACAACCCCACGATTGGAGGCAGCTTTAACTGCAACAAAGTCGACATTGCCAACAGGTGATAAACATAATAAAGTTGCACATAAACAAGACCTGCGGGTATGAATAATGAATTAATCGTTTTCGTCTTGATTATTTAAAGTTTCAAGTCATAGAAAACCATCTAATGGCAAATAGAAGTAATACAGGCCTGAAGCTGCAGTTAGAATCAAACAGCCGATCAGCTGACCCTTAACTCTTGCCGGCCCAAGAATGACACTTAAAGATCTTATTGTCTAACACCAGACGATGTACTCAACAATGGGGGCTTCCGCCGGGGTGAAAGGGTTACGTTTTGGTATTTTCATTATTTGCATTGTAAACATTAACTTTTAGTATGTTTGTATTCATGGGTTTTGTAATAGGTTACACGTTATGGTAAACATGAACTTGCAGCATCAGTAAATAGACGGTTATCAGTTGAACTAGCTTGTTCGGTCCGTACTGGGAAAATATTGGTCTCATTCCTTTTCAGGCTCGGCCTATAAACTTGCAAAAAGGAACGAGACCAATATTTTCCCAGTACGGTCCGAACAAGTTAGTTCAATAAAGTTTTTATTCATTTGCCTCTCTTGCGCAGAGTATTCCATTCCGGCTTGAGTCTTGTCTCTTTGACTGCTTCTGTTAACGGTTCTGGAAAGTAAAATTCGGACTGGAACTCTGACATAACTAAACTAAAAACATTTCTCGCATTTTTCTTCTATGTCCGAGAAAATGGAACAGAAAATGGGAACAGTTTGGTAACCTATATATAATGCTCCGTGACTGGTCTTTCTTAGCGGTCTGTATCGCAAAATTCAGACCGCTCAGAGAACCAATCAGAAGTCTCCTTTTCATCTCGGACCAGTTTGCCTATGTATTAAGAATACTTACAGTATCTTGTATTCTTGTAAAAGAAAAAAAAAAGATGTCCTGGTACGTTGCAACTCATCCTCCTCGCAATGGCCACCTTTCTGCAATGGCCAGCCTACTAACCTCTAGCCTCCAAGTAGCCATTATGGTTCGGTCTGACGGTCTAACATTAAACATTCGAAATGTTACACTTGCCGACGATGGCCAGCTTGGTAAACTGGGAGGGTATGAATGTCATGCCTTTGCTGTGAATGACTCTGTTGCAAGAATTCATGGCTTCAGTGTCACGGTTTTCAGAGGTAGGAACTTTTAAGTTCATTTTAAATTACCTTTGTTAATTTTAATTTACTACTTTGTAGATGTTAATTAATGTAGCGGGACTGTCTGAAAACAGAAATGAAGGAGAAAGTAATTTCTCTACTCCTTTCCTTTTCACTTCAAATTTCAGTTTTATTTTCATTTCATTAACGCACAATTTAAGAATTTCAAAGAAGTAAATGTACACGTGCAAGTCCCATAAACAAATATGAAAGTTTCATCATTCCACTTCTACAAATTGTTAGAATTCTTTTAAACTACCACAGCAAAGGGTACAATTTGGAGATCAGGAGAAAGGGAATCTGATCAGGTTGTATCATCTACTATTGCTGTATGCCTAGACAAACCACGTGATCCATTTTTACATTTTTCCTGTGGGAAGAGTAGTGACCATTCTTTCAGATCTTAAGGGGCAGTTGGTATCGGTTAAAGGCTAATTCGCTCTTATATGAATACTCAGTCGTACTCTAACTACCCTGGGTGAAAGAGGTTCTATTTTTATTTTCGCGACGAGCGGTTAAAACGAAGATGCGAAAAATAACAACCTCTGGTCACGCGGGCGGTTAAGAATCTCACTTACATGCAATTTCGAAATAAGATATCTTGCCAAACCGGTTTTCTACAGTGATGTCAATGTTGCCCCAACTCAAGTCCTTTGGGAATAGGACGTTTTTATTTTGATATTTCCCATCGTGCAGCAACCAATCAAAAGCGACGTGAAACCACAAACTAACCACCGTTGGTGGTTGCGGTTTAGTTTTCTCACGCGTGACAAGTTTTTTTACTCGAAACAGAATATTTCTATTATTCACGGTTTTTGGGATTTTTTTACAGCTCTAGGATATGCGAATCAATCAAGGCATTCAAGGGCGAAATAACGACTACGATGGCAGTTTTTGGACAATGAATCCACGATCATGCAAATACCAACAAATTTTCGGCACAAGTTGAAATAGCAAAGATTTTTTTCTCATCCAAACCCATCCTCAAGCTTGATGAAATTGCTGAACAGGTTTAAAATCTCTGAAAATCCAGAATTTTCTGTGTATTGAACTGCGCAAACCTCTAAATGCTCGTTCGAATTCACAGCCTTCCACCATCAGTTTTGTTTTAGTAGCACTCCTTACGCTTAAAACCGGTTTTGTGGCCACTGGGGTGAAATATCGCCGTTCAACCAGTGAAATAGAGTATTGGATTGTTTTTGACTCGGAAAGGACTGGCACTGACTATGAAAACCAATCAGCGACCTTGTTCATAATCACAAATCATGGAAGTGAGATTCTTAACCGCCGTCTTATTTTTCGCCTCTCCGTTTTAACCGCTCGCTCCTCGCGAAAGAAAAATAGAACCTCTGGCACCCTGGGTATACTCTAACGGGATCAGGCCACATTGGCTTCCTTTCTATTTCATAGTTACCGTTTTCAATGCCGTTGATAGGTCCATTCATTAATATTTGGGGAAATTTGCAAGGAGATTTTATAACCTTGTGATCAAGACAATGCCACAAAAATTTCTACATGTCATTCCGAATCCCGACCAACTCGTAGATAGACACTTTATTCGCTGAACGTCGAAAAACTTGCCACTAGGTATATTCACTTTTGCACAACCACCCTGTTAAATATATCCTAATGAAACGCAATAACTCGGTTACGGAACCTATCAAATCTTTTTTTCAAAATTCATTGAACGTTTTGGCCTGCCTAGTCGAGAGGTTTTTTTATCAAAAAAAGATTTCGACAAGGTCACACAATGTTCCCACAAAAGCGACAGCAAATCACTCGAACTGTTCAGCTTCAAATTGGTTATAATACGAGTAATACGGCATGACTGTCACTGTTCAATTAACCAAACGACGCGAAATGGATCCAAAATCAATTAAACCAGCATTTGGTCAAAATTCGATCCCACCTACAAGAGCACGCAACTGAAGAAGGAATCCACTCAGAATTCCGAAACCGGTCTTGCAGATATGACTAATGTCTATAATAAGTGAGTCGTAGCAATCCTTGCTAAAACACGAGAGACAGTAAAGCACCATCGCCACTCTCTCCAATCTAGACCCCAAACTAGCGGTCTTTCCCCGACTCAGACGAAGAAAACATACCTTCCTCACAACCATCCCCCAAACGTCTACAGCCAGTGCGATGTCGGTTTTTCAAGTGAAATTTACTGTCGAATTTACCAATAGTTGGGCAATAAATTTTTTCTTGAGTCGCGTGAGTTTTAAAAGAAAGCGAGCAAATGCTCAGCCACCCCCACAACTCGCGCAATTGGCCATTCTCCACGAGGGGAATTCCAGAAGAATTATGCCACCCATCTTGAAATTCTCCCTAGGAGTTCTCCCTTTCGATCTTTCCGCAATAGTCTGTCTAAAATAACTATTCGGTCGATCTTTTGACTGTCTGACTGTCTCTGACTGTCTGTGTGTGTTTATTAAGAAAAAACATTGCAGTTAAAAAAAACTGAATTGCGCCTCTTTACAAATAAGAAATATAAGAAATGATTTAAAAACTACTACTATTATATAATTACAAAGCGACTACTGTCAGAAATTACTTAAATGCTTCCCTCGCACTCTTAACTATGAATGAATTTGCAAATCTATTTGTCTTTACAAGAGGCATGGCAAACCTCCTCTGCCTTCTCAGCTCATATGAGATAGAAACTGAGGGAGGCAGGAGGCTGGTAATCTTACTCCGTGGATCATTAACAATAGACTTAAAAAGGTGTTCTGTTAACTTTTCCTGGTGGGCCCTGATGGACTCAAGCCCTGCTAACTGAAGGGCGTCCGAGTAGTGCACCCTGGGAAAAATGCATGATAGGGCCCTCCTTTGCACTCTTTCGAGCTCGACTTGTAGATACTTTGGTAAACTGTAATGGAAAACAGGACAAGCGTAATCTAGTGAAGACCTGATACATGCGCAAAAATATGTTACAAGATCTGAAGTAGGAACGTGCGCGCGCTTAAGTTGAATAAGAAAGTACAGTTTCTTCGACGCTTTTTTAACAAGTTCTTCTATATGGTCGTGCCACGTTAGCGTATCATTGATTGTCAAGCCGAGTAGCTTTGTGCTCTGTATGGTTTTGATAGGAGTTCCGTCTATGCAAACCCTAGGGAGTTGCGGGGAGTCACGACTGAAGGATATAACTAACTCTTTAGTCTTCTCGCCATTAAGCTGGAACAAATTTTCCTTGGACCAATCGTAGATTGCATCTACTGCTTCTTGTGACTTGCTCTGTTGGCCTTTAGGTATGTTCTCTGATACCGTAGTATCATCAACATATTTCCACATGTTGAAGATGCTTGGAACAGTCAAGTCATTAATCATCAAGAGAAAAAGCCAGGGACCCAACTTTGTCCCCTGTGGCACTCCAGACGGCACTGTGCCCCACTCTGAAACGCAGTCCTTCCCAAGTTTGACTCTTTGAGATCTTCCTGACAGGAAGTCAATCACCCAGTTGATTACACTATTAGGAATATTGACCCGCTTCAATTTGTTGACCAAACTCTTGTGGTCTATGAGGTCAAAGGCCTTTCGATAATCAAAGAGAAGGACACGCACAGAAGCACCGTTACCAACCGTTGCTTCGAGCCACTTATGAATCCTACTAATGAGTGCCAACACGGTTGAAGAACCAGATATGGTACCAAACTGGTTGGAGTCAACTAGGCTCTCTAGGGCAGGTTTTATGCAATCAGAAACAATAAAGTCCTCAGATATTTTCGAGAGGGTAGACGTGAGAGAGATTGGACGCAGTTCCTTTTTTGGGTCGGTGACTTGCTTCACCTTGGGCAGGGGGATGACATCTGCAATTTTCCACATTGAGGGTAGTTTTTGCTCACTGTATGAGGCGTTCAGGATGTTTTGAACAGGAGTAACTAGGATTTCGGCGTACTCCTTTAACACCCAGTTGGAAAGGCCATCCGGGCCAGAAGCTTTATGCTTATTCAGGTGAAGCAGGTTGTTGTACACTCTTTGCACGGACACCTCTAGGAACTCTGGATTCTCTTCTAGGGGCAATTGTAGGGCCTCACGCTCGCTGTCGATGGGCTCGTAAGGTTGAAGTGGCTCCAGTAATGCATGGTTGATGGAATTAGCAACTTCTGTTGGAGACAAGTTGTTATACTCAGGAACATTGAGGGAGGAAAATAGTGACGAATTTTGCTTTTTTGATCCACTGAGCTTATTCACTTCGCTCCACCACTGGCGCGGGTTGACACCTTTAAGATCTTTCACCTTAGAAGTGTAATACTTTGCTTTACACCGTTTCCTTTCTTTATTTACTGCATTACGATAGTACTTGTACATCAGGCCTGATTTATTGGCGTGAAATGCTTGCTGGCGCTTGCGTATTAGCTCCTTCAGCTTGACCGACATCCAAGGGGCGTCCTTTGGGTAGACTTGGATCATTC
>NC_090884.1:15378853-15383853 GCF_036669925.1 Montipora capricornis | reverse complement strand
AAAACAAAACAAAAAGTGTCACGTGACGACAGACAAAATCAGTAACTCCAGGGGAGTCCGGAGCGACACTACATGTACCTTGGCAGTAAACATTAATTTTGCCCACTATTTGCTACATCACTACACGCATGTTGTTATTTATAACACATGTGGAAGACCAGTGCCAACAGTGAGGCTTTTTTTTTTTGGCAGTTTCTGATGAGTTTGACCCTTGTGATTCTGTTACGGCTCCTTTGAACTAACTCGGAATTCAGTTTTCTCGTGACTATGTACATTTAATGTAACTTTAATACAGGAATAACCTTTAATACAGGAATTACCTTGGCTAGCATAGAGTCACTTACTTGATGATAATGTTATTTCAGTTAGTACTGAGTAGTAGTATTTACTGTAATTTTATGGTGCACCTTAAAATTAATAGCATGAGAAAAGACAATAGAGGAGCCTTCAGTGTTCACTCTGTATCACAATCACCATTCACTTGCTGAAACCTCAATCCTTATGGAATCAAACTAAATGACCGTTGTTATGTCATATTTTGCTGTAAGGTGAGCGTGGCTTTATTATCACATTTTAACCAACATTTAGATATTAGGCATTGCTCAAACACAAACATGCTTCACTTAATAATGTTCTTGGACTACACAATCCACAATTCATGCTAACTCACTAAAACAGAGTTTGACCCATTCATGCTAAAGCAACCATTTTCGCGTAAAAATCGTCTGACGTGCAACAGAGGGTAAGACTGATCTGTGAGTCTCATGTTCAAGGCTAAGATGGTCAATAACAAGCTATAGTTTTAGACCATTTTACAGCTTCTGGCAAAAGTTTTATTCATGCTTTTTAAAATTTATTTCAGAAGCTGAAATTCCCATAATTTCTGTTTCTGCAAACAGACTGACGCGTAACGTGTATTTCCCGGAATTAATATTTCCGGTATAGGAGGTTTTCACGTGTCGTCATCGGCGCCATGTTGGTGGACGAAAACAAAAGATCTCTCATTAGCTCCTTTTGTTCGCCCACCAGAAGCCGTACATTTCTCTGTTGGTTGAAAACGTCCTATATAGTTTATCACTTTCAAATAATTTGCATCGAAATAGGGCCAAATATGGGGGATCAGCTTACTAATGTCATATTCTCTTTAACCTTTCAGCCCCGTGGGGTTCCCCATTGACGAGTAAAATCGTCTGGCTTTAGACAGAGTAAAATCTATAAGTGGCACTATTGGGAGTTAAAGAGTTAATTAATTTATTGGGGACATAGTCTTTGAGTGAATCCAGCTGTTGTTAACCCTTTCAGCCCCGTGGGGTTCCCCATTGACGAGTAAAATCGTCTGGCGTTAGACAGAGTAAAATCTATAAGTGGCACTATTGGGAGTTAAAGGGTTAAATTGCCAATCCCTTTGTAGGGTGTCATAAGCCGCTTAAAGTACGTGGTCGTCGTCGGCGAGAAAGAAGACGCCGCTTTTAAACAATAGGATTAATAAATAGGACTGACTCTACAGGCACGGCGCGGGCGTCTTTATTATCGTTCTCATTTTACCGTTTTCATCTAAACAAAGAGTGAAATAATCGAATTTGGGGTTTTGACCCAACTTAATTTTCTAGTTACATTAGATTGCACGAAGGCGAATTCTTCTTTAAGGTAAACTCTTCTGGACTTAATTGGTTAACGGGAAGCTTCAACAATTTGCCCTTCTCTCCAGTTTCATAATAGCCAATTTGCATGTCACTCGAAAACAACGGTTGATCTCGAGACCTGTAAATGAGGCCTTTTCAGTTTTATTTGAATAGATTTTAATCTGTAAGGGAGAGATCTGTGCCACAAGGATAACGTCTGAAGCTTGCGTATGAACTGCGTATTCCATGTGGAAAACGCCCCGGTTATTCGTTTCTTTCTACAGGTACCGGAATGCATTGTATTTTTGGTCACTTGGGATTAGTCTTTATTTGGAATTGTTTTGTTTCCTGTCTCTTTTTCCTTTTGTTTACGTAATTTCTGCTCCGGTATAGGAACGTTATTCACTCCCTTCCTGCTCATGCAGACTTAATTTCTGCTATGCTTTGTTAACAACATGCACGTAGATATCGCATACCTTTAATTTTGGTTGCTTTGCTTGTCTTAGCCGACAGGTTTTGGGCAAGCACCAAAACCATAAGTAAATTTTAATTATAAAGTTACGAGTTACGTAAGCTGTTCTCAAGTTTCAAGAAAAACACAAGATCCTAGCCGCGGCCTAACAGGAGATGAAATCGAATTAGACCATGGTTTGCTTTCTTACTTGGAAGAAATTAAAATGTCAGAGCCGAATACAAAAAAGAAAAGAGAAATTTAGCACCTTACAAAACGGCAAAGGGTAAACGTCAGCTTGAAATTTGCGTTTCGCCAAACATCAAAGCTACTTGTTTGATTTTAGTTATCGTGCCTGCACGTTCTCTATGTAAACTCGGTATCTCCCTAATATTTCGCCGAATGTAGAGAGCCGACGGTCTCACCTCATTTGATGTAACAAGTAAGTAGGGAATAAAGGAACAATGTACAACGATTTTACATGTTCTGATCGTATCCACGGTAACAAGTCTTTGGAAAAACAATTGATATTGTTTTTTGCTCAACATGTTCAAGCTGAACCAGCTCGTCACCGACAGGTCAATCAAGAACCTGTCAAAATCAGTTTAAAAATGCATGAAGATCTAAAACTGAGCTGGAAATATATCAGCAACTGAACTCTCCAGGCGAGCTTTTCAATACCTACGGAGGATTTTGTTTTCTTTGCTTCTCACTCAAGTTGCTCTCAAAATTAATTGAAGTGCATACATGGGCAATTCCGCGTTTTTCCGCATCTTCGTGGTCTTGCTGGGGGCGTTTTCAGTCAAAGGTGGGTTTCAATATATGTCTTGCCTCTCCAGCAAATCAATAGGTGACTTTTGCATGAATCATATAGCAATGCATATAGAAATGGTTTTTTAAACTTAGTATGGGTAAATGTTCGCTGAGTCTAAGTTCGTTAAAAGGTATGATTTGAGGAAATATGAACACCGAAAAGTGATGTTGATGTCGCGCATCAAGCAAACGAAGAAGACCAAAGTAGACCAAGATGGGTCAACAAGTAATTTTTGGCTGTTGGGAAAAGTTTTTTTCCAAAAGCGAAATAAGAAGTAACAAGCCTGTAATGAAAAATGCGTTAATTTTTTCCAGATAACCTTCTATTTTTAGTTGCAAGAATAAAAACATCCAGCTTTGTTCATTCTGCTGTCGTGACATGACATGCATTTTAGTTCAATGATCACTGAATCGGTTGATAATCATTACGTAACTTGAAGATAAAGTTATATATCCATCAAGCCAGTGGAGACATATTAATATAAACTTTTTAAATCCACTTAAAAAGTTATGCATAAGATTTAAAAACAATAAAATTTCAGATAAATTGAAGACGACCCAGAGTAGATAAGTATATTAAGTTCGGCTGTCCGATCTCACGTTGCAGCGTAGTTCTTTCGGAGATTGCCAATTTTCACTTTGTATGTTACTTCAAAAATTGATGTAAAAACTAGTATTACAAATGGAACAGGAGTTATTTCTTTATAACTGTACAAATAATCAATTTTTGTGTTAGGGAATTGGCATACGGCCAAGCAACTTCACGTAATCCTCCAGGTCCTAAAAAAGTGATTCCTTTGTAAAGCTAAGCAAATCTTCTAATTAATTTGTTTCTAAGAAGGTGCTAAATGGGTGCAAATACTTGTGTGTACTGAGGTATTATATAGGTCCAGTTAGGCTTTCAAAAATGTACTGTTTGTTTTTTGTTTGCCGTGACTGAATTGTTTTCAGTGTCAGGTTGATTTTGTATTTTATTTTATAAAATACATTAATAATTCATGAAGGGAAAACAAAAGAAATGTTTTATTAATCAATATCTGTATTTCTGACACAGCTTTTTATAAATGTTTCTTTCAATTTTCACGGTTAAAATGTCTTGAATCACCAAAAATACCTAGTGTACATTAACACTTAAATGCTGACATTTCATAAGCACAATACAATATTCGCGCCCGAATTGTATCGGATATAAAATGTCTTGCCTTCGGCTCGACATTGTATATCCGATGCAATACGGTCGCTCATATTGTATTTAGTACTTACTGTTTTTATCCACTTTGTTTCATAAAAATGGTTCTTTATTTGTAATTGACATCAGAGACTATAAACCAAATAAATGCCTAGATTTATTCTATACTTAAAAAAATGT
This sequence comes from Montipora capricornis, assembly GCF_036669925.1. Classification (NCBI taxonomy): domain Eukaryota; kingdom Metazoa; phylum Cnidaria; class Anthozoa; order Scleractinia; family Acroporidae; genus Montipora; species Montipora capricornis. The sequence goes on along the minus strand of NC_090884.1, from coordinate 15,379,598 downwards.
ATGCAGAATCACAAAGGTCACGCACTAGTATCAGGGCATCTAAATATGCACGGTTGATCTTGTCTGTTACCGCGTGCTTCATAACGAGTTACTTACATAACCCATGGTGTCTAAAACCATCTTGTGTTTTTAAGTGCAGAAAAAAATGTCCCCAGATATTGATTCTTCCGTTGCATTTAAAAGGCCGAAAAAAAAAAAAAACATCAGTATACTGTGCCCAGGCCTGCTCTAAGCCAAAGTTGTCAAATTTGCCCGACCTCTCTTGAAATCCACTTGACCACGAAATGCATTGATTGTCTTCGACAGTTCTTTGGTGTTCCAACAGTTCCAAACACCACCACACCAATGATCAATTTAGTGATTGTCTGGTTCAAGTTGAATTATCACTTCCCAGACACAGTCCCTCGGACTTTGAATATCACCGTGTTTATCAAACCACTGAAAGGATATTTACTTTTTCTGTTTCTACGAGACGCATCACGGTACTTTCTTTGTTTAGCATGATCGATCATGTTATTTTCTTGCTCCAAAAGGTTAAAAGGCGAAAGCAGCGTCCTTGCTACGTTAAGAGTTAATGATTTCACAGCCAGGTGCAAGCGGCAAGCCCCGCTCCGAGTTCTCCTCAGCATCTATATCACTTGCCTTCAGGAATTTCACAAGAAAATGAATTTTCCTTCACTGATTCACGGACGTATACAAAACATGGACCCCAGGTTCATGGACCACCCTTGTGGACCCGGTCCAT
>NC_090884.1:15336353-15371353 GCF_036669925.1 Montipora capricornis | reverse complement strand
AAGTTTTCCTTCCAGTTCGAGGAGGTCAGCAGCTAGCCTTTCCCAAGGACGTGATGGAAAAGAAGCGGACAAGAGTGGCTCCTTGGGCTCAGGGCGATCTCTGGGACAAGTGTCTAACCCTAACCCTAAAGCCACCATTTTCCCAATCTGACTGGAAAGTCCTGGCTACCATACAGATGTTCGAGCTCTATCTTGACACTTAAGATCTTGGAATTACGAGGCGCTCCTCGTGTAGAAGCAAGTCACCAGTAAGCGTCAGATGGGCCCTGTTCTCCAAGTAGGGACGCAGTAGAGGTTGGCGTGGCATATATGTTTGCCAACCCTGAGTGAAACAGGTCCTAATTTGCCTGCATTCCTTATCATTAAGTTGAGCCTTTCGTATCTCTGACAGTCGCTGTGTTGTTGCTGGGAGTGTAAACACTGTTTGGGCTGCAAAACTTTCAAATCTTCTACAAACTGCTGATCCATCTGCCCAGGTTTTTCAGTGGGTGCGCGAAAGAGTGCGTCTGTGGTTAGGTTAGGTCTCCCAAACGGTGGCACTCAAACTCATCAACCTCAGGCGGCAACGCTGGATACGTGATGGTGTCTTGGAAAGCCCAGTCTTGTTAAATAAAGTTTCAAGGGGCTTGTGGTCAGTTTCTAGAACAAAATTCATACCTACGACATAGACACCAAAACTTCTGGCATGCCCATACTGATGCCAATGCTTCTTTCTCGATAACGGAATATCGTTTTTCGGCATCACCAAGGGATCTTGATGCATAGCTTACTGGTCTACGTTTTCAGTCATTTTGCACTTGGAGGAGGACTGCGCCAAGACCGTTTATGGAGGCGTCAGCTGCAATGACATTTGGTCGATTTGGGTCATAGCATGCCAATACGTCTGCTGATGCATGTGAGTGTTGTCTTAATCTGTTAAAATGCTCTCTGTTGAGAGCCTTCCCATGCCCATCCCCAGGTGTTGTCTTTACACAGCAAATGACGTAGGGGTTCACTGATTTCAGCCAGGCGAGGGATGAATTTCCCCTGATGGTTAATCATACCCAAAAAGCGTCGCAGATCTTTCACATTTTGGGGTGATGGAAAATCGGATATGGTTTTTGTCTTCATTGGATCAGCATGTATTTCTTGTTTGTCGATGAAGGAGCCTAATAATCTCATGGAAGTCTTGGAAAATTCACATTTCTCGCCATTGGGAGTTATGCCGGCCTCTTGGAGACAGTGAGGTGTAGCCGTGACACGTCGGTCATGCTTTTCTTTCTTGGTCAACCCCATGGACGAGGATGTCGTCCATTTGACAGATTACTCCTTCTACATCTTTAAGGATTTGTAAAATTGTTCGCTGAAACATTTCTGGCGCGGAGCTTATGCCAAATGGGAGGGGATTAAAACAGTAACGGACATAGGGGGTTACAAATGTTTTCAGCAGTTTCGATTCTTCATCAAGGGGTAGTTGCCAGAAGCCGCTGTTTGCATCGAGCTTGCTGAAGATACAACTTTTTCCCAACTTGGCTAGACTTTCGTCAACGGAGGAAATTGGATGAATTTCTCGCTGAACTGCTTTATTCAACTTGGTTAAGGCAACACACAGCCTGACCTTGCCGTTGGGTTTGGGGACTGGGACGAGACCTGAGCACCAAGTAGTAGGCACGGTTATTGGTGAAATGACTTCCTGCTGGAGCATTGAGTTTAATTCCTGTTTAACCTTTGGCAGTAGAGGATAGGGGATTTTCCTCTTCGTGTAAAGGCAATGTGACTGAGCGTCAGGTCGCAGTGTTATGTGAATTTCTGATTTTAATTTCCCCAGGCCCCTGAACAGTGATAGGAACTCAGCTTTGAAATAGGCTGGAGTCTGATTGACTTCGTTGATTTATTTTCAGTGCGTGTTACTGGCGCTAACTTAACACGTGCCTTTCTGCTTAGGAGTGGACATGGTTGATCTGGTATGACAAATACAGGTTCGGTGATATTTTCCTTACGGTAAACGAGTTTTGCATTGAACATACCAATAACTGAAATTTGAACATTTCCAGTGCCTCGCAGGGTGTGATTCGATTTAAGCAATTCCTGATCTTTTAACCATGGGGTCGGGGCACCAATAACCGCGACTGCTGCACCAGTGTCTAATTTGAAGCGCGTATTTCGGCCATTAACTCCAAGTTGGGCAGTCCAAGCACCCCCGTTGGTCAAAATTTCTCCAAGGAATAAAGCTTCGTTCCAATTTTCCTGCCCTTCATCTTGTTGGAGCTCGTGTACGTTCTTTTTGTGGTGGTAGCGCTACGACAAACACTTTGAAAATTCCCTCGTTTTCTACACTTGACACAAGTGGCATCTTTAACCGGGCAAACTTGGCGGTGGTGTCTCTCACGGCCACACCATACATAAGATGAGGCAAACTTTGGAGGCTCTTTATTAAGCAGTTTTCTATTCCCGATTTTCCCTTGAACTGAACTTGAACTGGTTTATTTTCTCCGCGGACGAGATCACTGATTTGTACTCTAGATTCTGCCAGACGGCTCATTTGAACAGCTCCTGCCAGTGTTAAGTTTGCTTTTGACTGGAGTCGATCCGAAAGTGAATCATCAACAACCACTACGACGATTCTATCTCGAATCAGGTCATCTTTTAATGCACCGTAGTTGCAATTTTCCGCTAATCTGTAAAGATCCTGGATGATTGTGTTCACAGATTCTCCTGGTTTCTGCGACCATTTGTTGAACCGCGTTCTCTCCACAATAACATTACGTCGTTCAGCAAAATAGGCGTTCAATGATGTTTTAATATCCTCATACGAGACACTTTCTTCGTCTATTCGAATCGTTTGGATAATATCGTCGGAGCTGTGACCCATAGCATAAAGGAGAGTACTGACCTGTTTCTGGTTTAATGCCCTGACGCTACTCTCTACCGGTCGAATCGGCGCAGCCCCTTTGGCCATGCATCGGCTGATTGCGGAGTACTCGCACTTTCAAACGTTCCGAGAGGAGAGATTTGCGTGGTCATTTAGGCTTGACTGATTGTCTCAGCGGTGGGTGGGTCAGTTTCTTCGTTTCCTTGCTACCATGTAATAAACTTGGTCTTTAATAGTATGAAAACATGGAAAATACAAAATGGCGGATCTCTCTGAGCATATGGTCCCCAACATGCAACGGGGCATTAGCCACATCTACAAGCTGAAAGTCGTTACAATGAACACCTAATACCACACTTATAATTTCACCAACCCTACAGCCAGTAAAAATAAACAACCTGGGAGCTCCGCTTTTAGACTTGGATAAATCTATATATTACGAAACTATATCCGGGACCTGAGTGGCGTATTTTCAATGGATATTGATAGCGTCATTTCCTGCCTTTTGCATGGTTGTTAGGGGTTGTTTGCAAACAATCATTGAAAGATTCGTGAAGGTCTCTCATGCTGACGTAAAATCCTTCTCTGAGAAACAAGAAAATACTAACACCAAGAATAAAACTTCATACAACTTAAAACTATTAATGGAGGTCCTTGCAAGTGAAGAAGAAATGCGAAAATTGAATAAGTTCCTGCCGCCGCGCCGAGCGGCGAAAATTCGCGATAAAGTTTGTGCTCGGTGTTAGAAAGAAAATTTATGAGTAAAACACTCCTGTCTATATATATATAGGAAAAAAATAACACTTAGCTCAAATATATGAGCAAGAAAAATATCCCACGAGTGCGCGCGGCGAAAGATTGCAATATTCTTCTTGTCACTCGAACATAAAATTCACATCTTCTCGCCACCGTAAAATATCCTCTATTTATTTTTTTCTGAAGCATTTCAGCGGTCCGGAATCCTAAATCCTTGAATCTGATTGGCTAATAACGAGCTCTTGGACGGTCCAGCATTTTTCCATCCAGACCGGTTGCCTAGTCCGGAATTCGCGGGAAATCTTAAAGTAATTTTTCTTTTACTACTGTGCGACAAAAAGTTGGATTTTACCCCTGCCTTAAAATGCAAGTTTTCGCTTACTAACCGTTGCAAAGAGAAGGAAAAACATCAGCAATGGAATGAAAGGCTTGGTTATTCTTCAACAAGGCGAGTATTCACATGATTTTGCTGACAAAAAATTGCTGGTTTGCTGTTTTTCGAGTTGTTGGTTTTCTTTAACTGTTGACTTCTTCTTCTTCTTCTTCTTATTATTATTATTGTTATTGTTATTGTTGTTGTCGTTGTTATTGTTATTGTTATTGTTATTATTATTCGATTCGATTCTCTCCAGTTATCGGGTGTTCTACTGGGTAATGTTTATTGTGTCTCAGCAACTTCCCGTAGCTTAGAGACACAACACTTTCCGCAACTTGCAGCTTGAAGCATCCACTGTGTGCTCTCTCTTAGGTAGCCATGAAGGGATTTGCTCTCCTTTCTTACACACCCCTCGATGTCGATCAGTCCTCTTCCCCCTTCCTTTCTCGGTAGGTACAGCCTCGCAACATTACTCCTGGTGTGCAGAAAGCCATTCATTGCCAAGATCTTCCAGGCATTTCAGGATTCATGAATGCGGCACCATATCATGTGCCTTCTTGTAGTCTGTCCAAGCCATTGACAAGTTTGTCAACCTTCTCCGGCAGTTCTTCAGGATTGCCTTGTCTACAAGCAATTGATCTTTAATTCCTCGGGTTCTCTTCCTGCACCCCTTCTGTTCACCTGTTAGCAGTCCATTCCTTTCCAAGTGGTGGTATAACGTCTCTCCCATAACTCCTGTCAAGAGCTTCCACATCATGGGTAGGCAGGCAATAAGACGGTAGTTGCTGGCCTGGGCACCCTTCACTGTATCCTTTTGTATCAAAACTGTTCTTCCCCTGACCATACACTCTGGTACATTCCCTTGACATATACAGTCTTGCAAGTATTCTTGCAACCTGAGTGCAATCCTGTCAGTTTCTTAAACCAGAACCCCTGAACAAGATCGGGCCGGATGCCTTCTAGTTTGCTGTCTTGATCACTCCATTTCAACTATCCTGCACAGTGAGGCTGATATCTTGCACCTCTATTGTACTGAACTCCACCTCTACATCCTCTAGCCAAGGTGCTCTCTCGTTGTGATCGACTTCCTCCGACCAGATCTTGCTCCAGAAGGAGGTTGCTTCTGTGGGATCAGGTAACACCGTTTCTCCTCGAACCTTTCCATTTACTGTTTTGTAGAACAGCTTCTGATTGGTTTTAAACAGGTGGTTGTGTTTGAACTGTTGACATCTCTCGTCGTATCTTTTGATCTTAACTCCATCTGCCTTGATCTTCTGTTTCAACATGCCTGAGACATACAAAGTGCCCCTTTCGTCAAGATGATATTTTCTGTTCAACCTTTCCCTCTCTCTTTGTTTCAATCTCATGTTTTCTCTTCGGACTTCCTCAATCCTGGTCAGGTCTTCTCGCCAAGTTTCGATATTCTCCTTAATCCTTCTCTTCCACAATGGCTCTTCTGTTCCCTTTGCTCCCGTTTATCATTCCCACTCTTTCTGTAGTAACATATGAAGCTGCATACATTAAATAATTCAGTTCAGTGATGTTGTGCGTCTGAATCCTTTTGACGCCTTTATTGATTTTTCCAACTTCTGCTTTCAGATTCGTTCTTTCGCATGACTTCAGTGATGGTAATCCAATTCTCTGTTCTAGTTGTATAATTTCTAGGATCCTGTCATGAAGGGCTTCCAGTTCTGAGCTAATCTCTTCTTGTAATTCTTCAGCAGTGAAAACTCTGAGTTCCTCTTCACGTTGGTGTTCTTCTTGGGTATCAGATGTTGTTGCATAGTCTGGTGTATCTGTGGTAAGAACCTTCGTAGTTTCAGTCCCCTGATGTTCATAGTCTGGTGTATCTGTGGCATGGAGCTCTGTACTTTCAAACGCCTGATGTTCATGTCTTACTCGTATGGCTTTTTTTTCTTGCTCCACAGTCTCTAGCCACTTCTTGTTCTTAGTCTGGCGTACTTGATCAGCCAATCTCTGCTCGGTGACTTCTGTTAGTTCGTTGTTGATGTTACGGGCTTTCCACAGGTCTAGCAATCTTTTTCTGTACTCTCGCCTCTCTGGTTCACTCCTGATGTAACATTCAAACAACCGTTTGTTATCCTCCTTTGACCATCCTAATCTCTTCTGTTGTTGTTCAGCAGTAGCAGGTGACGATCACTACAAGCTCCAGTCCCGTTGACGTCGTTAGTGTGAAATTCAATATTTGACAATCTCTCATCAAATGAGGTTGTTGTAACTCTAACACGGGTGGGTTTTTGGGTTGTTGGCACTTGGCAAAGGTGCCACCCAAGACTCTAGTGGGCGGGAGCGCACATATTCCAGTGGTAGGCTAAGGCACCAACTTGTTCTACCCCAGTGTCCAGCTATTATTATTATTATTATTATTAGTAGTAGTAGTAGTAGTATTATTATTACTATTATTGTTATTTGTTATTATTATTAAATTTCTATTGAGCAAATATTAATATAAAAGTTTCATCGGGTATTACAATATCATTAGATATCTATGTTCAATAATGATTTAATGTCAAACTACTTGCGGATCTAAGACTATATTTACCTTTCTGTTTGATGGTAATCAGCTCACTAAGATAGTGCGGGGCTTACCCGTGTATTAGTTTGAAGGTAATGAGTAAAACGTTACAATCTATACGGTATCTCACTTCTTGAACTGTTGACACGCTGTTTAACTAAAAATGACTAGCTGCAGAGAAGTCCTTTGAGCTTCGTTTTTCAGTTTTTTACTTTTGGAGTTCTATTTATAATGTCGTTCTAGTTTGCTCAAGTTCATTTAAGAAAATACGGATTCGTAGCTGAAACAGTCAAACAAACAAATCGCAGCGCTGTGGAGTTTGCATGAATTAATGTCAACAAGTTTTTCTTGTGTAGTTTTCTAAATTTTGCACCGATTTGTGGACTTATAACGGAGACCAAAGATAATTCCTTAAAATAATAAGAGATGAAGGCAGAGACTGAGGTGTTTGCCTATTTTTAACTAATTTTTTCCTCCTGTTTTAAAAACTTCCGTTTCACTTTCAACAAGACAAAGCAGTTTACAGTACGACGCACCTTACCGTGACCACCTAACAGAGTTTTGTACAAATTGTCCGCCAACCAGGGTGTGTGAATTTGTTTGACAGTCACGCTTCCTTGCAAATTTCGCACAGTTGTAAGTTGAACATCGTGAAATGGGTTGTTGACGTATACACGTAGTTGTCAAATGTGAAAGTTTGTTGGGTGGCCACGGTAAGGCGCGTTGCACTGTAAAACGTACAACATTACTCGCCTGTTTGTACAAAACTTTTAAGTATCATTGTTTAGTTTGCTTAGCTCATTTCTCTGTGCTTGTTTTGAAATTTTAACTGTTTGTTGTTTTTATATTTATTGCACCAAGAGTCATTTGAAGTTCTCTTTTTTCGTTAATGTATCATTTTTCTCTGAGTTTTACCAACGGAGCGCTTTTTTCAATTATAAGTTCAATTTTAACTGTGACAATGCGACGTAGAGCGCGTAGAAAGTCGTTTTGCAAACCAGTTGGCCATGTTCATTTTCAGAAAGAAAACAGAAAACCGGCTTAAGTCGCCCCGTGTATGGAAAAACGGTGCCCTCGGCCTTAAGTACGACCCTCTGCCTGTGGCCTCTTGCCTTACGCCTGACCTCGGGCACATTTTTTCCCTGTACGGACTTCCCAGCCGGTGAATAATATGTATTCATTTCTCGATAATTTAACTTAGGTGCACAGATCGTCCGACCGTATCCCAAGAACATGTTTCCGATAGTTGGATCAGAAGTCCATACTACATGCATCTCCGTTGGAAAAGATGGACCACAGGAAATTGTCAAATTTCAAAGAAAAAAAGTAACTGGAAATTGGCTGGACATTGCTGGCATAGGGAGAATTTATCAAACAAAAAAGAAAGAAGGTAAATTGAATTTTTTTATATGTATGAGGCAGGTTGGAAAGCCCTGCATGCTTGCTCATAGAGGGAAGAACACTATCTCAAGAAAATGTTTGGTTTTTCCAGTGGAAAAATAAGTCCCTTGAAGTGCTGTAGATACCTTGTCTAATGCACTATATCATTTAAATAACTTAAATACAATATACCCTGCAAATCATCGACTTATTATTATAACAGCTAGATACAATTCAGGGCCGTAGCCAGAAAAAAATATATGACTGAGGCAATGCCCATGGTTACGTTCTCTTCGTCGGTATTTTATGATGAATCCCGCTTTAGTTTAAAAAGTCACGAAAAAAGAAAATGACTGAGGCAAGCGCCTCGGTTTGCCTCATACTGTCTACTCCTCCACTACTCAACCGGACACTCAAGCTACAGTCCCAGACATAATTGTTGGGACACTTCTGCCTCTCCCTTCCCTCTCAATGTTGGTGTGAAAGATTTGGTGACTGAACTGCGATAAACAACATTGAGAGCGGCATGGAACGCACGAGAAGATAATAGAGGATGTTGGCATGAAGTGGCCCAACTATCTATTTATATCTGAGATTGTAGGTGATATCTGGGCGCGTTGGCCAGCCAAGCCACCGTGCAGTTTATAAGCATTGGAATAGGTACAAAAATATTAATGCATCAATTCTAAAATAAAGAGAAAAAGCAGTGCACCAGAGGCGGACACGAAAACCCCTAAAAAAACGGGAAATTTGTACCCCCGACCAAGGCAGTGGTGGGAACCTCGGGGTTCTGGGGTGTTCTACTTGAAAGACACTACTTGTAATGTAAATGAACGCTATCATATATTGCCTAACGAAGGCATTAAACACTAATTCAGCTCGATAGGACAAAAAACGAAACAGGACTTGTGCACGCGGCGAAGGATGACCGTAGTATGGCTCGCTAAACGATCGCCAAATACAAACCACGATCACGTGGCACTCCAAGCGCCTGCCGCTCACAACCAGGCCTCTGCTACGTGATGGCAAAATATCAATTAATGCTAATCAGGATTATCACAAATTACATATGACCATGTTATTATAACAGTTTCAAAGATCAACCATTGCGTTATATTTCTTACATGCAAACTTCTTGCAGAGGGACAATCCTTAAAAACGAGAGCACGTTTGTTGGGAAGCTTTTCTGGTGTCGTTCCCGAAGCCTATTTGTTTTTAGCATTCATAGCGCTAGCAACTTGTTGAATAAAAAGCGCAAGCTTAGAAAATGCATTTATTAACTTGCAGGTGTAAATGTAGAGAATTTTCTTCAGAAAAACAAAAATTATCAACTTGTGTTAAAGTGCGCCTAAACTCAAATATATTTCATCTACAATGTTACGCTCTCCACCAAAAGCAAGCATGTTTTGTCATTCTTACCTCAAAATTTCGCTTTTTATCTGCTGGGAAAGACGCGCAAAGTTATCACCAAAAGCAGTAATTTGGACCCACGACCGTGATGTGAGAGGCATGGGTCTATTGTCGATTTTACGTCACAAACTGCTTTGCAATACAAAATTTCTTTGAAAACAGGAATGCAAAGCAATTTGTGACGTAGAATCGAGAATAGGCCCATGCCACTCACATAGCGGTCGTGGGTGCAAATTACTGCTAGTTCTGCCAAGTTTACAAGGCTTGCATAACACAGAAAAAGCGATCGAAATTCTGGGTAACAATGGTGACATATGTTTGCTATGGATGAGAAGATTATATTAGGAACGAAAAACAGTTGGTTTTAGGTGCACTATAACTAGAAAATTGGTGATAGCAATCCTTCCCTGTAAATAAAAACTTCAAGCATTGTTTCTCTCGTGCCTCGGAAAGGGTAGGTGGCTAATAGGTGTTTTTCCAAATATCACTGAGTGGAAATCCCGAGTGCTTCAGTTCCTTTGAGATTATAACCATTTCTCCTCGCTTCTTTTTGGGACGAAAACTCTCTTTTGGATGACTGAGAAGCCGATAAATTTCTTTAACAACTATAGATGTAGACAGGTAAACCTCGACCACACCTTTTAGACATGAACCATTGATATCCACAGAACAGAACTTCTTGAAATATTTCAAGCCAGACGCATCGTTTTTTTTTGTTTGTTTTTTTTTTTTTTACATCTTTATAGTATTGAAGGTTGTTAGTATTATACGGAATTTTGCAACTAAAATATAGCAACTAAGTTAACATAGCTCAGGAAATTCTGCTCATTGTCCAACAGATTTATTATTGTCTCCACAACTGAATCAAACCACGACTAATAAGTCATTCGAGAGGAGACAAAGCTCAAAACGTATCTGGCATATAGGATCAAACGTTCAGGTTTTGATAATCTGAGCTGATCTCTACTATAATAGACGAGAAATATGCTCTTTCCTTTCTTAGCTTAAAGTGCCTATGAAACGAAAAATAACTAAGGCTTATTTGAAAAATCTTTTGAAGAAAGGAAACATGGTGTTCTCATTTTAAAAATATGTCATATTATTGGGAAGATATTAAGGTTTTTATGCTAAAACTGATGACGTCATCAGTGGTTCCAAGGGGAAAACAAATCACAAAATCTAAAATATCCTTGGAAATGTTACCGCAGTTCTCTTCAAACTTGGCACTAATAATGTTTATCAGTCAGCACCTAAAATGACATACATTGTACAGTTGCCATGGTAACCGTTTTGCTTCCAGATCAAGGTTGTGCGGAAATGGTGTTTCTGCTTTTGCCTTAACCAAATATCATTAGGAGACCTACAGCAACATGGGCTCTATGTGTGTTTTGAGCAGGACTGACAGTCTTGCTTGATTTGAGAGAAAATTGAGAAACTTCATTTATAACCAAAAGGGACTGGAGCTAAAAGTGTTGCCATGATTACGTCATACTTAAAAGTTATGACTCATGCCAAGTTTGAATCATATCGTTGTCACACTTTGAGAGATATTCTTGATTTTGTGATCCATCTTCCAGCGGAACCACTGATTACGTCATCAATTTGCTAATTTGAATAACACAAAAACTCGAATATCTCTGGAACAAAAAAAGATACTTCAAAACTGTAAAGGCCATTAGTCATTATTTTGAAACTCTTTCAAATAGATATAAATTGTTTTTTACTTCATAGGCACTTTAATTCATTTATAGTTTTTACTTTCTCACTCTAGAATGATTTACTTCTTTCATTTATTTTTTCCCTAATTTAACGTACTGATAATGGCGTGGGATTTTTAAAATGCCCAACCCGCCTCGATTAGCTCTGCTACCTAGGTTTGCGCACTCGCCAGGATTATTATCCAAAAATTAATAAAAATGTTGTTTGTTTTGTTTATTCAGATCTTTGAGCGTTTTCTAGTAAGGCAAAAATTAAAAACAGACATCTCCCATTGTGTTGCACTTTAAGTCACAGGGCACTAAGAGAGCACATATACTAGATATGCAGACTTGAGGTGGCTCACTCAGCTGCCGGCTTGAGGACAGTGGTCATAAGATACTTGTCTTGAACTCATTTTAATATTATGCTCTTTTGAGTGAAAACGGCGCAGCAATGGACCTTTCGAACAACAACAGAAGAATGGGTCCTGAGTAAGACCTATGTGGATAAGACTTTTTGAGGGACTTAAATGCGACCAATGATTTTGCTAGCTGCAAGGGATTTTAAATTGTCCTGAAATTTTCTTAAGAAATCAATTTTGACATAAATATATTTCAGCTAAACGTTGTCGGTGATTTTTCATATTTTGCTTTTTGCATTATTTATCTTCAATCAGTTTTTTAAAATATTGTTTTTGACCATGTATTTATACAAAGTATGGTATAAAATCAAAACTCGTCAAAAAATTGAAGAACGCTGACACAGTTTTGTACAACGAGCTGTATTGAAATAGTCCTGAAAATTTGTGCTGAATCGGACGAACACTTGTTGCGTTGTAGTTCCTAATAAGATCAACTCTTAAGAAATATTAATTCTAAGGCCGAGTAAAAGCCAAGTTTTCATGATCAAGTCACGATATTGCCACGACCCTGAAAATGTGCTTTTGAGGGGCTTTTCGAAAATTGCATGGACTTACTGAGATTAATTTATAGTTGCAGTCCATACTTAAACTCAAAATGTTTATATTTCTGCAAAAAAAGGATTTTCAGAAATTTGATGTTATCGAACCTATGACGAGACCTTAAAAACATTGTTGTTAACAGAACAAACTAGACTTAACATGTGCAAGCCTTGCTCAATAGATGAGGCAATTTCAATACAATAAATTTTTTTCTGCAGGAGATAAGGCAACCTTGTCGTTGATCATCAAGAACGTGACAGAAGAAGATGGTAGATGGATATATGGATGCAACATGTATTCCTCCGGCGGAGGACTTGCTTCTAGTGTTGGATTCTCGATCACCGTCATGAAAAGTAAGTCAAAGATGAAAGGAGCCAGAATTTTTACACTACACCTTTAGGTGGCCATGGAGTTCGACCAGATAACTTCTTCGCATGACCTTCCACTTTCGTGTGTTAACAAATTTTCTGCAGGCAGTAGTTAACTGCAGACAGTACTGTTTCATCAGTGCAGTGCTGATGCCTAGGATGGAGGTTAAGCTTAAAAAGCCACCCCAAATGTCTCACACATGTGGTTTGTCTAAGCCATGCCAGAGTGCTCAAACTAGCGAGCTAGTGAGCATGGGCAATTCCTAGCGGCAATGACTCATTCCAGTAGAGTGATTTTGAATGATTTCTGTATCTTGTATCTTATTTCTGTATCTTTTATCTTGTATCTTGTCTTAAAGTCCTTACGCAACGAAAAGTACAAGCACGAAACGGAGTTATCCAAACACATCTGGAATCTAAAAAAAGAAAATCAGCAATTTTCGATCAGATGGGCCATCGTCAAGCAACTACTAGCCGGCAGAAACGGGAAACGAAACTGCACTCTGTGCCTAGAGGAAAAGCTGATGATCATGAAAGGTCGTTCAAAGAACATTCTTAATAGACGCTCCGAAATGTTTAGTAAATGTCGTCATGTAATATAACACCATTGTTTTAAATGTCACCTTTGTTTATATGCGCTTGTACTGAATAAATTTGAACTGCCAGTTACCTGAAGATCGCCAACCGGCGTGAAACTCAGAGTAGCAACAGCTGATCTTTGCCTTGTGTGTTTACTATATATATATATATATATATTTTTTTTTTTTTTTGAATTAACAAGGCTGGAAATCCAACGATGTAGTCCCAAGCTAGTAGGATCCGAAGGATACACAACGCTTTGCTAGAAATATTAAGTAATTTGAGTGTACAAATAGCGACAGCGAACTACTAGCAGAACCACTGAATATATATATATATATATATATTGCAATTGCGCATGCTCACTAGCTCGCTAGTTTAAGCACTCTGGCGTGGCTTTATAACTCTGGCACCTGGGGTGGCTTTATAAGCTTAACCTCCGTCCTGGAAACTGCCCTGCACTGATGAGGCCCAGAGGGCAGAAACAGTACTGTCTGCAGTTAGAGAGAGCATGTCGTGATATGCTATAGAATGATCCACAAGATACTTGCATAAAATTTGCAGAAAGTGGTTGCATTCCGTTGTGTTTGTATGTATAAATGTGTTTAACTGTTTATTTGCAGAAGAGGATCTACCCATTGCTAGCGTTGTACCCAACAACACAGTGACCTACGGGGACACCGTGAATCTATACTGTTCTCTAAGCCACAAGAACAACGAGGCAACTGTAACAATATCGAAGGCCATTTTCCTTAAAAATGGTATCCCTGTGATGAGCACTAACGACCTGAAAGAGCCTCTCATCGTTGCTAATGTGACGGGAAAGGATGGTGGAACATACGCCTGCTTTCTCTCAGTGATGTTCTACAAAGAGCACGCATATAATATTACACCAACCGTAACTGCATATTTACACGGTAAAGTCACTTGCGCTTAAATATTAGACGTGAGGAATTCGCCACGTTCGAACTGATTTTAGTAAGAAAGATCGACCGGATAGACAGTAAAATTAGAAGATTGGAAAATTCTATAACCTATTAAAAGTGATCCACAAATTAGAGGCCGCATAAATTAAATAAATTCAATTTAACTGAAAGGAGAGCAAATAAACTGTTTTTGTTAAGAGTGAAAAGGGTTAAATGGGCCATAGTTTTCGAGTGGTAGAAAATATGTTGTTAACTCTCTTTCCCCTGAATTCCAATCGGCCCACATTGACGAGTGAAATCATCTGGCGTTAGACACGCTAAAAACTTCAAGTTCGACTCCTAAGAGATCGTAGACACTAACCTTGTATAAAACCTCTCATTCCGCATTAATGTTTCTACTTCCATTTGACAGTTCGTGCCCGATTCCCTATCATGGAGTCCAAGGTCGTTGCGCATGCGGGTGACAGCATTTCTCTCAATTGCAGTGCTGAAGGCTACCCCTTAAACATAACATGGACCAAAGACAAGCCAGGATCAACTGCTGCTATCAAGGGTAAGCCCTTTAGATTTGCTGTCTTGTGCTTATTAGTGCTTATTAATCATTGGAACAATTGGGCGTGGTTTGCATGTGAAAACTACTTTGTTTCTTTGTTTTTGTTTTGTTTTTTTTTGTTGAACGATTTTAAATTAACAAGGGATACTAAACTAATGTAATCCATCGCCTGTAAAATAGCAGCTGAGGGGATAAATTAAATGTTCCTATAAAATTTTGGCTCGAACATTTAGTCAGGAAAATTACAAAGTTGAGCAAAGTTGTCTTTTACACCACTGAGCAACATTCGGCAATACCGAGGGAATTTTCCAAGCCGTCGTAGGCAGGAATTATAGGGAAACGGTCTTAAGATCCTAAATAAAGGCGAGAACATCGTGAATACGTAAATTCACAGAGGTGGCTATATAGTACGTACAAACATCGTTTATCTTTGCAAGCTAAGGTCCACTCTTTCCGTTCGATTCATTCGCTCATAACTAAAATGTATAGAAAATACTTCATGAAATACAATAGACTTCAAGCTGTAAGTCACTCAAGCAGGATGGCCACAGAGAGAATAGAGACTCTTTTGGAAAAAGCGCTCCATGTTCTGCTGGCTTAACTAATAGCGTGTGATGTGAAGTGCTAGTTTTCTACCCATATGAACCATGTGAGCGTTAATGGGCCCACACAAGGACGGATGAAAACTCTGATCAGGGTGGGAATTGAACCCATCACCTTCGGATTAGATCACCGCTGCTCTACCGATTGAGCTACAAGGTCAAATGTCAATGTCACGGCAATGAATATGTACAAGTACAAGGAAGTGTTGCGTTTTTGCAAACGTTGGCCGTGTAGCATTTATATTGCACGTTCTGGGCTTTACAAGAACTGCATCATGCACGCAGTCACGTTCAACTCTCAGTCAACTAATGATCCATCATTACTAGCAAATGTGAGAGGCAAACTGTTAAAAATAAAACAATTATTATCATTAAGTAAATAAGAGTCACGGTTGGCATAATTATAAGCCATCAAGGTAACAAAATAACAATAATATAGTTGATTTTCTTTTATTATAGCTGACGGTCGTGTCACGGTGAAGCAACAATGCCTTCACTGCACCTCTATTCTGGTGATCCAAAATCTAACGTTGGAGGATTCTGGGAAGTATATGTGCAGTGCACTGGATTTTCCCGGCCAACACGTTTTTTATGTCACAATACGACGCAATCTTGTTTCAACCGGTAGGTTTTAAGCGCATACGCACTCGATTGTTCTGATCACAACCATAAGAACACCAGGTAGCTCAAGACTCGGAATCGGGACGCTGACTACTGGCTGAAGATTTTGTAGTGAAATGAAAGAATTTCGAAATTTCTAACGTTGGAGTTAATGTTCTGTGAACATTGCTGTCGTCATTGAACCAACATAGAGTCCCTAAACTTTGTTATAAATTATTCTAGAAGCGATTGCACATTCACTCAGTGTATATCAAACGATGTTTGAGACCTACCTACCTATCTACGTACTGCCCGCACTTCTTTTTCCCCAAACATTATGGGATTGCAAAAATAGTTAATTTCCTTGGCAGAAAAATATTCTTCCTATTACCTTGACCTGACCTGCAACCCGAACTGACCTGTAACCTGACCTGTGGTGACCTGACCTGACCTGTGACCTGTGTTTTAGACCCACCGCTGTATCGGTCCAATTTGCTTACATTTCTTTGCAAGATTGAGCAATTTAAAATCACTTTACTTGAACATTATAGCCCAGACAAACAAGAAGGTTCAAGTTTTCAGTAATATTAAGTAGCTTTTGCGACATAACAACAATTTTTCCGGTTGATCTAGTTTCGAAAGCTACTAGCGTAATTATGTAAAAAACACGTAGAATAACGGGCATGCAGTGCGAAAACAAGCACGGCGACCTCAACTTTTTATAATTTTTTTTTTTATCCTGTGCATGAATATCAATTGTGCTAAGTTTGACAAAAATCTGGAAAGTACGTCATTTTCAAGGGAATCACCTTAAATGGATTAATGCATCCACCCCGAACAGAGATTTGAACAGGCTTTAATCCTTGCAGTTAAGGCGTTTTTTTATAATTCTGCGGAATTCATCTTCAAGCGCCAACGTCCAAACTGCGTTTTGGCTTCCATCAATCAAACTTCCGACGCCAACCACAGATGACGAAATCAACTGATGCGTGACTAACCCACCAATCAGTACCTTTGGTTCCCACGGTACATTCATACATTCAAACTCAACTCCGATGGAAAGCGATGAAATCTGTACGAATCTTTTTACTGAAGAATGTCTAAAAACATATCATAATGGTGTTTGAGCTGTGAACTGAACAGAAACTCCTATTCTCTTTCCGGAGGCAAGGTCGATCTTCCCGGCTATGTTCGGAAATTTGATTGATGAAAGCCAAAACACAGTTTGGCGCTTAGAGCATGACGGTAAGACTCCGCAGAATTATGAAAATCGCAGTAAGTAAGATGCTTAAGTAACTGGAACGATCAAATTACTTTTTATTAGCAGTTGAAACAGAAACGATTCCCGCTAGGTTCGCATAATCATGAGGCTATAACTCCAATACCAGGACTATGAACCCGCATTTTCACAGGTCGAGCCATATTTAGAGGAATTCTGAAATAAGATTTGGCTTGCACGAGTTCTCAATTTTCAATCCAATATGGGTATTAATTGCAAACGCAAGACTTGTGATTAGCTGGAAAGGTCAAAACTCGATCTGTAAAACCGCTGGTACACAAATACAATGAAAATGTACGCTCCTAGTCATGGGCCTCTGTTCATACGTTAATTGCTAATCTCGTAATCGTTGTGTTTTTAATTACTTCTTTTTGTTATTGTTCTAGCGACTTCACCTTCTCTCTGCTTGGCAGCAATTTTCCCTACCCTGTTGTGGATTTGGGGGACAGTTTAATCCACAGGAGGTCTGCACCAATCTGCTACGGGACCCAGGCCGGACGTCCTCGCTGACCAGACCTCTTGACAGTGATTTTACTAATGTAGTTTTCATCGATGCCTGATGAAAGAAATGCTCTTTTGACATTGAAAACTTTAAGTACCCGTATTTTTTTTTCTTTTGCAAGCTTTAAATTTAGGAATGTAAAACACATGGTTAATCACCTTGCCACTTTAGATTTAATTTTTCAATTAATGGCTGCAGAATTTATGCAAAGTAGGTAGAGTTCACTGACAGTCACTACTTGTTAGAAAAAATGCTTTATGGCGATATTTTACGTCAAAAAGTCTAGAGGTATTTTAATTAGTTCTTTGTGAAGTAAATAGTTAACGACATTAACGATAGTGATAAGAACTTTAGCAGATAAAGTGTGAACTGGGAGGCTATATTATCTAGTTGTTTGTTTTTCTTCTTAGCTCCCACACATTTTACTAAGATATAAAATAGGAATCTGGCGAATACCAGTTAAAAAATATACTGTGACTTCTTGTTCTATACCCAGCTAAGATAAATTTACTTCTTATAGTTTGTGTTGGCAATACATAACGTCTTATTTGCTTTTGAAATGGAAATATATTTAACTGAGTCTTTTGGAGAAGACGAAAAGCCTTTCCAAATATCGATTGCGAAAAGGAAGCAGATTTTTTTGCCTACATTAGTTAAGGCCTTTTTCTTTTGAAGATTCTGTTCGGCTGAATATCTTTCCCATAGCTACACGCTACTAGCGTATTAAAACACGTCAAAACAGAAAACGCGTGCTGCGAGTTTTAAAGCGTGTCCCTCGGGAGTCCGAACAAAGGTTTAAATTGTGAGGGGAAGATATTAGCATACAAGGAAAACAAGTGGACCATATAAGCAGTATGGTAATTTTAAAAGCATGCTGTTTTTTCCTTCAGTCCTTATTCTTTGTTGTCGATAGTTGAAGGAGGTTGGTTAAAAATGCTATGTAAGAGAAAGTTCAGATAATTAAAAACCGAATGATTTTCGTACAGGTCTTTACTTCATTGTGCATGCAGAATAAATTAATTATGCATTCGTGCTATTTTGTAGAACAATTCGTATACCCAGGGGTCTACTAATTTGTACTTAAGGGATGAAGAAAAATGGTATCTTATTTCTCTCTCTCTCTCTCTCTCTCTCTTCCTTTCCCCTTCCCTTTCTCTTATTTGCCCACATCGCTCACGTCCTTGCTCCTTTTCGTCCCTGCTTTCCTCTTTCTATCCCTTCGTCCTGTCATTCGCAGCTTTCCTTGAACTCTGATCCACTGTAAACCTTGGGATTACTTGTCCCTGTCCTCACCACTGACCTAACATGTCAAGTTGTTAAGTATATTTTGAATTCTGGCTGAATATTTACATAACAATGATAATTAACTATTATCTTGTGAAAATCGCACGGATACTTAGCCGACGAGGCCGTAGGCCGAGTTGGCTTAGTATCAAGGTGGATCAAGATTGAGCAGGATACTTGTTTTATTATTCAACACATCGATGACAAAGCACAATTTTCTACGTTTATTGGGAAAAAAAAGCTGGAAAAACTACCATTTTTCTCCGCGACACACAAAATTACGTATATCGCAGGATACACGTTGAGTACGCACGACGAATATTGAGCGCGCTTTGACCATATTTGGACATTGTCACAGTGCATTCAGACCCTCTTTTGTGCCATGCATGAACGAATTTCGACTCTCGCAGACGGTAAGCATTCTGCACACAGTCAAAATACTTAATGGATTTTGTCAAGAATGGGCAACCGCTGAATCCTTACCATACGTTTAGGTAAAAAAATATATTACAAGGTAGTTTTGCTTCACTTCAACTTTTTTTATGGTCTTTTGTGTGCCCTACGCTTATTCTGTAGGAAATACAAGGGTAGACTGAATTATAAGAAATATGTTTCCGTTGACAAATAATGCCTTAATTTAGACATTTTGTTGACAATTCAGTTGGCTATAGATGATATTTTGACGTTAAGAATACCTAAACATCCAGATACCCGACGAAAGCTATGGAGGTTTGACTGGAGATGACGGAGACGGAGTTATTTAACGGACATTTTTGTGGTACCAAAATGACAATTTTAATTTATTGTTTTGCCTCTCGCTAAAGCGAAAATCGTGTACTTTTCATATAACATAATTGTGTAAAATTACAGTCTGCTCTTCATAATTTGTCAAAATACACTTTAAAAGACTCCTGGAAAGGTGCATTTTCACATCAACTCCTTAATTGTCTGCACAATAGTCCTTGCTTGCGCATTTTTCTTCCCGCGCTTCACGAGAGATCAAGCCCTCGTGCTCCATTCTCAAAGACCGTTAACAGTTTCGGTACACAGTGTTGATAAGTTCGTCCAGTCTTGCAAGATATTTTGGGTCGCCATATAGCTCATATATACCTGGAATCTCAAGCCTTCAGGCTGCCGTTGTGTTTTGTTGTTCAGCGCGAAAATCGAAGAACGGCATTGCTTGTTAACTTTACCGTTATTGGTATAAGTGGTTGGTATAAGTTCCACTGATTAATAGCGGATCCTTTGTGAATGGAACAGCGCAGATCGCAAAACCATAAATCTGGAATTGGATTCTTCTTCTTTTTTTTTAATATAATTTTTTCACAACAATTACAATTACACAAAATTTACAGGACACAAACTGCCCATTTACATATCTACACATTACAATATCTACATGCTGTTATACAATCTAAGCATTACATATAACCAATTTACAGTACTCTACGTACAGCCTTAAGTGCGATGTTCACATACGCTTTTTACGTTGATTATAATTAATATCTATTATTATTAAAAACTGTGTTATATTTGATTATTTCATATACTTATTATGGCCTAACCTACTTACACATTACGCTACTAGAAGACGTACGATATACTTCATAGGCACGCCTTAACTGGTGAGAAAGAATTTCCACTTCTGTCGAAATTCCCTTTCACCATCCAGCGTGGCCGCAATGTATTTTTCGGTTTCCATTTTATCTTGCACCAATGAGATAAAGTCGCTGAAAACGAATTTAGTATTATTTAGCGCGTTAATGTATAGAAAATATTTGCCTAGCATTATGAGATGGTTGAGGGTCAACTTTCTTCGGATTTCAAATCTTGGATTCTTCGAAAGGAAATACAGCCCAACTGCAAGTTAAATGGCTTCCTTGAGTGTGTCCGGAAAAACGAGAGTTGACTGAACTTATCGAAGCATCTTCTCTCCTTGCGGATTTAATGATCATTGAGCTTATTTTAATTACTCCCATAAAACTCATCAATAATTCATGATGGGAAAACACAAGAAGTGTTTTATTAATCAATATCAGATTTCTCTTCATTTAAATAAATGTTTCTTTCGATTTACCTGGTTAAAATGTCTTAAATCACCAAAAATACCTAGTGTACATTAATACTTCAATGCTGACCTTTCATAAGTCATATACAATATTCGCGTCAGATGAGCAACTTGTTAATATCACACCATTTTTAAAACTTTGAATCGTTCTATTTAATAAATGCTCAAGTTTTTCAAAGCCTCTCGGTCAGCCGTGACGTCACCCATCGTCATTAACCAAGGGATTATTACAACAAAGACTTTTTTGTTCGGTGGTTGGAAAACTTTAGTATGAGAAAGAATTGTGGCGATAACTTTGTTAACAGTGAACAAGTCTATCCCTGGGATGACGTCAACAACTATTTTGCGTCCCACTTTTGCACCGCTTGCAAAGCACGTTGTGACGTCATCTGGGTCTTCATGTATGCCAATGTGACCAGTATCATGCTAGTTTTGAATTTTCAGCCCAAGAACGAGGCATCAAGGGCTATTTTGAATAAGAACAAAAGAATATTTAAATGACGGCCATTTTGGAATAAGTTCTATACATCTTTGATCAATTGACAATTGGCAAAACAAGGTATCCGCTGGCCAGTATAACTTGACCATATCGCGGGCTCAAGCTTGAAGCTCAACGAGGTCAGCTGTTTGACCGCAGACCAGGTAATGGTTTTCGATTTGATTGCAGACTCAATCCAGGTTATAACGAGTCTTCATTTTTCGCGCGCTTTCTGTGGCTGGACGTGGCATACACGTGATGAGACGGCCACGTTGGTGTACAAAACATTAGAAAATGACCCCATAAATGTTGCCCAAGAATAAAGTCAAATTTCCAAAAAGGATTTTACTGCATTGTTCTGTACAACAACATGGCCGCCGTGACGTCAGATGAAAACCATTAATAGTGCTTACACAGTCAACGCTTTTCGCGTTCAGGTGGAAAACGGTTTGGAAAATGTTTTCTTTCTGCATTTTTCGCTGGTTTCAATCCAGTTTGACATATCATGATAGCTGTGGTCCACACTGGTGATTGCGCAGTTATTCAAGTCAAGCTTAAAGCTGTGTTTATTTTTGATTTGCTTAGAGCTGCTTTTTTCTCTGTATTGCAATTTTTGGCATATATGTAGAAGCTCTGATAAGGTTACATGATGACTGGAGGACCTATGTCTAGAACAGAAACGACAGGAGAGCGAAAGAGAACGACAACAACAAAACAATTCCCTCGTCTTGTGGACAAGGATGTTTGAGTGATCTAGTAGACCCTCGTAGTCAGATCGTCTCGAGGGGTCGGGGAAGGAAGGGGGGGGGGGGGGGGGGTTCGGGCATGGGGTGGGGATTTTTTCATTTTCTGCGACAATGACACAAATTCCCCACCCCCGCGACAAAATAAGTAATCAAAAGCTCCCACTCTGGGGCAAGTAAAAGTGGCCAGAATAATACCCTTTAGACCTTGCTGCACACAATAAAAGTGCAATGTATCTACCACTCACCTTTCGTGGGGAAGTTCATTCAAACTCCTTCTGGGTATTGTCTAAGATGGCGGAGTTGTTTTCAGGCAACCCCGTTCCCAGGGCCTTTCCCATACTACTTGTGGAGGGAAAAGCTTTGGGAACAAGGTTGATTTCCAAGCCCTCTTCATTTGTATCCAAGATGGTGGCCATGTTAAATTCCCCACCCTGGTGGGGACAGACCTCACAGACAAAATCCCGTGTACCGCTGAAATCGTATGGCACCACGATCGATACCCAAAGGACATCCCGAGGGACTGACACGATTGGGATGCGTTCTCTTTCATCGAATGCAAATAATTTTAAAATCATGTTTTTGTGGTATATATATGTTCAACACTTCATCTCTTTTTTTTTTCTTTTTTATTTAGATAAAAAACTCGGACGGTACTCTCTGCATAAAAATGCGCTTGATGAAATCTTTCAATTTGCAGGCTACATTAACTCGTGTGAAGAGAGAGAGCGAAGTAAGCGAGCTGCAGTTTCACGATAAGAACTTAAAAGTAATCTACTTTGCAAAGTCTCCATGTTTTTGTCTCTGCTGCCATGATGTCATGATGCATTCAGAATGCATTGCTATGCAGAGGAGTCGCGCTTTGAGCGGGAGTCACAAATTAAACACAGTGACGAAGGGTTTTGGACCTTTTTGAAAACTGCGTCCTGCCTTGTATTTACGCTTCCAAGTTTAGATCAGATCTATCCTTGGTGTAGATTTTTGGATTACTGGATTGTTATTAGCCCCCTCCTGGAAAACCGTAATGTATCGAATTTAGTAGTCGTGTTTTTGGAACAAAAAAGCGAATCGTATTTCCAATCGTTATGTGAATGTCAAATTAAAACAAAAGAAGAACATGTTCGTTACGAATCTTTACCACATGCTGGAGGATTTAAGCCGTGCTAATGGCTAAAAAAATAGAGCGCTTTCCTTTTGTCAGAACTGACAGGCCATAGCCATCAGTTCGCAAAGAAAATGCAACAGTTTAAAGGAACACTTGCATGATAATCCCGCGCATTCTTCTGGAGGAGTATATAACATCCATGAATTGTGTTTTAACAGAAATTAAAATTTGAATGCGTTGTAGAGGTAGCCCTTCCAAATGCCCGGTCTGGCCGGTCAGTTCTGAAAAATGGAAAGCGTGCTAAGGTTCATTCCACATGATCGAGCCGTATTTTCTTCCCTGTCTTGCAACGAGGAGACATTCTAATGTGTCATCATAAAAATCAAATGGAATCTTGTGAACGAAGAGTCTGTTTCTCATAATCGAACCAAGTGCCCACTGCAAGTCCTTGATAGAGAGCCAACATAATGTTCGCACCCATTCGCCGTAACACTGATAATACTGGTCAGCCCAGTGAAGAGCCCGCGGTATGTACTCTGGTTGTTCACCACGTATCCCACCCGGAGCGAGCGGATGCTGTTGTAATGATGCGTACAGTATTTCATCAGGGACGTAAGCGTCTTTAAGAAATTCTGTAAAATCTTTTCCAATCTTACTGTGTACTACAAACTCCATAAATTCTTTCGTGGCCACAATATGTGTTGATCCTTTATAAATTGTAATGTTGTGAGGTGGTGGTGATTTTGCGACGCCAGTGTCGTAGATCTGATGGTTTACCAATGTGTGGGAATGCGTAGTTCGCCCTTTGTTGTGTTCAGGAATAGGGAAACTCTCTATACTATTCGAGTCGTTAAGCATTCGCAAAGCTGCTACAATTTGATTATTGTCATATAGTGGAAAATCTTGTCCAATTAAACTAATATGATATTTCCAATCCACAGAAGACTTTAAAAGCTCCTCCGTGCAATAAAGTTGTGCTTGAACTATTGAGAAATGTCCCCAGACCACATCAGCGCTTTTTCGTGATATAAACACATTCGGAAGACACCGTATCATGGCTTGTATGGCTTTACGAAAGACGTCTGGAGATTTAATATCAATATGAATACAGTAAATATTGTTAGGCATGTAGACAGCTTGGAGAAGCCTTTCCAGCAGACCAGCTTTCTTATACACAGTAAGTGAAAAGGCAATTGGTAGACCTTTTTCTTCTTTCGTCAAGACTGGGTGTGGAAATCGTGTCCGTAAAACATGATAACAGTTTTCACTTGTCTCGTATCTGGTGAGAATTTCAGAGTCATCCATTGGGTTGGTGGTTTTGTTTACTTCCAGTTGTCCAGCTATGAGCTTTTTACACCTTTTCCATTTCAATTCCTACCAAGGGAAAACGATCCATTAACCTTGCATTTTTTTAAGCTAACAGTGCCTTACCTGCAAAGGCAATTGGGTGTTTAGGGATTTCCTTCTCGCTTTCTGCATCTTCTCTTTACTTCACTGAGAAGCAGGGTTGCAAAAAAAAAAAAAAAAAACACTTTGAATCTCATTTTCTCCCAACAACATTGTATCAATCCTTGTTCCTTTTAGGCGAGTATTTTTACGAAGAAAGTGTATCTTAGCCAAGTTTAGATAATATGTGCGTAACATCGGGACTCTACACGTTCAGACTCCCTCAGTCCATTATGTACACCAGACCAGGAAGGCATGCGCATCAAGCAGATGATTGAGTTTGCTCACCCTGATTTATGCATTGTTACCACTATTGCTGCATATATCAAGAGAAATCAATCTGCCCTGTTTATCACCTTTACTAAACCACACAAAGTGGTCACCGAATCTACCATTTCACAACCACTTTACAAAATACAGATGTTGATACGAAAATATTCATGGCATTATGTTGCAACGGAGATGCACTACAAGCAAAGCTGGCTCTTCTGTCCTTTTATAAACTACTTGGAAAACTACTGGGCAGTCCAGTGAATCCACTTCCAGAAGAGTTACAACGAGACTATGTATTTATAACCCCGGTCAATTTGGCTTGAGCATAATTGATAGTGTTGCAAAGGCACATTAGGGGGGTGAAGAGGAACCTTGAAATGGAATAAGAAAAGGGAATTTTTTTGCTGGAATAATGGAATAATGTCATTTTATGGGGCGGAATTACGGAATGAGAATTTCCTTTGGAAAGGAATATTCGATTTGTCAATTTTGGAATAATGGAATAACATAAATTTTCGAGCAGAAACAATGGTATAATGAACACCTGATTATTCCTCTTCAACGCCCCCCCCCTCCCCTCCCCCCTCTCCCCCAACACCAACAAGCAGTTTTTCCTGTTGTTCAGAAATTACTAAGAGTGTTCCCGTCACTGAGGCAGATATCTTAAGCTGTGATGGGCCATTGTACCTATTCTATTGTTCCCACAAATAAAATAGTTTTTTTGTCGTCCTTAGGAGTTTCATTATTTCGCCATCACAATTTTCTTCTCACCACAAAGATCTCTTGCTTTTTCGAAACAATAGGTTACAAGACATCGATTTGATCACTTACGTTCCATGCGCCAATTCTAAGACCTTTTGGAGAGAGTTGAAAGCGCTGGATTTGGATCAATACTATCAGCATTCAGCAACAACAGGTTGTGAATCGTGGTTTTTTAAGGGTTTACCTAATTTGGGAGGCAAATAATCTTGCGGTAATGAAAGGTATCTTCCCTCTTCACTTTGTTAGATTGATTGCAAATGGCGACGAAGCCATAAATTCATCTTGTTTTTTCCTCTATCACGATTTCCTCCATCACAATTTTTGTGGGTAAAAATAACAATAATACAAGCTTTTTTACCTTTTCTTCAGCAGTAAATTGACGCCATTGGCCAGAAAACCCCTGAAACAAAATAATAAAAGACCGTGGTGACCTACTAAGTCTTCAATATATTTCTAACATAATAAGAATGGTAAATCACCTCAGGATAGAAAGATGCACTAGTTTTACACAACGGAGAAAGAAAAAAACAAAGACACGAGTCCCAAAACGAGGCATTATTGGCAAATGTAGGGAACCTCACCTCGGATATACGATTCACGCGTTTTAACTGAAAAAGAATGAAAAAAGAAGACATAAGGGGGGAAAGGAGACGCTAATTTCTCTTTGGCAAATGTGGGAGGCCTTTGACTGTTTCAGGCTGGGATTAGGATCCTTGGTGAAGCAACGGGGCGAGAAGAAATTGGCGAACGCACGGAACAAGTGCTTTGCTTGCCGATCTCACTATGCGCATTTGCCCGTTCCTGTGAGCCACGCCCTCTTAGTATTTGTGCACCATATTCCCTCTAAAGTGAAATTCAGGGAAGGGGACCGGAAAAAAAAAGAAAAAAAAAAGAAAAAAAGGCTCCTTCCCAAGGTTACTGTACAACATTCGATGAAGTCGCGTCCGGACCTACCCCTCTTCTGACGCTCAGGAGGCTTGATTATTTCACTGTGGGCATTTTCTCGTTCCTGTGAGTCATGGCCCCTTATTATTTGTGCACCACATTCCTTATAAAGTGAAATTCAGGGAAGGATCCTAGGAAAAAGAAAAAAAGCTTCTGCCCAAGGTTACTGTAGGATATTCGATGAAGTAACGATCAGAAGCCTATCTCAATATGTCGTTGTCGCTGCTGCATAGTGTCATTATATTTTGAAATGACCTACCCCTCTTCTGACCCTCAGGATGCCTGATTGCTGGATAATAAGGAACGTCCCCACGACAAAAGAGAAGCACACTAAAATCACAATCTTTGCTCGTAACAAAGCCATTGTGGTTCACAATCCTGCAATTAAAGAGGCATTCACAGTAAAGGTAAGAAGTACAAATCTCAAGACAATAAAATGATAGCATACAATTGGCATACATTAACATAATTTATTCGTTATTACACAATTAGCATATATTAACCTAATTGCGTTCGAAGAAGGACACAGGTAGCAGAGGAGTTCTATTTGACCGTTTTTCCAGTTAAATTCACCGTACAATTGCAGCGAGATTTGAATAACTGTACGCAGGAGCCCACGAGTAGGAGCCTCGCAATGCATTATATCCTTGAGTCAACCTTTGCGCGTAGAACTAATCCTTCAGCAGGAAACTCACATTTACAACAATTTACATCAATTTGCACATTTTGCATACATTGTTTTTGCTATTTTTGTCTTTGTTCCACAACAACTTTATTCTGATTGGCGTTCTAAAAATAGAAAGATACCAGCAAAGGTTGACTCATAGGGCTTGTATAGGAGACGCAAGCTCCTACTCAAGCGCTCCTGTTGTACGTGATAAAACTACATACAAATCCAATCTCGTACCGAGAGTCCTCGGGCTTTTTGGTCAGCGGGTGAGCGTCCGGAAAAACTCTAGGATAATGGACTCTATTTTACCAGAAAACGTGGGTTCCAGTCTCATTGCGCATGCTTGAGTTTAAACGGAAACAGAAAAGAGAAAAACAGTCAACAGTAGAAATGGCGGGTTGAAAGTGTTCGAGAAACAAAATTTTTAAAGCTAAATATTTTGAGCAAGAGCCGATAGTACTTAGATTTGATTTTAGTGGTGTACTATATTTCGGCTGGCCAAACCAGCCTTCTTCAGATACAATGAGAGTTTATATTATATAGTAAATGGATCTGTTCATCCTGACAGTTTTAATTCAGATCATCTTCGGGTATCTTTTGCTATTAATGCAAAATTCAAACGTCAAAAGAATGTGAATAGGGAAGTCTATTGTTGGATGGTCTCAGGAGTACACTTAAAGGGACAGTTTCACGGTTTTGCGCATGTCCAAGCTTTATCGCTAGCAGTTGTAAATTTCACGGTTTCTTACTGAACCAGATGATGTTAATTAAACACAGAGAGTATTAAAGCAAATACACTGAATTACTAAGGCCCAAATTTGGTGGAAGACACTGCGGGTTTACACAGAAAATATCGAATTTAGTTTTGATCTCGAATTTATTGTACGGGTCGAAAATTTATTCTACGCACGAGTTGTAATCTATTCGCATGCAGTAGGTTCATAACACAAAGGAAATGATTACAAAAGTAATTCCAATGAGTAATCCATTACTATGGGATTGTTTCCGTTTTCTGCATCAGTACTTTCGATTGTTTCAATAACAATGGAATTAAATGGGCTGAAGTGACAGTTTGCCCATGCGCAGAGACGTGAAACTCTCCCTTTAAATGACAGTGTGACTAAATTCCAGGACCTGATACCATGTGCTATAGACATGAATGTTCCTCGAATAAGGCTTAGAGGTCGTTCAAGGCCACCTTGGATAACTGCTGAAATTATGAAGCTGAGTAGAAAGAAAAAAGCGTTGTGGAAGCGAATGGAGATTACTTCTTCCCCAGAACGTTTCATGCGCTTTAAGCAACTGAGGAAACAAACTAAGAATTGTATTGCAACAAGCCATCATCAGTATCTCCAAACATTATCAGAGAAATTGAAAGTAGATCCTAAGAAGTTTTGGTCGTTCCGTGCTATTAAATCAAAGACGTTTGTAAAACACGCGCACGTGAGCGACACCGCTTCACGCATAATTGTAGGTGATAAGAACTGGGAGCTTGATATTAACTGGATCAAAACTATAATAATTGTAGATATTAACCAGGTACAGCGCTGACCTCTGTACTCTTTTCAATTATTTTTGTATTTTATTAATTTTTTTCACTCGATTTGAATTTACTTACAAAAACACAATTAAATACAATTAAAGGCTGATTTAAAATTATTTTAAATCTTTTCAGTTGTGGTGAACGACATACGTATTTTATAGAAGCTCAAACAATTCTGAATTCTGAAGGCACACCATCTATTTTTTTAAGCTTTGCAAAGATTGTCATCCTTCTAACCACTTTCCAGGCAGTAAAAAAATCTGGGATAGTTTTTAGATAGAAAGCCCGTTGTTATGGTAACCGATTACGCCATACTATTGACCAAATTGTGTTAAACGGTATTATTATATGGCTACCATAGTACGCGCGCTCTGATTGGCTGCTGAGCGGGGAAGATTTTCTTGTAATAACCGGGCATTATGAAAATTTTTCTCGGCTCGACGGCTTTTATGAGTTGAGACTAAAAGCTACGAGCGCGTGGGCGAAAACAACAAAAAACTACGGACAAAGTACAACTATATTTTCAATAACTGAAAGAAAAACTAGCATACAGATATTTCTTTAGTATAAGCGACAAAGAGAGCCACTACGAGAGCGAGTTTTATTATCCAAAGGACGAAGAACAGGCCAATGCTGAGCAAAAAAAAAAAGCCATATAATAAATAACTAATTAACCTCGTCCGTCCTCGTCCTCAAGGCCGAGGTCTGAGATTTCCCTGTAATGACCTCACTCTATGTAAATAAGTGGTATATAATTGCTGTTTCGCATGAAACCATGAAATACACTGCCGTATACGTAATCCTTCTAATAGTACAGTTTCTGGAAAAGGTTTAAAATAGTTGAAACTGGTTTGAGACTCCTTGAATTCTGAAATTCCTATAGGTCCCAGCTTGACAAGTTTGCTGACGATTTCCCTCTAAACATTCCCGTACAGGGCTCACCCAGACCCTTCCCCTCTAAGAGGTTGAGAAAAGGATACCACTTCATTCATAGAAAACCTGGGAAATGGATGTTCGGGTCGGGGCAAACGGCACCAACCTTTTCTTCAACAACCTTTAAACGATGTTGACCGCTTGGGGGTGAGGGGGGGCAAACGGTTTCAAAATTTTTGAGTAAAGCAAATTCTATATTCTACATTAATAAGGGTCTGCAAGTAAGTTCCCATGGGAACGATTCTATGTACTATCTACGATTCTTCAACGAAGTCTCGAAGAGTAAAGACGTGTTTTAGCAAGCTCCTCGTACTTCTGCAATTATTCTCCATATTTTCGTCTCTGTGGCTTCTAGTCTTCTAGTCTTCTAATCTACAATGCTTCAAAGAAACAGCTTAAATGGCTTGGCACAAAGGAAGATTTACTCGACCTTTATCATCAAAATTAGGAATCGATAGTAGCGACTTTCAAGTTCAGGATAATGGAACCTGTTCGGTGCTTAAAGCCGGACACATCACTTGCAACTTTTATACCAAAGCAAAAACTGTCCAGATTCAAGGTAAAGAGAACGCAGAGGAGTTGAAATTAAACTTAGTTGGTTTAGGCTAAAGAGAAATTACCCGAGAAACTACCCGACGAGGTTCCTTGGCCGGAAAGCAAGAAGCAAAGTGGCGAAGAAGTCATTGAACTTGAACCCGCTGTCGCAAAAGATCCAAGCCGCTGTTGTAATAATTGTAGTGATTTGATAGAAATGATTCTGCTCCTTAGAAAGGATAAACGCGATTTAAAAGAGCAAGTCGCCCATTTTATTTCCAAAGAAAGTTGCATTGATGCCGATGTCTGTTCACACCCTGATGCAGTCAATAACAACGAACTTCGCCATCAACGAGAGTTGAACGAAAAACTTTCAAACAATTTGCATCTTGAAAGAGAAGAAAAACAACACCATCTTCAAGTGAACAAAGACTACGCTAACAAACTTCGATCGGCCGAAGAAGAACAAAAGAGGCTCATTACCTCCATTCATCTACTAACAAAGGAATTGGAAACTCATAGGGATTGAGACCAGAAAAAAGGTGCTAACTGCTGTTTCCACTGATGCAAGTGCGCAAGCAAAATCTGCATACTCTTTCTCAGCAACCACAACAACATCAACAACAACGGATAGACAACGAGAAGCTGGATCAGATCATCGCGAGCAAAGTTCACATCAGACTGCCTCGCCAGCCTTGAGTCCCCAGGATCCAAATGACCCAGAGAGGAATGCAAGTCCACAAAACAGCGACTACAATAAACCTATAGTTATAATTGGAGATTCTATATCATTAAGAACATAAATCCAAGAAGGCTTTCAAAGAAACCGGTCCGTAAGTTCACGTATCCGGGGAAAACAGCAGATCAGATATCCGAAGAGGTTATGTCTATTAATGTCAATGGTGATCCAGCCCATGTAATTGTTCACGTGGGTACAAATAACCTTCCAACAGATTCCGCTCAAAGATGTGCGGAAAAGATTGTAGATCTCGCAAAGTCAGTGAAGTTAAAATTTCCGAATTCAAGAATAGCAGTCTCTGCACTTACTCATAGAGAAGATTTAGATTTAAGTGCAAAATTGCATGATGCTAACGAAAGTTTGAAATCTTTGTCGGAAAGTAACAACTTCACGTTAATTGACAATTGAATAAATAGAGGATATTACATGGCCGCGCGGGGATACGAATTTTATCTTCGAGTGCCGAAAGTATCTCTCACGAGTGAGCGAAGCGAACGAGTGAGAGATACTTTCAGCACGAGATATAGATTATATAGATATTGATGAAATGTCTAGATTTAAAACAACTTGTTTTATTCATTTTCGAAATGATGAAAAAGTGTTCACCAACCACTAAAACGCGCATGTTGTGTAACATGAAACAAGATATGAAAGTTATGAAAAACAAATCATGATAATGTAAAATTTGCAATAAAAATGTTAATGTAGTAGAGAAGAATTATATTAAAGCACGAAAGTATCGTACAATGAAGAGGAAGCTCGCGTTTTATTGGCTAATCGTGTTCGTTACCATGACGACAGCTATATCCTCACATGTGAAAGATAAAAATGATACGTTCACTGCGCGCGGTGAAGATATGATTTTTTAGTAAAAGGAGAAATCCTGGTATTTCATCAGTATCTATATAATAATTGACAATTCTTGCCTCAACAGCAGCAAACTTCACCTAAACTCTAAGGGCAGCTCACTGCTTGCCGTTACAGGGTTTTCGCAGGCCCAATGTTTACAACCAACTGAACAAGGTCCTGCTGGAGCTGGCAAACGCACGACGACCCAGAAGCAGGGATCGTCGTTACTAACGACAGATCAGTGTGATTCAGTAGAAGGTAATGATGTTTACTCTCTACTGCATTGCATCACATCATGTAGAGGGTTTAAACTTGCCTGTATTAATGCTAATAGTCTATGTAAACACATTGATGAAATTCGCTATATTTTAATCAATTCTCCTTTGGAAGTGCTAGCCGTTAACGAATCTAAGCTCGATGGCACTATTTCTGATACTGAAGTATATATTCCTGGCTATATTATAATCGGGAAGGACCGTAGCCGGTCAGGCGGTGGTGTTGCTCTCTATATCAGGGAAAAGCTGTCGTACACAAACAGAATTGACCTTGTGCACGACAGTTTGGAAATAATCTGTGTAGAGATAATAAATCTTCCTCACAGCAGGTCATTTCTAGTCAGCACTTGGTATAGACCACCGAGCGCGTAGATGCAGCTTTTTGGTGATATCGAACATAAGCAACTGATTCTCATGGGGTATATTAACTCTGACTGTGCCAAAACAACCCTTGATGTACATACACGAACCCTGCAGTTCATATCCTCAGTTTATCAGTTAGAGCAACTAATCAAGGAGCCCACCCGAGTTACTAAATCTTTGGCCACTACTATTGATTTAATTCTTACAAATATGGTCGACAATATAGCAACCTCTGGAGTTATTCACCTAGGAATTTCAGATCACAGTCTAATTTATGCGGTACGAAAGTTTGCTGTACCCAAAACTAGACCCATTATTAAAGAGGTTCGAAATTTCAAACATTTTGTCGAAGTGGATTTTATTAATGACCTTAATAGGGCCTCGTGGCAAAATGTTGAATGTTTTGACGACCCTAACTTAGCTTGGCAAGCATAGAAGTCTGATTTTAATGCAATTTTTAGATCACCATGCCCCTATCAGACATATGCGTGTGAGACAATCAGCAGTACCATGGCTTACGTTTGACATAAAGAAAATGGTGAAGGAACGAGATTACCATAAAAAACATGCTATTAAATACGGCTAGCACAACCACTGGGTGCTCAATCTGCCAGGAATAAGGTAAATTGTATGATGAGTAAAGCGAAATCTGACAACTTTCGCCTGCGTCGATGCGTCCAAGGCTATTGACCCTAAGGCGAGCTGGAAATTAATAAACCACTTACAGGCAAAGGTAATAAATCTTCCCCTGTCAATGATATTCTTGTTAACGATAAAATTGTTTCTGACGATAAAGATATTTCCGAGTCATTTAATGATTTCTTTGTAAACATAGGACCAACTTTGGCCGCTGAATCAACGAAAAGGTCCTCTAATAGCGTTAACACATATCTCAGCAACATTCAGAATAGTTTTCCAGCCTTTCGATTCTCTAATATACCAGTGGAAAATGTCGCGCTTACGCTAAAAAACTTAAAGGTGTCGTAAAGCACTGGCCTCGATAAGATTCCTGCCAAGGTCCTCAAAGTCGCGTCTAGTATAATTGCTCCATCTTTGACTTTTATATTTAATTTGTCACTTTCCTCTGGAATTTTTATTGATGACTGGAAAAATGCGCGTGTGTTCCCGGTCTATAAAGGCAATGACCGTCGTGATATGGGAAGTTATAGACCAATTTCAATCCTGCCAATAATAAGTAAAGTTTTCGAGAAAGAAGTTTTTCAACAGCTTTATCACTATTTGAAAGTTAATTCTGTTCTCTCTAAATTCCAGTCTGGTTTCCGCCCTCTCCACTCGACTGTCTCGGCGTTGATTCAAATGTGCGATGATTGGTTTTGATAATATGGATAAGGGAAAATTGACAGGTGTAGTTTTTCTTGATATTCGTAAGGCCTTCGACTCAGTTGATCATTCGATTTTACTGGAGAAAGTTAAGTTTTATGGAGTCGCTGATAGAGAATTGATGTGGTTCAAGTCTTATCTAACTGCCCAACAACAACAATGTTTAATAAATGGTTGCTTATCTTCTCAAAGTAACTTACCCCGTGGAGTCCCCCAAGGCTCTATTCTTGGCCCTCTCCTTTTCCTTATCTACATAAATGATTTACCAAATTGTTTAAAATTCACTACCCCCTGTTTATATGCAGACGATACTCAAATCTTTACCTCTAGTTTTGATATTGGCGCACTTGCCAATAATATAAATTCTGATTTAAAAAATCTAAGCGACTGGCTCACTGTTAATAAGCTCCAATTCCACCTCTCTCAAAGTTAATGGTTGTTGGGTCAACATATAATTTGAACACTAAATCTGGAGATTTACCTAATGTAATCTCCATTGATAATAATTTGGTTTCACGTGTAACCTCTAACAAATGTTTGCGAGTTCTACTAGATGAAAAGCTTACATTTGAAACTCATATTGAGTATATATGTAAAAAGGCATGTGCTGGCATGAGTGCTTTGAGAAGAATTAAGCCTTTTGTCCCCCTCTGCACCCTCGTAACTTTATACAGATCACTCATTCAACCTTATTTTGATTACTGCTCACCCCTGTGGGATATATTTGGTAAGCAACTGAAAGATAAATTACAAAAAATTCAAAATCGTGCGGGAAGGGTTATTACAGGCTCTTCATATGATGTTAGGTCCACAGATGTGTTGAATAACCTGAAGTGGAAAACTCTTGAAACCAGGCGCTTCCATACAAAGGCTACCCTTATGTATAAAATCCTCAATGATCTGTCTGCCCCCCAACTGAGTAACTCCTTTGTAAAGCTGAATGATACTAACATAAATTACAATCTTAGGAATATCGAGACTGATCTAGCACTTCCAAGGCCATGCACAAATGTTTTGAAGCGCAGCTTTAAGTATAGTGGTGCAATGCTCTGGAATAATCTTTCCTATGAGGTAAAGACCGCAAAATCGCTTTCTGATTTCAAACACAAACTTGCCTCCTCGCCCCCCATGCCTTCCACTGGATCGCACTGATTCTATGTAGTATACTTCTATTTTAAACATATATATATATACTTTATTGTAACGTGTTTACCTACGCCCCACCTGGAAACCAACTTTTGTTGTGTGTGGCTAGCGTAGTGAAATAAAGTT
>NC_090884.1:15316353-15333853 GCF_036669925.1 Montipora capricornis | reverse complement strand
TTTTGTCGGTAAAAACGCAGCTTTTTTACAATTATATATTTGTAAAAACACGGTCCGATCACCATAACTTTCCAACGATTTATGCCAGTGTCCTGAATATTTTTTTGTCTTGTGCTAGCCACATAAGTATAATTTATTAATAAAAATCACTTTCCGAAGCGTTTCATAAGTGCCGCATGATTCGAAAAACAGTTTCCTTACATGTCACGTCTTGTAAAGGTGCAGGAAATTTACAATTCAGTTTTGTAAAAAAAAAGGGCCCGACCGCTATAACTTTCCAATGATTTATGCCAGTATCCTCAATATTTTGTTGGCTTGTGCTAGCCATATGAGTAATTATTCCACTAATACGCCATTTTACCATATTTGGTCAAGAGAACGCGCAACATATGAGACGGTAATACACTGTAGTGTCCCGGTTTTACCGGTTTAGAACAGAGCAAATACGGACGGCACGGGACTTTTTCAATGAAAGAAATTGTTTTCAACAGCATACAAAGCCTGAGAGTTTAGCTTTTCATCGCTTGTCCTTCGTCATTTCGTTTATACAATTAAACAAAGGACATTTGGCTGGCTTTCTGTGCTGTTTACATCGTTCGTTCGTTTTTAGAAACACTCTTACCAAATAAAATTGAAGCAAAATAATTTTTGTAGTGGAATAATAAATCTCTGATTCGATGGTTTAACATATAATACTCGCGGATATTTTGCTCATTGCTTGTATTTTCCTCGCCCCAGCGGGGCTCGGAAAAATAAGAAGATGTATATATAACACCGTTCAATTTCCCACTGTCCATATTTTCAAGCCATTTATCACAAGCTTGAATTTGAGCTATAACTGTGGAGTGCTTTGGAAGAAATCCTGATTGAAATTTTAATAGTATGGAATTTTCACTTGTCAGGTAACTATATACCTGACGGCAAACCTAAAATTGGACGGTACATGTAGTTCTCACATTGTTAAATGTTGTCATTGTCAAATTGATGTAACACGAGCGCGCTACTAATCATCGACAAAAACTTAAAGCCATATTAATGTTTAAAACAATTAATGGACTCACCCGAGCGTAAATTTTTAAACATTAATGCCACAAAGGATGTATGTTTTTATTCCTTTTTTCCACGTACCCTAAGCATGTAGAACAAACTACCGAAAAGCATTGAAAGGTTACGTTTATACAAACGTTGGCCGTGAAGCACTTATATTTTAAACAGAATTAACTGACGAGAGTGTAGTGTAACGTGAAGTGCTAGATTTCTATCCCATATGAACCATGTGAGCGTTAGCCCTACTGATGGAACTGGGCCCACACAAGGACAGAGAAAAACTCTGACCTGGGTGGGAATTGAACCCAAGACCTTCGGGTTGGATCTCCGCCGCTCTACCGACTGAGCTACAAGGTCAGACGGGAGCAGGCCGTGGGAACTGAAAATGTTAAAGTCACGGCAATGAAAATGTACAAGTACAAGGAAAGGTTACGTTTATACAAACGTTGGCCGTGAAGCACTTATATTTTAAACAGAATTAACTGACGAGAGTGTAGTGTAACGTGAAGTGCTAGATTTCTATCCCATATGAACCATGTGAGCGTTAGCGCTACTGATGGAACTGGGCCCACACAAGGACAGAGGAAAACTGACCAGGGTGGGAATTGAACCCACAACCTTCGTGTTCAATTATGGGTTCAATTCCAACCCTGGTCAGAGTTTCATATGGTTCATATGGGATAGAAATCTAGCACTTCACGTTACACTACACTCTCGTCAGTTAATTCTACCGAAAGCCATTGTTGAAAGTAATTCTCTAAAGACATTTAAGAGTAACATTTCTAAGTACTTTACTGAATGCTTTTAGTTATTTTTACATTTATTTATTCCCTTACTTATTTATTTATTTTTTCACTTCACGTTTTAGTAGATATAATTTTCATTGGTATTATTTTAATTTTTGTTACACTCTTAAACGTTGGTGTGATGTATAACGACTTTTACCGACATACCTAAATGTAGATGTAGATAACTTAAGAAACTTAGAGGCTAACCTTGAGTTGCATCTGTAGCGCATAAATTATGGCAAGTTATGGAATAGTTTGCCCATCAGTTCGCGAGAATAGAGGATTTAGGGGTATTTGGTCAATTTCGTAGAGTGAGCAAAGAAAGATCATTTGTTTTGTTTGAACACCAGGCGAATTTTTTCTCACATCACAATTACAATGTAAGTGCATCAAGTATCATCAGTTCCTTGAATAAATATCTCACAGTCATTAAAGTGTCTATCCGGCCTCCAGGGTTTTCATGGTTTTGGCATCTCTATAAAGCGTAGATAAATGTCCCAAACATAATTTTTCGATTCCGCCACTTTTTGACCTCGAAATCAAGCTTCAAAGTTCGCGGTTTGGCCACGCCCAATCAAGTTAACCGCGTAACTGAAGATTGGTGACTAGTGACTCGTGATTAGAGTGGGGCGTCTATTTCAAACTTCACACCACACCAGGGGCGTTTCATGGATAGGAGACGTTTGTAAGAGAGACGTTGTAAGAGAGCAGTTATGGATTCATCAGTTTTTGACTCATTTACAACAAAAAATATCAAAGGGCGTATGAATTAAAACACCTAATTTCATCAATGCGTTTAAGTAAACTATTAAAATTCACGTTGGCAATTTTGAAACACTTTAGTCTAGCTACGCTGCGCAATGTAGATTTAAAGTCGTCTATTATTGGGTCATGCCAAGCAGCGTCCATCGGCTGGTTTGTTGTTTAATTTGTGGGTGTTTTTAACAAAACAATTATTCCACTCGTACTTGCATATGACATGATTATAGCCAACACGGCGATGCGCGCCTCCTTGGTTATGCCTAAGTCTATCACCTCATATCTCCACTCGTGAAATAATTGTTAGATGGATGCACGGGGGAAGTTTGGAGAGCACGAGAAAAGGGTAAGACTTAAGCCTCTTGATTTTTGCTGCACTTTCGAATCACGGACATGCCTGATACCCCCTGCCGTTAAAGTGCCCCTGTGATAAAAAAAAAAAAAAACACTTCCTTTTTTCCTTCAGATTTTGAAAGTGTGTTTGCTTAACACATGACTGGCAAAATTTTGAGCTTTGATTTTTATCCAAAGGCCGTTTACTTGGAGTGTAAGTTTTGGATTTCACGGTCCGCCATTACTCACGTTCAAAACTGACCGATTGGACCTCAGACGGTTGGATCCAGGGAAAAGTGACGTCAGAGGCTCACTAGCTTAAAATTTTAGCGTGTGAACGCAGCCTGTTATATATGCAAAGCGTGAGTTTAAAAGTCTGAAAGCCCAAAACCCCCGTGCTGCATATGAATTCTGCGGCGTACACACGTATTGCATTCTTAAACTAGTGAGCTTTTGACGTCATTTTCTCCTCGATCCAGCTCTCTCAAGAAAATAATGTTAGTAATGGCGGACCATTAAATAGGAAAATTACAGTTAAAATAAAGAGGTGTCTTTTTGAAATCAAGGCTTAAAACGTGGGTCACTTAGTGTTTTGTTAACATAGTTTTGAAATCCAAAGAAAAATATGAATTGATTTTTTGGTCACAGGGGCACTTTAACAAGCTCGATTATTCCCGGCATTAATAATGATACTAGAAACATTCTCACTACCTACCAGAAGGTTACAACGAACTCTTAAGTTGAATTCCAACACCTAAATATGCTTTTCCTCATAAAACCATGAGAGTTTCCTTTTTCCAACTTGTCTCGTTTCTTTAGGAAGTGGATCGATGGCTGGAGCTTCCATGCAAGAAATAAGAAATGAAACAACATCAATTATTAAATTCTCAACCTCGGATAATGCATTTCGCGTGCTCTAATTGGTTCACTCAATCTCGGTTATCAGCTCATATACCTTGGTTTGACCTTATATGGTAAATGATTGCGTTAAGCGTTGCTAAACTAAAAATGTTTTCGTCCGAATGCCAAATTTCTCTTTGAATAAAGCCAAAAAGGAGAAAAAAAACTTTTTTTGTGGAACGTTTGGATCAATTCCGACGTTTAGAAGTACGCGAAAAGGCAAGAAATGTTTTTGTGATGAGCCTGCGTCTGTCTGACAACAAGGTATTGCACAACATCGCATCAGTTCTCATCAAGTTTTTTTCGATTTCGCTCGGATTTGCTCGCTTTTTCCGCTCGTATTTCGTACTTCCAAATTTTTGGAGTTGAAGGAATTTAATAAAACAATTATTCCATTCGCGCTTGTTGGATATGAGACTGGTTATAGCCAACTCGGCGCTAGGCGCCTCGTTGGCTATTTACCATCTCATATCCAACGCGCGCTTATGGAATAATTGTTAAATAACTTTCATCCACTGTTGGCAAAACGCAAATTTCAGTCCGACGTCTTCCATTTCACGTAAAAGCGCGAAGATGAGTCTCTCTTCTGCCAAATATCATTCTCTAAAGTGTATTTTGTTTCCGCTGGGGTGCAAAATGCAGTTTTTTTTTTTGCAATATAAAAATGTTTAATTAGTTGAGTTGTTATAGATAACTATTTTGTTGTCGATAACAAACGAGAGGCTACAGGTAGACTACACTTTGTTTGAAGGATTCTTGGCCGACGTCCTTTAATTTCACAGTATTTTAGTGGGTTATTTTTATGTTAAAATATCTTGGTAAATATCCAGTTTCAATAGACCATATTCGTATTTTTCGGTATTGGACTGGAGCTAGCTAGCAATGGAGGCTAATGCGGGGGAATCTTTTCAAATGCAAACACTTTTTAATATATTCCCCCGCATTAGCCTCCATTGCAAGCTAGTTCCAGTCCAATACTGAGAATACGAATATGGTCTATTCCGTAGTGCGAAGTCCACAGTCCATATTCTGTGACCCAATGGTGGGGTTAAGTGCGATCGTGGATATTTGTTTACATTTAAAACTGTTGTTAACGCCATTGATTCCAATCAAAACCAGAAAACAGACGCTTTGTTAGTCTCTACGATGATATTTAAAAATATTAAATAATTTTTCTTTAAAATACTGGGAGAATTATTAAATTACAATATCTCTTACAGAGGCATACGATAACTGGATATTGCATTGTGGGCAACGAAAACACAAAAACTCGTTTCCGGTTACACACACAATTTCTTAATACATATTTCGACGTCAATCTGTCAAGTAGTCTTCCGTGGTTCAGTGATCACCGCGATTGCGCCTGAAGGAAGATATACCAAGATCGAATCCCACTAGAACTGCTTTCGACGAGAGAGAGAAATCTGACGCATGCGCATCCAGAGCGCGACCCGAATAAATAAATAAATAAATAAATAAATAAATAAATAAAAATCCAAGGTCCAAAAACGTAGCCGAAAAATATACTTTGTTCTTCGAAAAATATCGATGACAAAACATTGCGTGGGTGAATGAAGTTATCTCGAAAAATCAAGAGACTGTGAGAAAACTTCTATTTCGCAGCGACGCAAACGTTTTTTTTTAAAGTCAGTGGTTCTTCTTGTCGCTGTTTTCCCGGGCTCCCTCTGATTAAAAATTTTGTCTCTCTTGGGAGAAATCTGTGCTTTTTGACTGGTTAATTTGATTTTGATGACGGTTATCAAATTCCAATGATGCATGAGCGGTGTCCGCACCATCTGGCAATGGCAATAACAAAAACCTGAGCGAAGCTTGAAAATCGAGCAGGATTTTGAGGTTGCAGAGCCGTGTAAATGCGATTATTTTTGGCAGGATGCTAGCAAAGTTATCGACTTTCTACGTGCCCAAGGCTGGGAGGCGATCGACCTTTAGAGGTGGGAGAAATTCGGCTAAATTCTGCAGGCACTCGGCCGTGAGCTGTGTTGGAAGTTGCACGCCTTGTCTCTTTATATTATGTGGCGACGAGTGAGATATCAAGAGGAAATCGAAGCGTCCCAAAAATCCATCAAATCACGCAGGACAATGCAGAAAATAGTAGGTGGGTGAACTTTATTAATCTGGCTGTCCATAAAATGAATTTTCGAAAAGAAAGATCTCGACTTGAAGTTTTTATGGAACATTTTCCTCGATCAGTTGAATCGGCCGTTACAACTGTCTCAAAATAACGTGACGTCACGCGCTCTCGCATCCTTCGGGTTGTTGTCCGTTGTCTGACATTTGCAGACTGCAGACTAACCCTAAATCACAATTATTGAAAGTTGACTATTTTAAAACGGGTTCTTAGACTTAAATATTGTTTATCAGCGCTATTTGAAATGAAATACTGGTTATCAGTGCTATTTGTAGGCAGTCTGCAGTGCAGTCTGCAAATGTCAGACACCGAGGGTCGTCTGCCTGTGGCAATATCCCTGATTGACAGTTTCATTAAAGCTGTCGACTGTAAACAGCCGTCGATAATATGAACTTCCTCGTCTGAGGAGGTCCTAATGTTGACCTATCACTTTCTTCAGGTAACTGGGACACTCAACCACTCGCTGTTGACCACTGTTGCCCATTTCAGAATCTCACCATACGTTACTTTCGCCTTTGTTTCAACGATTTAGAGCACAAGACAGACTGCTCGAAGTATGATAATATCCCCAGTTTGGGTGATTATTTACTCATTCCACATTCTACCTATATCCTACAAAGCAGTCCAAGTCCGCCGTCTAAAGCCTCCACGGTTTTTTGCAT
Source organism: Montipora capricornis (assembly GCF_036669925.1). NCBI lineage: Eukaryota > Metazoa > Cnidaria > Anthozoa > Scleractinia > Acroporidae > Montipora > Montipora capricornis. The sequence continues at coordinate 15,327,215 of NC_090884.1, read as the reverse complement.
TTTATGCTATGATATATACAACGCACTTTGGCGAAACATTATAAGGGCTATGACGACGCTTTCACGATCATAAACGATAAAACCGAAAATGACAGGAGAAAATCAACCGTAGAGGAAACTGAAGAACCAAAACAGTTTCAGCGCTATGTAATGTGAGCGCGAGCGTGACCGAAATTATATTTATTCAAATTCAGCCTAGTTCAAAAACATGTTTTATTACCTCGCGTGGAACGTTGAAGTACAAATAAAATTCGAGTTAGGGTTAGACAATAAAGGTCGCTAAAGCCACTTTGTCATGTTTATTTCGCGAAAAACGATCGAAATGATCCTTCAGACGTTTAATATTTCCACGTTCTGTCGTTGAAAGCGCCAGCTTTTGGCATGGATAATTAACGTATCGAACAAAAGGGTGTGTTTACAAAGCCTAAGCAATTTATACACGCGTGTTTCATTTCTGCGAAGTACAGTCAAGATGAACTAAAAAGGAAATTTTCTATGTTAAATAAACCGATAACATGCAGAGAGAGGTGTTAGTTCTCGTAATTAATTGTGTCTGAGTGCTTTTGTCGATTTTCACTTATGGAAAATTTCTACATTTCGATTCTGCTTATGAGAGGCTTAGAAAATCGACACTGAATCATTATGAAATATCCCTACCTTTTGTATTTGGTATACTGAGTGCTTGTCTTGGATTATTCAGAGGATCTCTCGACAGATTCGCCAGTCCGACAGTTTGAATTCAGAAATCACTCAATTAAGGAGGCTGTCCAACATATGTCCCTTCTTGGTTTTCAAGTGATGTCAGAAAGAACTAAATTAACATTCTGAGTTTTTTTTTTTTACCTGCTGCTTTATCTGCTGGCCTGTTTTCCGCTGGGTAGCATATGTTTTGTTTTGAAAATAGAGCACTTTGAATTTCAATTTTTTTACGATGCGTGACATGGACATGTCACGATTAGGCTCGATTTCCGCCGCTCACCCACCCCGAGAAGAGACGGCTGGACACGTGAGCGATTGAGCGATAGATTGTGTCTATGACGTAATTCAAAATATATAAATTTAGCCAAGCCTTAAAAGGCGGAGCTTCCTGGTTATTTATTCTTACTGCCTGTAGGGTTTGTGAAAATAAAAGGTTTCGAATTGTCCGCGTTTTGATGTTTCCGGTTGCGGCTTTAATAATTAAATCATTTTCTTTGCTTTCTTCTGTAGAATAATTCATTGCCTATTAGGCAATAAAGTAGTAAATTCCACGGTAAATTTTACACTAAAAACTGATATCGCATGAATCACGAAGCGATGAGTGAGACATCGGTTTCTCCAGTGAAATTTACTTTGCATTTCACCAGTTTGGCAATATTTTTTCCTTGAACCGCATGAGTTTTAAAGAAAACAACCACACCCTCAGCGAGCGATTGGAAAAGGAAAAGAAAAGCCATAGGAATAGGAATCACGCTAAAATTAGAAGCCATAAAAACAAATGTCAAAGAAGAGTTGTACTGATGTACTTTATTCCACTTTATCTCTGAAAACAAGATCATTCACATTTTGATGTATCTCGTTGAAACACGCCAGGTTGGCTTGTTACAAGAATTAGCTGAAGAATCGGCAAAATACGGCAATGCAACCAAGAAAGGACGAACTTCAAACACGATCTCCTCCAATGCTTAATAACCTTTGGGTGCTTTAAACAAACACAAGCTAGTGAGATTTCCCTCTAACTTTACGACAACTCATTGCGAATACGTGTTTATAACAAAAGGGCAAAATTTTCTTGTCATTGACGAGGCACAACGAAAACCAGTTGGGCAAACGGATTAAAAAAGCACTTGCTCGCTCGCATTTTAGAGCAAAACAAACGAATCGACTTTTTGTTTATGTCCAAAAGAGTACAGATAATTGTTATTTAATTCCAGTTGACAATAAAAAATTCGATTTTCATTCCTGAACAAAGGAAGAACCGATTAAACCACCTTCTAAAAATACGCATCTACTTTCCATAACGCATCCGTAATAATAACAAACGGTTTAGTGCCCAAGGAAAGAATTACTGGTATTCTGTTTTGCCGTTGTCGTTCTCTTTCGCTCTCCTTTCGTTTCTGTTCTAGACATAGGTCCTCCAGGCATCATGCAACCTTATCAGAGCTTCTAAAGATGTGCCAAAAATTGCAATACAGAGAAAAAAGCAGCTCTAAGCAAATTAAAAACACTCAGCTTTAAGTTTACATCCCGCCGATGCTTGACTTGAATAACTACGTAGCCACCATTGTGGACCACAGATACCATGATATGTCAAACTGGATTGAAACCAGCGAAAAACGTAGAAAGAAAACATCTTCCAAACCGTTTTCCACCTGAACACGAAAAGCGTTGACTGTGTAAGAACTTTCGTTGATGTAGGATCGCCGTGTAGCCGCGTCGAGCCACAGAAAGCGCGCGAAAAATGAAGCCTCGCTTATGTTCAGGTGAGTTAACCTGGGTTGAGCCTACAATCCAATCGAAAACCAGTACCTGGTCAGCGGTCAACTTCAAGAAAACAGCTGACCTCAGTGAGCTCGAAGCTTGAGCCCGCGATATGGTCTCGTGATACTAGTCAGCGGATACCTTGTTTTGACAGGTGTCAATTGATCAAAAGCTGTAAACTAGCATGATACTGGTCACATTGGCATACATGGAGTGGTGGACATACGGACGGACGGTTGATTACGACCAAGATTTCTCGCATGGATGGGTTACCATATTTTCTTAACAATGGTGCTCCGCGCGCGCGCGCCTTCGGTGCGCGCGGAGCTCCGCTATAATTTATGCGAAGTTAATAGTTGAGGGCAAACGGCATCAGACAATTTTAACAAAACAGTAATTCCATAACAGTGCTTAAACGTCTGTGTCAAGTGTCCAGATGATGCGAGCTTGAGAATGATCAATGCGAGTTTGAATTCAACCCGGGCGAATAACACGTTCAGCTCACACAGTGATAATCTCATCTGTGTTCTTTTCTGGTCAGATATTGCAGGTAGGAAATCACATGTATTTTTAGGTATTGCTAATGCTGTGTTAATGGTTGTACTATCAGAGGTTATTGCTGCTACTCCAGTAGATGCTTCTAGTAAGACTGTTGGTTTCTCAGGATTCATTAGAGCATGTCTATAGGTTTTTTAAGTGTGGTAGATTGTTTCAATCAAATGACTTTTTCCAGCACCACCACCTCCAGTTATAAACAAAGAAACTGGTTCAACATTTTGTGACTTCAGACTGTTGAGGTTTTTCATTTTATTTCTAACCCATGAAAGTACCCTGTTGAAAGCTTTGCGTTGCATTTTATTTAATGATCTAACTGATTGACGTAATTGATCATCAGATATAATTTCTGTTGGCTGATTATACATTGTTATTGCTGATCGACTGTGATTTTCAGTAGTTTGGGGATTTGTAGCAAGCTCTGAGGGTACTTGTTCATTGAACACCTCATCTACTGATGACAAGGAAGGATTTAAGTTTTTTTGCAAACGTTGGCCGTGTAGCACTTATATTTGAACAGACTTAACTGATTAGAGTGTAATGTGAAGTGCTAAGTTTCTACCCCATATGAACCATATGAGCGTTAGCCCTACTGATATAAATGGGCCCACACAAGGACAGAGAAAACCTGTGACCCCTCTTGTAGCTACAACTGAATTACAAGGGTACCAGCAACTATATTATTGATATTTACAAGTACAAAAATTGTTCATTCGTTCAGTCTTGGCAACTACTTTAACACCACTATTAACATCAGAGCCAGAGCGAAGAGAATACCCATGGTGGGTTTCGGGGGGAACTGGTATTATGTTTGAAAGAAAACACAAAGTACAAAATTAATCCTCATTATTACTGCATACAGTTTACAGTGATCAAACAGATCAAATACCTCTGAGCCGACAGCAGTAAACAAACAAGCCTTGCAAACAATAACCAACAATTTTAATCAACAACTAAAACTGAAATTACATGCACAGTAATCTCTTTCAAAACACTTTCAGTTTCAATGTCAATCTTTACTCCCTCTCTCTTCAGTTTAGAACAACAGCAAAATCTCAATGATTCAAAAGTCAACCTAAGGCGTAGAAAATTCGCTTACTCGACGGCAATTTCACAGTCAAACAAAGCAGCTCACGACTGGACATCCATTTGACACAAAAAGCCTATAAATGTGGTGGTTGAAATATGTCAGAATTTCTGTCAATACGGAATTGCAAACGTTTTTAGGCCTTTTTCGTTTTTTAGTGAGTTTTCATAAATATGTGAGGCAGCAACCAACATCCCATTACCTGAAAGCTAGCCGTTGTAAGTGTTGTCTCTCGCTCTATTTCTTTGAAATTTTCTCTTCTTCTCCCTCCTCGGCTTCTCTCGAGGTTTTCTTCACTTAAATGTCTCAAATTTTGTCGCCTCTTGTCTCATGCTCTTTTGCTTTATTTTCTTCCACTTTCCTACTCTTTATCCCGTTGCTCGTCGCCAGTGTGATTTCCCGCCAGAGAAAAGCGGGTTGCCAAATGCAACGCTGCCACGCGATTTCCCTCTAAGGAAAATTGCCCGAACACTTCGGTCCCCAGAGGCTCTCCTGCCTCCCCACCCCCACCCCGACAGTCTGTACTGGCGGACGGCGGACGAACGTACGTGACGTCATAACCAAGATTTCTCGCATGGGTAGATTTCCTAAAAAAATCGTACCCATGGTGCTCCGCGCGCCTGAGCTCCGCTATAAATTTTTCTTTGCGTGACACTTGAGTGATTGAAAACCAAGAATAGAATAGACCTGGAATAGAGTGGTGACACCCTGGAATAGACTGGTGACGCCTTGTAATCACTGTGTAATAGACTGGTGACGCCGTGGAATAAACTGGTGGTGCGTTCTCAACCACAGCCGGAAATACGGTGCAATCAGTGTGCTGGGCTAATCCCCCAAATGCTGTTCCTGTATTTGATTTCTGTCTGTCTGTTCTGATGATTTCGGAGTAGGCGGTTTTTATGTTAAGACCGTGTGATGCCAACTGTTGAAATATTTCCTAATTTTTTGACGTAGTGCTACCCGAAAGCCATTAATTTCATGCCCGGTAATTGATGACTGTCACACTTTCTTCGGAGTTGAAAAGATGTTAGAGATTCCCCATTTTAGTAATTCCCCTTTTTAGATATTCCTCCTTTTAATAATTCCCCGTTTTAGAGATTCCCCCTTCCAGTAATTCGCCCTTTTAGAGATTCCCCCTTTTAGTAATTACCCCTTTTAGAGATTCCCTATTTAAGTAAATCCCCCCTTTTAGAGATGCCCCCTCTCAGTAACTCGCCTCGAGAGAAGCCTAGGAAGGAGAAGAAGAGAAATTTTCTATGGAGGACACCGTAGAGCTGAGAGAAATAGAGCTAAAGACAAAACAATTATTTACAACGGTTAGCTTTCAGGTAACGTTTTCCTTCTTCAATGCGTGCCTCGCTGCCTTACATATTTTTTAAAACTCGCAAAAAAACGAAGAAGGCCTAAAAACGTGCGCTATGCCGTGTTGACAGAGATTATGGTATATTTCAACAATCACACACCAACGTTGCCATTCAAGCTTACAGTGAGCAAGTTTTCTTCTCATCACCGTCTATTTCGCCAGACATAGTATAACCAGACTCTCAACGCCGTATAAATGTATTTAAGCAATAGAGGACTTTTTTGGTGTGTACATAGCCTCATCTGAACACTAGGGGGACTTATGAGAATTCGAGACAGGTACGCAAACCCGAGACGCAGTCGAGGGTTTGTATAACTGGGAGCTTCGCTTTTAGGCTTGGCTAAATCGATTTATTAAAAACTGAACTATGGATATGAGATTTCCAACATTTTCGTTGGCTCGCCGGACACAGGCTATCAGTTCATATATCTGCTGTACCTAATATGGTCAAGGAACGTGTCAGCAATAAAGCGAGCTGAAAACATTTTTGCAGCTCCCAGGGAGAAATCGATGCTTTAGTCCACAATACTACCTCCGGAACACCAAAGAAGGGTCCTGGATCCTGGAGTTTCTAATAAAACAATTATTCTACTCGGACTTGCTGGATATAAGATGATTACAACCAGCTCGGTGCTACGCGCTTCGTTGGTTATCTATCACTTCAGCGGTCATGTTTTCTCATGCTCCTATAATTTTAGCCTTTCCTTGCCTTGTTCTGCTCTCTATTTATACTGGAAGTGGCTATGGAACAAGATATCGATATAACAATGCAAAAACATCGACTTTTGCTGAAATACGTGATGCTCTGGATAGATTTGCGGCCAGAAACACTGCTCTTCAACCGATCGTTCTCGCTTCAACATGGCGGCGTACTTTGCTCCGACTCGAGGTCAGGGTAAAAAGAGCTAGTGCCTCGATACTTCGGTATTGTAATTCGACGTGCACATTTTATCCTGTTCTTCTGCTAATCCACGATGTAGAGTTGAACCCTGGGCCTCCCATGCAGTTCTTTACGGAATAAACCAAAGAACAGAAAGGTCAACATTACTATCGCTCATCTAAATGTCCGCTCCATGGCTTCCCGTGAAAAGTTCTACCTGGTCAAGCAAACAATTATTTACGATAAGTACAATATATTCGTCATCTTTGGATCCTGGCGCGACCCTTCTACGACTAATAACGATATTCACATACCAGGCTATGTTATTTTCAGGCAGGATAGAGGCCCGCATATATCTTGAGGCAGGATTGTTGTGTACATTAAAAATTGTCTTAAAGCATCGATCATTGATAATTTGTCTACAACTACGGACACTAACTCACAACAACTCTGGCTCAAAGTCCAGCACAGAAAAATGAAATCTTTTGTACTGTGCGCTGCTTACAGACCAGACTCTGTGTCTATGTCTAGATTCCTGGACGATTTCTCCGCCCTTTTATGGATTCGCTTCTTCTAGGAATGGAAGTTTTAATAGCTGGCGACCTAAATGCTGACGTTTTGCCGGGCTCTTCCTGTCCTGAAGGCCGAGCACTGATGGATCTATGTAATTCATTTAATCTCTCGCATCTTGTTACTAAACCTACAAGGACCACCGATACATCTAAGACCCTAATCGATGTAGCGCTTACAACAAACGAGAGTTTTATCGCCAGCTGCCATGTAAATATCTCGGCTGTTGCCGATCATTGTTTTGTGGCGGTCACACGTTTGAAAGTTAAAAGCCTCGAAGCCTCGGCCCTCTTATGTTTTCACCAGAAGTTACAAAACCTACAATCCTGAGTCATTTCTGAACGATTTGGAGTATTTTTCTTTCCACATCGCAAATATTTTCAACGATTTTAATGATCAAGTTCATGTATTTAATAAGTTATTCATTGGCACGTTGAGTGAACACGCTCCACTTAAGCGCATAAAAATCAAGTCACGTCCAAATCCGTTTATCACACCTGAGATCAAACAATTGATGAAAACTCGTGACAACTAGCATAAAAAGGCGCGTAAAACAAACGACAAACTCCACTGGAACGCTTTTTGATTCTTTAGACAGGAAGTAAAGCGGGAGATAAGGATCGCTAAAAAGGAATATGTCCGCTCTGAACTATTAAAGTCCAATGGGAATACAAATTCCATATGGAAAATTATAAATCATTGTCTTCCTAACAGAGAGCCGCCGCTGACCACTGTAGAAGATCCAATGGTCCAAGCGAACAGGTTTAACGACTTTTAAGTCTTTGTAGGGGAGACTGCACCTGCTAAAGCCAAGGCCTTATGTGATCAATATGGCTTCACGACAGAGTCAGTTGAGCGAGTGGAGCCAATCACTGATGATCTCCAAAATGTGAATAAATTCAAGTTTCATGCTGTGACGGAACAAGACATTCAAAAGATTGTCAAGCATATACCATCAAACAAAGCGCCCGGACATGATAGAGTATTTGCTAGAGTGCTTAAGGACAGTCTACCGGCTACTCTGCCTGTCATTACTAATCTCATTAATACTTCGTTTGCATCAAATTGCTTTGCGCAGGCGTGGAAGTCAGCAGAGGTCATCCCAAACCGTAAGTCTGGCGATGCCGACAAGCCCGAAAACACCCGCCCCATATCTCTCTTACCTATAATGTCAAAGGTATGTGAAAGGGCTGCTCATTCACAGTTGATGGAATTTTTGGAAAGAAATGGCAAGATATCTGGCTTACAGAGCAGATATAGACAGTTACATTCCACAGAAACCGCCTTAGTGCATTACACTGATCGACTCCTCAAGAATATGGATGAAAAAGGTATATCGTTTGTTGTGCTGCTCGACATGTCCAAAGCTTTCGACAACAAACGAGGGTTTTATCGCCAGCTGCCATGTAAACATCTCGGCTGTTGCCGATCATTGTTTTGTGGCGGTCACAAGGTTGAAAGTTAAAAGCCTCGAAGCCTCGACCCTCTTATGTTTTCACCAGAAGCTACAAAACCATGGCCGTAGCCAGTATGAGGCAAACCGAGGCACTTCAGTGCCTCAGTCATTTTTTGGTGATTTTTTTAATAAAGCGTGATTCCAGTGTTGCCTTCAAAATGTACTCATCATAAACACCTAAATACCTACGAAGGGAATTTAACCATCGGCATTGCCTCAGTCATAACATTTATCTGGCTAGGGCCCTGAAAACCTACAACCCTGAGTCGTTTCTGAGCGATTTGGAGTATGTTCCTTTTCACATTGCAAATACTTTAGACTATTTTAATGATCAAGTGGATGTATTCAATAAATTATTCCTTGACACGTTGAGTGAACACGCTCCAGTTAAACGCATAAAAATCAAGTCACGTTCGAATCCGTTTATCACACCTGAGATTAAACAACTGATGAAAACCCGTGACAGTTGGCAAAAAAAGGCGCGTAAAACAAACGACAAACTCCACTGGAACGCTTTTCGATTTTTCAGACAGGAAGTAAAGCGGGAGATAAGGATCGCTGAAAAGGAATATGTCCGCTCTGACTTTTGAAGTCTAATGGGAATACAAACTCCATATGAAAAATTATAAACCATTGTCTTCCTAACAGAGAGCCGCCGCTGACCACTGTAGAAGATCCAATGGTCCAAGCGAACAGGTTTAACGACTTTTACGTCTCTGTAGGGAAGACTGCAGCTGCTGTGATCAATATGGCTTCACGACAGAGTCAGTTGAGCGAGTGGAGCCAATCACTGATGATCTCCAAAATGTGAATAAATTCAAGTTTCATGCTGTGACGGAACAAGACATTCAAAAGATTGTCAAGCATATACCATCAAACAAAGCGCCCGGACATGATAGAGTCTTTGCTAGAGTACTTAAGGACAGTCTACCGGCTACTCTGCCTGTCATTACTAATCTCATTAATACTTCGTTTGCATCAAATTGCTTTGCGCAGGCGTGGAAGTCAGCAGAGGTCATCCCAAACCGTAAGTCTGGCGATCCCGACAAGCCCGAAAACACCCGCCCCATATCTCTCTTACCTATAATGTCAAAGGTATGTGAAAGGGCTGCTCATTCACAGTTGATGGAATTTTTGGAAAGAAATGGCAAGATATCTGGCTTACAGAGCAGATATAGACAGTTACATTCCACAGAAACCGCCTTAGTGCATTACACTGATCGACTCCTCAAGAATATGGATGAAAAAGGTATATCGTTTGTTGTGCTGCTCGACATGTCCAAAGCTTTCGACAACAAACGAGGGTTTTATCGCCAGCTGCCATGTAAACATCTCGGCTGTTGCCGATCATTGTTTTGTGGCGGTCACACGGTTGAAAGTTAAAAGCCTCGAAGCCTCGACCCTCTTATGTTTTCACCAGAAGCTACAAAACCATGGCCGTAGCCAGTATGAGGCAAACCGAGGCACTTCAGTGCCTCAGTCATTTTTTGGTGATTTTTTTTAATAAAGCGTGATTCCAGTGTTGCCTTCAAAATGTATTCATCATAAACACCTAAATACCTACGAAGGAAATTTAACCATCGACATTGCCTCAGTCATAACTTTTATCTGGTTACGGCCCTGAAAACCTACAATCCTGAGTCATTTCTGAACGATTTGGAGTATTTTCCTTTCCACATTGCAAATACTTTAGACTATTTTAATGATCAAGTGGATGTATTCAATAAATTATTCCTTGACACGTTGAGTGAACACGCTCCAGTTAAACGCATAAAAATCAAGTCACGTTCGAATCCGTTTATCACACCTGAGATTAAACAACTGATGAAAACCCGTGACAGTTGGCAAAAAAAGGCGCGTAAAACAAACGACAAACTCCACTGGAACGCTTTTCGATTTTTCAGACAGGAAGTAAAGCGGGAGATAAGGATCGCTGAAAAGGAATATGTCCGCTCTGAACTATTAAAGTCCAATGGGAATACAAATTCCATATGGAAAATTATAAATCATTGTCTTCCTAACAGAGAGCCGCCGCTGACCACTGTAGAAGATCCAATGGTCCAAGCGAACAGATTTAACGACATTTACGTCTCTGTAGGGAAGACTGCAGCTGCTGTGATCAATATGGCTTCACGACAGAGTCAGTTGAGCGAGTGGAGCCAATCACTGATGATCTCCAAAATGTGAATAAATTCAAGTTTCATGCTGTGACGGAACAAGACATTCAATAGATTGTCTAGCATATACCATAAAAAAAAGAGCACGGTCATGATAGAGTATTTGCTAGAGTGCTTAAGGACAGTCTACCGGCTACTCTGCCTGTCATTACTAATCTCATTAATACTTCGTTTGCATCAAATTGCTTTGCGCAGGCGTGGAAGTCAGCAGAGGTCATCCCAAACCGTAAGTCTGGCGATCCCGACAAGCCCGAAAACACCCGCCCCATATCTCTCTTACCTATAATGTCAAAGGTATGTGAAAGGGCTGCTCA
>NC_090884.1:15303853-15306353 GCF_036669925.1 Montipora capricornis | reverse complement strand
GTTGAAGATTTGCTGAACCGAGGTTTCATCCGGAAGTCCAAATCACCATTCTCAAGTATGGACTACAGAGAATGAAATAAGAAAACAGTTCCAGACCGGCATCCTATTTCTCGGATCCAGGAAGACGAGAAACGTCAACCGTTAACTGGGTTTATTACATCTTGGGGGTTATACGAATGGGTGCGGATACCATTCGGACTCATGAATGCGCCCGCAAATTTTCAAAGATTTATGGAGAACTGTATTGGCGAGCTGCTTGACGGGATGTGTATCCCCTACTTAAATGATGTAATTGTATTCTCAGAAACAATTTCGGGACACATTGAACATCGACGTAACGTTCTTCTTCGATTGAAGAGTTATGGTATGAAGCTGAAGCCTGGAAAGTGTGCATTGTTCAAACCGAAAGTGTCTTTCCTTGGAAGAGTTATCTCTCAAGACAGGTACCGAATAGATCCCGAGGATACAAGTGCAGTGATTGCAACGAAGAATTTAAAACCGCGGACCTTTGGAGAAGTAAAAAGGCTCATGGGTCCACTTGGTGTGTACCGCCGTCATATCAAAAAACTTTGCACAAATAGCAAAACCCGTTTATGATCTCCTCAATTGCAATCATGACGTACTGGGGAAAAAGAATGCTGCCTCAACCAGAGAGAGCCCAGGGCTGCGTAGTGGACAGTTACCATCTTCGTTACCAGTGGAGTGGGAACCTATGCACCAGTCTGCATTGGCTACGCTAATAGATAAAATAACTTAACCTCCTCTACTGGCATAAACAGATTATAATGAGCCATTCATTGTGCACACCGATGCATCACAAGTTAGCTTGGGAGAGGTCTTGTATCAGAAGCAGAACGGCTCTACCCAAGCAATTGCTTATGCATCTAGGGCTCTGACCCCGTCTGAACGCAACTATCATATGCACTCTGGCAATGAAAGCTGTAATTCTTAGCATTGAAATGGACAGTGACAGAACAGTTCAGAGACTACCTCTATTACGCTCTTGAACTTTTAGTATACAACGACAACAATCCCCTGACTTTTGTATTAACACCCGCTAAGTTAAATGCTACAGGGTTGAGGTGGGTGGGAGAGTTTGCTGAATTTTAACTTTGAAATACGGTATCGACCAGGCAAGTTGAATGCTTTATCCATCACGTATGCCGATGCTTAAAACAGAGACGTCCAAATCTACTAACAAGAGAACCTTTACAGCCAATGACAACAACGGCTCCTCTTCAAATGGTTTCTATCGACTTTGTGCACCTAGAGCGGAGTTCAGGAGGCTATGAATTTATCCTGGTGGTGGTAGATCACTTTTACTGCTGCAGACAAGTTCTTCAATGATTTAATCCTACGCTTTGGGTTATCCGAGAAAATCCATCATGACATGGGAGGCCAGATTGAAAACCGTTTGTTCAAGAGGTTTCAGGAACTCTCTGGAGTAATGCACTCGGGACTACTCCATACCATCCACTGGGCAGTGGTTTGGTCGAGAGGATGATCTGTACGTCACTAAATATGTTGCGAACCCTGCATGAAACTCACAAATCCAGCTGGAAGGACCATGTAAATAAACTCATTAATGAGTACAACTGCACTCATGATCCAACAGGTTATACTCCATTTTTCCTGTTATTTGGTCGCAGTCCTCACTTTCCAATTGATGTAATCTTTGATCTCGAGGAGGAAACAGGTGCCAAATCACATGCTGAGTATCTTACCAAGTGGAAATCTGCCATGCAAGAAGCTTACTCACTCGGATCAAAATTTGCCGCAAAGAGTGCCACGAGAGGGGGAAAAAATACGACAAACGAGTAAGATCATCTGTGCTGCAAGTTGGAGATCGTTTCCTGGTACGCAACCTCACTCCTTGAGGTGGACCAGGAAAGCTCTGTGCCTTCTGGGAAGACCAAGTTCATCTGGTCCTTGCAAGAAAGGGAGAGGGGAGCCCAGTGTACGACGTAAGACCAGAATCAAGTCAGGGACCTAGCCTTACTCTAGATGGAAACCTCTTACTCCCTTGTGACTGTCTGCCAGGAAAACCCTGGGAGTACTTCCCTCCTGTAAAGAAGTCCAGAACACCAGCACCTTACTATTGTGATGACACCCAATCACTGGTACACGATGGGGACGGACGTGACAGCGACGACGACCTTCCAGACATTTCATGCTGTAACCTCCCACCGAGACGTGATAGAAATGACCAAACACAGAAGTGAAACGGAAGCAGAAGCTAACAATCTGACAGTGATTTTTTCTAATGTGGTTTATCGATACCTGATGAAAGAAATGCTCTTTTAATTTGACATCGACAACTTTAAGGACCTTAAATTTCAGCAATGTAAAACACATGGTTTACCTTGCCACTTTAGATTTCGCGATGGCTGCAAACTTTACGCACAGTATGTAGAGTTCACTGACAGTCACTACTTGTAAGAAAAAATGCTTTATGGCGATATTTCACGTCAAAAAGTCTAGAAGTCTTTTAATTAGTTCT
>NC_090884.1:15296353-15298853 GCF_036669925.1 Montipora capricornis | reverse complement strand
CTTACTACTGGCATGGCGCGCGGCACTGATGGCTTTATGATTAAGTTCTGAACTCTTCTTCACGAGACATTTACCTGAATTTACCGGAAATATGCCAAGACCAACAACAACACGAGCATTTGTCGGGTATTTGTCGTTTTTTCGAGGAAAAGTTCGGGTAAGCAGATTCACGCAAAAACCATTTGGCTCAAAAAATGTTTTAAAGCCTACCCTGAATATGAAGCAACAAGTATTTCCTCGAAATAAGCTAAAAATAAAAATAAAAAATAAAAAAAACAATTCACTCAGTGAATAAATGGGTGAAACAGGATTAACAGTTATCGAATTCTTGCCTAACCTGAGGGATTTCACGATATGTAGGATGGACCCGAAAAGGGACACCTACCACGTTTCAAAGTGTCACTGGTTTAGACAACCCTGCAAGTATCTTAAGTGGGACGTTGGCCTCCCGTACAAATAACACGTTTCATTTGAAGTGAGACGCGACTTAGCTATGACGTGTCCTTTTTGAAAATTCGGATTGTTGTAGCTAAGCCGGAGCGTTCCCTGTATTCTTCGGCCCTTTTTTGACATGTTTTATCGTCAATGAAGTCCTGCTCATAACCAACTGTCTGTCAATCTTTTTCTGATTTTCACTTTTTTTTTTTTTTCACTGTGTAGTTCAAAAATAACATTGTGTTTTCTTTTATTGCAGCAAGTAAGAGTTTTCGTAGGTAGAAATAAGACTATCATCAAACGTTTAACTTAATGTTGCCTCTGTAATAAATATAAGCATGCCGGTGTTGTTGTTTACTGACAGTTTCACTCAAAAATTAGTCCTTTACCAACCGGAATACATGACGCAAACTATGTATGTATACCAGCTTCTAACCATGGGCGTAGCGTGAGGTTTTGAAGGTGTACACATGCACGGCCGGACAAAGGTTGGACCTCCGAATTCCGAAGGTACTGCAAACTAGGGAGATCTGTAGCTCAGAAATGCTGTATCCTGTGTTTTCCACAGGATATTTTCAGTTAATAAATAAATACAAAGGAAAATGCAAATATTAGTTATATAATTTTTTTTTTCTCTTAAAATGTGTTATCGGTAAGGTGCAATGTCTACGGGAAAAAAACAAAGAGGATAAAGAGGACAGAGAAGGCATCCCCCATACACCCCATATTCCATAAGTAATTCGTCTCGAGTTATTTTTAAGACCACAGATCCCAAGGGGGATTAGACAACAGCCAATCACATAGCGCGAATGTGTTCTGCGTGGATGACCCACGCTCATAGCCACGCGTCCTTCACGAATTGACGCAGAACAAAATGGCGGAAGACGCGAAGAGCGATATTGCTATTAAGTTTTGTCGACGAAAACGACTACAACGACTACAATCGCCCTTCCTCTCTTGTGAGCTAACAGTGCAGCAGGGAAATCCTTAACACACTGAATATTCTCTCAGGATCGTTTATAATTTAAAGATTGAAGAGAGCAATTAGTCTTTTATTATTCAACAAAAATAACACTTGGCGTCCAACTTGCTTTATTGTACAAACGACCGGTTTCAATAGACCGGCGAAATTTCTCATTTTATTAAGGCACTGAGGTTACGACAACTTCGAGTTAAACTGATTTCACGGGTTGTCAAAGAATCTAGCGATTCCCTTTTCCCAGGTGAGCACCGACTCATTTCGCGTCAATATTCAGAAATGCTCTCGATCTCTTTACGCTTTCATTGCCTTTCGCCCGACATGTTTTGCACGGCGTTTAGTCGTGCGAAATCTTCACGAAACATCCACGCAGCGCGCGAAGTAACTTTATCCCGATTCTAAAAATAACTCGAGACGAATTGCCTATGGAGTAGGGTGTTGTGTGTGGGGAATGCCTTCTCTGTCCCCTTTATCCTCTCTTGGAAAAAAATTAAAACAGCGACGCCATCAAGGAGGTTTCAAGAAAAAGGCGAGACATGTCTAACCTTCAGACGGATAACGACACTAATGTAATGCGAAAGATTTATCAATCATCCCGATTTTATGATAATAATGCTTTCTGGAAATAAAAAATAGACATTTTCCAGATTTCAGCTGTACGCACGGGCGTATGTGCGTATAAAGGACGCTACACCCTTGCTAACTTAAGACCCGCTCTTATAAATGGGACATTCAAGAAGCGTTATTCAAGAAGCGTTTTTAATCTGTTTTGTATATGATCTCAGGTATTTTTTGTTTGTTTGTTTGTTTTTACATCGTTTCATAAAAAGTTTTTACGCTTCATTTCAGGCGACGTTTCTCGAAACTCGTTATCAGCACTGTCAGCACTGGCCATACCGGGGAGTTGGTAGTGTGTCTTTCTTTGCTGAAGAGGCCGAAAACTGAACGTTTCTGTAAATAACAAAATACACCTTCCCTGCATACCTTAAAAGCACCGAGGAGCTTTAAGTTTCGTTATTTTCGCTAGCACTTTTCAATTATTACACAAACATTATATTGCGTACCGGTTTGCTCGTGGCAGAGGTC
>NC_090884.1:15283853-15291353 GCF_036669925.1 Montipora capricornis | reverse complement strand
ACAAAAACCAGTTACAGACAATACCTCTAATTCCATAATGATACAGCTTGCTAAGTAAAATAGAGTGGTCAACTGTATCAAAGGCCCTTTTGAGATCAATGAAAATGCCACATGAGAACATTTTCTTACCCAAGTTCATCTGGATGGAATTTTCACTTTCGCATGTTTTTATTTAGGATGGACATATTATCTCCGCAAGGGGTAAAGAAATTATACCTTTCGCACATTTCAATGCACGAACAAGGCAAAAATAAAGCCCATAAGCCTTAATAGGCGAAAAAAATGAGATTTCATTCTCAATTTCAAGAGCAGGGACAGGTTTAATTAAAGAAAAAGGATCGAGAATTAGGGGTTAAATTTTTGTCATTTATTGTTGTTAGGCACCCTAGCAGCAAGATTGTGGCCAACTGAAGAAAAGACGTCATTGAGAACACTAGATAATTCGGTGGGATTATGGGTTATTTCGTCGCAGTCCAAACGCCTTAGAGCCGTGATAGGTTTGGATTTCAACTTATTTCGGTTCATTACCTCATTAACTCCAGCCCAAGTTTTCTTCATATTGTTAATATGATTCGAAAAATAGGTAGAATAGTAAAGTTTCTTACTTTGGCGGCCGGGTAAGAGCTTAATTTTGTTTCTATAGAGTTTATACTTTTCATTATCGCCAGAGGTAAACAGATCATTTTGAACTATTTAAATATAACCTTAACAAATAAACGCGAGCGTTATCGAACGGTTATTGCGAACTCAAGTCTTGCACGTTGGAGTACATACGGGGAAAACAGGAAGTGGCCTTGGTCTAGAGCGCTGATCAACGGGATTCGTTTCAACATCATTTGCCAATCTTAAAACCAAAGGAAAATAAAAGCGACAAAGGCTCATTTTGGTAAAGCAAAGCCTCACACCTATTTATTTGCCATAAATATGCTTGTTGTCTAAAGCAGACAGGTAGATTCCCTCCAGATAAAATGGAAGCAACAAAATAGACCAAAACTTCCCTTTCATACATAGCAAAAGTTCTTTACCTTTCACAAAATTGTTGAGCAGCCCCACTGAAGCTCTAGATTGCATTAGTTTAACCATGATTACATTTAAGCACAAATTTATCATACCAAATATTCAGTCTTTACTGTAAATTTTATATACCTTGCAAATGATCACTCTGGAGTTGTTTGCGCAGCTCTTTTTGGAATAGTAGTGACCTCTCGGTATCGCAGCAGCTGTTCAAACAGGTACCTCAATTTTGTTTCAAAATAAGAGTGCTATAAACTTGTATTTGTAGGCAGTCTGCAGTTATCATTCACCAGAAAGGGAAGAAGAAAACGAAGAAGTTCGAGCTTCAGGATTATGTGGCGCTGAGAATTAATAAAATGGAAAAGGAAACGTCCCTTCATCCAAATGTGCTACTTGCTCAAATTGTAGAACTTGAAGGGTATTGTGCCAAAATAATCATCACAAAATTTGGGTTTATCACTACAAACAGGCTCAGCAAAATTAAAAAAAAAATCAAATACTTTATTTGATAATTCAAAGGAAATAACACTTACAAGAGCCTACAAAATGGCTTCTGATAAATAGATTATGAAAGTTTTGTTTTTACTTGCTTTTGATTATTACGAATTCAAGTAAAGCAAAAGACAGAGCAAATAACAAAACAAATTAAAAATCAACAATACATCATTTATGTTTCATTTTTTTTGTTCCTTAGCAGATAATTCAATATTGTTGCTCCTCTGCCCTCCTAAGGAGATTCATCAACGAACGCGGTCCTGCTAAAAAGCTTTGAGATAGAAAAGTAGATACGGATATCATGCACAGTATGCCTAACCCCAACCTTAATGCTAACCATTTAAAATCAGTGCCAAGACTTCACAACCATTTGGGTTTATAAAAGTCTCATGAAAAAAAAATTAAGCTACACTAAGTTCATCCACTCACCTCTACGACCAAGTTACTTACCAATATATTACACGTACTTGCTAATAATTGATGGGTTTTTGTTGATGTTTCCTAATTTCAATTTCAACCTAGTTTAAAATAAATGACCTAGGTTGAAATTTAAATTAACCTGAATTCGAATTTAAATGTAACATATATAAAACAAAAAGAAGAGCATGTTCGTTACGAATCTTTACCACATGCTGGAGTTCATCCACTCACCTCTACGACCAAGTTACTTACCAATATATTACACGTACTTGCTAATAATTGATGGGTTTTTGTTGATGTTTCCTAATTTCAATTTCAACCTAGTTTAAAATAAAATGACCAAGGTTGAAATTTAAATTAACCTGAATTTGAATTTAACTGTAACATGTATAAAACAAAAAGAAGAGCATGTTCGTTACGAATCTTTACCACATGCTGGAGGATTTAGGCTGTGCTAATGGCTAAAAAATAGGGCGCTTTCCTTTCGTCAGAACTGACAGGCCAGAGCCGTCAGTTCGCAAAGAAAATGCAACAATTTGAAGGAACACTTGCATCCCGTGCATTCTTCTGGAGGAGTATATAACATCATAACATCCACGAATTGTGTTTTAACAGAAATTAAAATCTGAATGCGTTGTAGAGGTAGTCCTTCCAAATGCCCGGTTTGGCCGGTCAGTTCTGTAAAAAGGAAAGCGTGCTAAGGTTCATTCCACAAGATCGAGCCATATTTTCTTCCCTGCCTTGCAACAAGGAGACATTCTACTATGTCATCATAAAAATCAAATGGAATCTTGTGAACGAAGAGTCTCTTTTTCATATTCGAACCAAGTGCCCACTGCAAGTCCTTGATAGAGAGCCAACATATTGCTCGCACCCATTTGCCGTAACATTGCTGGCCAACCCAGTGAAGAGCCCGCGGTATGTACTCTGGTTGTTCACCACGTATGCCACCTGGAGCCAGCGGATGCTGTTGTAATGATGCGTACAGTGTTTCATCAGGGACGTAAGCGTCTTTAAGAAATTCTGTAAAATCTTTTCCAATCTTACTGTGTACTACAAACTCCATAAATTCTTTCGTGGCGACAATATGTGTTGATCCTTTATAAATTGCAATGTTGTGAGGGGGTGGTGATTTTGCCACGCCAGTGTTGTAGATCTGATGGTTTACCAATGTGTGGGAATACGTAGTTCGCCCTTTGTTGTGTTCGGGAATAGGAAAACTCTCTATACCATTCGAGTCGTTAAGCATTCGCAAAGCTGCTACAATTTGATTGTTGTCATATAATGGAAAATCTTGTCCAACTAAACTAATATGATATTTCCAATCCACAGAAGACTTTAAAAGCTCCTCCATGCAATAGAGTTGTGCTTGAACTATTGAGAAATGTCCCCAGACTACATCAGCGCTTTTTCGTGATATAAACACATTTGGAAGGCACCGTATCATGGCTCGTATGGCTTTACGAAAGACGTTTGGAGATTTAATATCAATATGAATACAGTAAATATTATTAGGCATGTAGACAGCTTGGAGAAGTCTTTCCAGCAGACGAGCATTCTTATACACAGTAAGTGAAAAGGCAATTGGTAGACCTTTTTCTTCTTTCGTCAAGGCTGGGTGTGGAAATCGTGTCCGTAAAACACCATAACAGTTTTCACTTGTCTCGTATCTGGTGAGAATTTCAGAGTCATCCATTGGGTTGGTGGTTTGGTTTACTTCCAGTTGTCCAGCTATGAGCTTTTTACACCTTTTCCATTTCAATTCCTACAGAGGGAAAAAGATCCATTTACCTTGCATTTTTTTTTAGCTAACAGTGCTTTATCTGCAAAGGCAATTGGGTGTTTAGGGATTTCCTTCTCGCTTTCTGTATCTTCTCTTTACTTAACCGAGAAGCAGGATTGCAGAAAGCCACCTTGAATCTCATTTGCACCTCACTAAAACATTGTATCAAACCTTTTTTGTATTAGGAAAATGTTTAGTGAAACCGGAAAAAGAGGCGAGAATTTTTGTGGGTAAAAATAATAATAATACAAGCTTCTTTACCTTTTCTTCAGGAGTAAATTGACGCCATTGGCCAGCAAACCGCTAAAACAAAATATCAAAAGACCTTGTTGACCTACTAGTCTCCAATATATTTCTTACAAAATTAGAATGTTAAGAAAGCTTCACCGAGGATCCTAATCCCAGCCTGAAGCAGTCAAAGGTCTCCCACATTTGCCAAAGTGAAATTAACCTCTCCTTTCCTCCCTTATGTCTTCTCTTTTCATTCTTTTTCAGGTAAAACGAGTGAATCGTACATCCGAGGTGAGGTTCCCTACATTTGCCAATAATGCCTCGTTTTGGGACTGATGTCTTAATTTTTTTCTTTCTCTGTTGTGTGAAACTAATGCATCATTCCATCCGAGGTACGCGGCGAGAAGAAATTAGCGAACACCGAAAACGCCAAGCATTCACGGAACAAGTGCTTCGCTCGCCGATTTCACTGTGAGCATTTTCTCGTTCCTGTGAGTCATGCCCCCTTACTATTTGTGCACCACATTCCAGATAAAGTGAAATTCAGGAAAGGATCCTAGGAAAAAAAAAGCTTCTGCCCAAGGTTACTGTAGGATATTCGATGAAGTAACGATCAGAAGCTTATCTCAATATGTCGTTGTCGCTGCTGCATAGTGTCATTATATTCTGAAATGACCTACCCCTCTTCTGACCCTCAGGATGCCTGATTGCTGGATAATAAGGAACGTCCCCACGACAAAAGAGCAGCAAACTAAAATCACAATCTTTGATCGTGACAAAGCCATACTGGTTCACAACCCTGCAATTAAAGAGACATTCACAGTGGAGGTAAGAAGTAAGAAGTACAAAGGTAAAAACAATAAGTTGATAGTATACAATTAGGATACATTAACATAATTTATTAGTTAGTATACACTTAACATATGTTAACATAACTGCGTTCGACGAAGGAGACCGCGTTCTTATCGTGTTAGTCCCGCGGGATGTCCCTCGGGTATCGTTCGTGATGCCATACGATTTCAGCGTTTGGACGCCGCCATCTTGTTCTGCCACAAATAACAAAACGATTCTCCCAAAAATATACAAACAAATAATTTCAAATGCCTCTTCGATGACACAACCGGAATGGAACGCACCTTACTAATTCACTTTCACTTGATTATACAAGCAAGACCTTCGTGGCTCACAGTTAGCATTGCTATTCTAGGCAGGTCACTTACACTACGACATTATTACCGGCTCTCACAACAAAGTAAACAAACAGACACGTACAAATTGAGAGGCACACAAACAAGAATTACACAAACCCGCGGGATGTCCCTTTAATATTCCTAATGACATGGCTTTGTAGGGACTCTATGAAAGGATTTCCATTTTAGAATGAAAAATGCTGCTGTTCATCTATTTTAAATGAAAATCTCGCGGGATCATTTCATAGCATGTATTGAACTAGTAGTCAGCTGTCCGTCCGCTCTGTGAAATAAAACGAAATGAATCGGCATGTGGACATGATGAATTGCCGTTTTGGCTGTGGTGTAATTACATACATAAATACACACTTAATTGACCACTTCCCATAGGGGCTTTTCAGAGCCAATGAAACACTATAACGACAAAACAGAACATTCAACAACAGCTGTTAATAATCCTAACTGGCCGGAGGCAAACCAGTACTCTATTTACAAGTGCAGCTGAGAAGTTGAACCAGGGACTACCAAAACAAATTAAACCAGTGGCCAGAACACGTCTTGAACCCGGGATCCCTGAATCTCAAGGCAAGCGCCCTAACCACTGGGCCGCACTGCCTCTTAAACATCCGGCCTCTCAGTGTTTTTTTTTTTTTGACCAGGCTTAAATCTTGCGATTTATAGGGAGCTTACACAAGAAACGAGGGCCAAGGCAACGACAACGCCACAAAGTTGCACGGGCTGCATGTGCAGCACAAATTTTCGTGCATTTCTTTGCCGCACTCCACGAAACAACAACCTGGAATCACCATTTGTTTAGGTTTTGACGACAACGTGAGCATATAACAATGAACCATTCACTTTCTAGTTTTAATTTAAAACCGTTGGTACTCCTCCAGCTACAGGATACTTCCCTCGTACTGTACAAGTTGAACACGATAGAAAAATCGCGAAATACTTGGGACAGCGCTAAGTTGTATTTTGGAGTGAAGTTTTCCTTGGCGTTACCGTTGTCCTTGCTTAGGCAAGCGCCTTTCTGCGACGCGGACGGCAACCGGAAGAGAACATTTCGCGAGCCAGGACGGTGGTGTCTCCCAGATTTTTATACTAATTATCTCTAATGGAGAAAAGATACTTGGCAATGTAAATGTGGTTGTGTGAAGACAAGTTTAGAAGGGAAAAGAGCTCTCTTCCGGTCGTTCTGGCCATCCGCGTCTCAAAAACACGCGTGCTTTTAGGGAGCTTAAGCACGCGCGTTTTTAAACTCCTCTTCTAAACGGCCACGGCAACGACAACAACACAAAGTAAGTTAAGGCAAACACAGCTGAAAAACGCCTTCAAAGTGTATACCCATCTCCTAAGAAATGCAAAAAAAGGCAAACAGAGCCTTTAAAAAGCTCAGCTGTCTCATAATTGATACATGACACAACCTGAATGGCGTTTAAGAACAAAAAGAGCTCCGGGTCTAAGCTTCAAAAGTAGAATCACTCGCTTCTACCACAGACAAGCGTATCGGTTGAGAACAGAATAGGGAAGATATCTGTTTACAAACATTCCTTTTGTTATTCAAGTGTGCAACAATAGACCCTTTGTTTCGACAGTCAAGGTGGCTCTGGTTGGCATATTAATGAGAATAGGAAACGTCAACGATACATTCCCTTTTAATTAAATTACTGCAAAAGCGTGAAGCCCCAAGTTCACATTCACTTTACTGCAGAGAGAATCGACACGAAGGAACTACAAATATATTATCAAGACAAACCATTTTCTTGCAAGAAAAATATATCACACAGCAGTATCATGAAGGTTTAATCAAGTCTCATAGAACAAAAACCCATTGCTAAATGAAATCTTATAGGAACGGCCTAAAAGGGGCGTCCACTTAAATATGTACTCGAGAGAGCAAAACTATGACAAAGGCAAAAGAAACTCTACACCACAAGTCGAACGGGAGAGGGAGATAGGCTATTTTCGAACGGGAGAGGGAGATAGGCTATTTTCTTTCTCGTGCCTAAGCGGCGAATGAGGGACTGCTCTTAGTCCCTGTCAACTCCAAATTAGGGAGCTTAAGAAATGACGACGGCTGCGGAATGACAACGGCACAAAACAATGATATTATTGGTTAAAAGCGGAAAATAATCGTGCTACGCATGCGGCTGATCTTTTTGCGGTACTCTACTTAACAACGACGTCAAATCACCGAATCTGAGGTTTAGACGACAACGTGAGAATACAAATGTGAACCCTTTATTCTCAATTTTTACTCTGAAACTTTGTGCGCCGTGAACGCGAGTTACAAGAATCACGAAAGACTCACGATAGTGCAAAGTAATATTTTGAGGTGACGTTTTCGTCGACGTTGCCGCAGTA
>NC_090884.1:15258853-15273853 GCF_036669925.1 Montipora capricornis | reverse complement strand
CCCAAGCCCCCATTCGCTTTTCACACGCAGTTCTTTTCGTTTTCTCGACTACCTGAGAGCCTGGAACAGGCTAGCACAGATCATCTCAAGACGTCCAGGCACCTGTTCTTATCATAACACGTCCCGGTATACTTTATGAATGTACAATACGACACCGCCATAGCCAAGAATACTTACCGTAAATGATCTAATAAACGCCCATATTTGTTGTGTAAGGGAAGGCGTTAAATACATAAGAGGCGTTTATTAGTGAGGAGCGTTAATTTCATGTTCGCTGTAACTAGAAAATCCAAATAAAGGTTCCTAGTTCTATATCAGCGCGGTGACAAAAAATTCATAGTTCTATTTTCACAATTGGTTTCATGGACATCCGACTCAGTGATGACCTAATTGATTTCCAATGTCATTGCCATTGATTGACAGTGATTGAGTTATTGATTGGTTGATTTTCATTGATTGATATCGCGCGTCGGGTGTCCAAGCAACCAAGGTGTTAAATAAATTGCATACTTTTGCTTTATAGATAGACGATTTTTTGGGGGAGGGAGGGGGGGGGGCGTCTATTAGAAAAGGGGCATTTAATGGAGAGGACGCGTTTGTAAGAGAGGGGGTATTTATTACAGCAGTTATAGATTCGAATGTGAGAATGATATAAACACATGAGAAATGAAATGATGGTAGAACCAACTGGGATCTCGTAAAAAATCCGAGCCCCAGATGGGATTCGAACCAACGACCCTCCGTGATCTAGTCCGGATGCTCTAAACACTGAGATAATGGAGACTCTATGGCGATCAAGGGTGAAATGTGGGTATTGAATCGAGCTGTATCACGAAGCTACAGAGTAAAATGACTGACAGCATAGCTCATAACTGCATCGCGCAGTCACCTTTAAAGCATATCTGAGATGCGGCCAACCAACCACCCAAGTGAGCGAATGTGAGAATGATATAAACACATGAGAAATGAAATGATATGCAGATATGCTTAAAGTTAAAGAAATATTGTTGGCTTTCCAAATGAACTTCATTTTACACTATAATGACGAATTTATCAAAGAGAAAACAATTCTGTCTCCTTGCGTATCACATTTCAACTTGTTAAGTTCGAATATTACACAACATGATGGACAACAACATATTTGCTATTAGAGGCAAAAAACCCTTCCTATTTCATTGCGTGCTTGAAGACATTAAACCCAATCGTGTCAAATTACCACAATAAAGATAAAAGAATTAGTGAAATTTTCAATTACCGGAAGACTGTGCAGAGTTGTCCTAAAACGTCGAATAGGTGAACGTCTATTTAATGTCTCATAAAAGAAGGATTTCCAAACTCCAGCATTCCTTGGGATTGTTTAGTTGTTGGATTTCATACCAAGGCAGTTGGGCTAAATTAAATCTTCAACGATATATTCTGCAGCAAAACTTTTGTTTGTAGTCTCTACCTTCTTTCACAGCCAAATTGGTTTTTGGTAGCGCAAGTTTTCTCACTGCGTACATCAAACTGTGATCCGAGATCCCATGGTGTTCGACACCTGACGCAGCTACATCTTCTTTGGTAATCAATCAAGGTGGCCGACTTATCTGTACCCAAGTGCGTTTGTCAATTACCTAAATCCTCTAATAAGCTTCGTGTTTCGGACCAGGGCAAGGACTGTCCTATATGGATATTTAAGTTGTTCAAGTTATTTGTTACTTGGAGGAGGGGGGGGGGGGGGGGGCTTAAAAGAGAGGGGGGAGTAATAACTTCCTTAATAACTTTACGAGAGAGAGAAAGAGGGGGGGGGGGGTGCTTAATAGAAGATTGAGGCGTATTTGGTCAATTTGGAAAGATCAATTGTTTTGTTTGAACACCAGACGAAACTCTTGTCATATCACAATTAATATCATCAAGCATCATCAATCATCAGTTCCTTGTTCTCGGCCTCACACTTTTGAATAAATATCTCACAGTCACTAAAAATTAGTCCGTGCCTGAATTTGGAGGTTTGTACCAAGTGCATGGATACCAGAAAAGATATTCTATGTGGGCGACTAATTTTGGCACAGATCATCTCAAGACGTCCAGGCCCTTGTTCTTATCATAACACGTCCCGGTATACTTTACTAATGTACAATGCCACAACGCCATAGCCAAGAATACTTACCGTAAATGATCTAATAAACGCCCATATTTGTTGGGTAAGGGGAGGCGTTAAATACATAACAGGTGTTTATTAGTGAGGGGCGTTGATTTCAAGTTCGCTGTAACAACTAGAAAATCCAATAAAGGTTCATAGTTCTATATCAACGCGGTGACAAAAAATTCATAGTTCTATTTTCACAATTGGTTTTATGGACATCCGACTCAGTGATGACCTAATTGATTTCCAATGTCATTGCCATTGATTGACAGTGATTATTATTGAATTATTGATTGGTTGATTTTCATCAATTCATATCGCGCGTCGGGCGTCCAAGCAACCAAGGTGTTAAATAAATTGCAGGCTTTTGCTTTATAGATAGACGATTTTTGGGGGGAGGGAGGGGTGGGGCGTGTATTAGAAAAGGGGCATCTAATGGAGAGGAGGCGTTTGTAAGAGAGGGGGCATTTATTAGAGCAGTTATAGATTCATCAGTTTTTTACTCATTTACAGCAAAAATACCAAAGGGCGTATGAATTAAAACATCTCATTTCATCAATGCGTTTAAGTAAGCTATTACCATTCAAGTTGAAACCCTTTAGTCTAGCTACGCTGCGAAATGTAGAATTAAAGTCGCCTATTATTGGGTCATGCCAAGCAGCGTCTATCGGCTTTTTTGTTGTTTAATTTGTGGGCGTTTTTTAATAAAACAATCATTCCACTCATACTTGTTGGATATGAGATGATTATAGCCAAGTCGGCGATACCCAGCTCATTGGCTATGCCTAAGTCTTCATCTCATATCTCCGCTCGTGAAATAATTGTCAAATGGATGCACGGGGGAATTTTGGAGAGCACGAGAAAAGGGTGAGACTTAAGAGTTTTGCTACACTTTTAAATCACTGACATGAAAATACCCCCTCCCTTAACAAGCTCGATTATTCCCGGCATTAATGATACTAGAAACATTCTCACTACTTACCAGAAGGCCACAACGAACTATTAAGTTGAGTTCCAACACCTACATATGCTGTTTCTCGTAAAACCAGGAGAAGTTCTTTTTTCCAACTTTTCTCGTTCCTTTAGGAAGTCGATTGATGTCTGGAGCTTACATGCAAGAAATAAGAAATGATGCAACATTAAATAACTCTGGTCCACTGTTGGCAAAACGTACATTTCAGTCCGACGTCTTACATTTCACATAAAAGTGCAATGATGAGTCTCTCTTCTGTCAAATATCAATTAATTAAGGGTCTCCACAGACAAGACAAGTTATTATCGATAACAAAACTAGACACTCCATGAAGCGTACACTGGGTTTTCTGTGGTACGTGTTACACTAAAACAGAAGGCACTGAATTAGGTGGTATTGAACTGCCGCGTTCCAGTTATGTTTTTGAAGTGGGGGGGGGGGGGGGGTCATTAAAACCATTTGAGGGTCACCCAGACGTCGTACCAGCAGAGACCCTTTGCCTCACGTTCATACGTTTAATTATTTTGTAATGTCCTGTCCCATTTTGAGGTCTTTTAGTTTTCTTAAGCTTTGGTAATAAATTCAGTTAAAGATAACAAAACACGCTCTAAAGTAAAATTCACTCGTTTCTTCTTTAAATAAATAGTCTGCAAAAAATAAAAACAAAAATAACAACTGAAAATTGCTCTGACGGGCGTTTTCCTGCATGTCATGCATGTCTTGCAGTTGCACTAAGAAAACGTTTATTGCACAGAACTAATCCGATGCCTGGTCAAAACATTTTTTGGCTTTGCGTTTGCACCAAAAAGTACAGTAAAAGACAAGCCAAAAGACAGAAGAAGAAAAAAATAGCATAACTCTGAATCGAAATGAAAAATTAATGACACTCCATCCGAAAAACAAGAAAATTTCTGCAGTCTCTGACTTTTACGAATCAAGGGGAAAGTTCATGATGTTCTGTCAAAAGGAAGAAATCGATCACGTGCTAGGCAACCATAAAGGTGCCCGTGATCACCTTGTGTGAACTGAATGAACTACTGGAAAGAATGTTAATCGTTCGTCGTTTTCAGAGTAAAATAACGTACCTTTTAGTTGTTTGTTTGTTTTTTTTCTTTTTAACTTATCCTTGAGCATATTAATGTAAGACACCTAACGGTTATTAAGTTGTCTCTAAAACAATTCTGCCTCAGGATCAGAAAAAGAAAAGTACCCCAGAAATTAACAAATGCCTGGTTGATTTCGTCAGGAACGATTCAGTTAATCACCTGAGTCAAAAACAATTTCCTCCGAGGAAATTAAAAGCCCACATGAGTAGTTGGCACGCAATACCCTACCCTGTGAGGCGTTAGTGAAATCGGGAACATTGAGCATTCAACATTACCGTGAGTCCTGGAGGGGGATCGAAGGGAAGACACCCGATGAAACCCGAACTGAACTACTCGGCCTTACTAAATAGTAAAAACGTAATCAGACTTATTCAGAGGGCTTATGTGTAAAATTGGTACGTTTGTCACGGTTTTAGTATCGGAATTGCTCGAGTCGAAGGAACAAAGACAACCTCGACGCATAAATTTGCATTCTCCTCTACAAAAGAAAGTATAGTTTACGCCTTCAGTTAAATGTTGATTTATAGTCAGTAAACTGTCATGAGCAGTGATTCTATTGAAACTGTTTCTCTAGACATTGCCTTTCATCCAGACGAACTGCTAATTGAGATCCCGCAGCTTGTCTGCGACAGTGAGGAAGATGCTGCCATTTTGACTCAGTGAGCTTGGTGTGCCGCAGATGGCGGCAGCTTGTTTCAGACGAGATGCTTCGAAGGAAAGTGCACTATAGGTAGATTTCTTCCGTTTATGACTGGAAAAGGGTGTCCAAGGATTTCAAAGAAAAATACTTTGAAATGTATGAGATCCAAGAGTGTTTTGGATGCAAAACTAGGTACAAGGATGCACCTGGATTCATGTCTGGTCACACTGTAGGCCAGACACGTGGCACTATGTCACAAGCTTTTCGGTTCAGTATCAATATTGTGATGTGACAGCGCTCGTGGTCGAGCGGTCGAGCACCTTGCAGGCAGCACACGCGATATATCTCTGTCCTTCAGTTTATTCTTAGGCTCAACTCTACTTCATAGGAAGATCTGTTTTACATTAAACTTATGCCTTACGGCTGTATTGTACAGCAGAGCTGCTTTATTGGCCCTGAACGGACTGGCAACATCGCCGCTCAGACCGAAACTTTTCCGCTCATTATGCAACACTGGGGTCTAAAAAACCAAGCTCACTGGGAGAGGTTGTCGTGGCGTAGTAAGGAAGATTGCCAGAACTATTCCTGAAATTACATCTACACCTTCATATCTAACTAATACCTCAAATAGTGGGCATTTACCATCAACAGGATCCTTATTAAATATTCAAGTTGACACCTTTGACAGCCTTGGCCAAAACGTTGACATTCCCGAGATCAGTCAACAGGAAAACGTCCAGATACTGGTCAAAATCAAAATACACCATGTACATGCACCTACAGTAATGCTTACTAACGTCATGTCCTTGGCACCAAAAATCGTCGAAGTTCAGGAATTTGTTTATCGCAAATCGTTGACTTGGCATTCATTACAGAAACGTGGCTAGGTGAACGTATTGATGACAGCATTGATGCTATCCCAGGATATACAATCATACGCAGGGATAGATCAACTGACAACCACGGTGGAGTAGGCCTCTATATTACTAACTTCTCTTAGAAATATCACCTTTTAGCAAACATCAAATGCTGCGATTTACACGAAGTGCTATGGGTGCATATTACTCTTACACGTATGCCAAGAGGTTTTGCTGGCCTGGTGGTGGCTGTAGTGTATCACCCTAAACAATCTCCAACCAATAATAACTGCCTTCGTGATCATCCATCTAATTGCCTGACCTCAGTAGAGACTATTTATCCGAACTGTGCGTTTCTTGTGTGCGGAGACTTCCACAGATGTGACAATAAACGGCTGACATATCTTTTCCAGCTAATACAACTTGTCAAAGTATCAACAAGGAACGATGTCACACTGGACTTGATAATTACCAACCTGCACAACCATTTCAGTAAACCCCAAGCATTCCTGCCATTTGGTATTTCCGATCCTTACACAATACTCGCTCAGCCGAAAACAAGGGCTAAAAGCTCCACTTCCTCCAACAAATTTATCTACACAAGGGACACGTGTGAATGTCACAAAGCTGAGTTCGGTCGATAACTTGGTAATCTAGACTGGGAATCAATTTTGTTATTGCTAAACACTTGCGAAGAGCTATAGTGCGTTGTCAGACAGGCTATAACTACAGGCCTTGACATCTTTATGCCCTTGAAGAAGAAACGTGTGAATGTTAGGGACGTTCCCTGGATGACTACTGAGTTGAAAGTCTTTATCATCGAAAGTGCCTTCCACAATTTGGGTCCTGACTCTTTACAATTTAAATTCTACAGGAACATCGTTAATCGTGAAACAAAACGTTGCAAAGCAAAATTTTACGAGTTTAAGATCAGCAATCTTAAAGACAGCAACCCAAAGAGATGGTGGAGTGAGGTAAAGCGTTTGAGTGGTCTACAGCCACGATCTGAAGACTGCGCAATCTAATAGATGCTGTCAACCTCGACGGCCTTGAGCTAGCTAATTCCATCAACACTGCCTTTTTAGAGCCCATGCAAGAATACCGACTGGTTGAACCGCTGGTCACACTATCCTTGGATGAGTCCCCTACGTTCCTGCAAGTTACGGAACACCAAGTTTATCATGCAGGCCTAAAGACAACTGAACCCAGCCAAAGCCAAAGCCCCGACGCCATCTCAAACTGGATGCTAAAGGAGTAAAGCGAACTTCTGGTCGGTCCCATCACAAAGATCTTGAATGCCTCCTTTAATTAAGGAACAGCGACTCCATAGTATATGGAAGCATGCAGACGTTACACCACTGCAAAAGCAAAAACCTGTAAAGGACTTGAAAAAAGATCTTCGTCCTATATCGCTGACACCTTGTTTATCCAAGATTGCTGAGGAGTTTGTCGTGAGTTTGCATGTCAAACCAGCAGTGCTGCAGATACTGAACGAATGTCAATATGGAGCAGAACCTAAATCCTCCACCACACTCGCCCTGTTAGATATGCTACACAACTGGACCATGGCCACCGATGGAAACGGCGCTAAGAATAATCATGTGTGACGGTAGGAAAGCTTTTGACCTGATAGGTCATAGGATTGGAACAGATAAGTTAAAGTCTCTCAATCTGCCGGTAAGTGTTGTAAATTGGATAATGAATTTTCGTAGCTAGCGCGACCGG
Source organism: Montipora capricornis (assembly GCF_036669925.1). Classification (NCBI taxonomy): domain Eukaryota; kingdom Metazoa; phylum Cnidaria; class Anthozoa; order Scleractinia; family Acroporidae; genus Montipora; species Montipora capricornis. Next base: position 15,266,427 of record NC_090884.1, on the reverse strand, counting down.
TACCAGAGAGTCAAGCTTTGTGAGGGGTGCGTGTCGGAGTGGGGTTTGGTTCCCTCTGGCGTCCCCCAGGGCACAAACCTTGGTCCCTGGCTATTTATCCTTGTTATCAACGATGTAATACTTCATGGCACAAGCCTATGGAAATATGTAGATGATACAACTGTATCTGAAGTTCTAGAGAAAGGTCAAATCAGTTTCGCCCAACAACTAGTGAACTCAGTTGAGGACTGGGCTATCAAGAACAGGTTCCAACTTAACGAAAAATGTTAAGAGTTACGAATAGCCTTCGCAAAACCTCGTGATGATCTGCCTCCTTTACTAGTTAACGGTCAGGCCCTTAAAGTTGTAGATAACGCTAAGTTACTCGGCTTAACTATCAGCAGTAATCTTAGTTGGAACGAGCATATGTTAACATTAGTTAAAAAAGCTGCTAAACGCCTTTATTTTCTTAAGAAGCGAAAACGTTCATGCGTCCCTAAGGCAGAGCTAGTAAGTTTTTATATCACATGTATAAGGTCTGTATGTGATTATGCCATACTAGTTTTCCACTCTTCACTTCCTGAGTACTTGGTTAAAGACTTAGAGCGGGTGCAAAAGAGGGCCTTAGTAATAATTTGTCCAAATCAAATCTTTATTGTATATAATTGCCTATTAGTATCTACTCTTGTATTTAATGTATAACGCAATTCAGCCCTTTGGCTGCAATGTTTTACTCAAATAAACTATTCACAATTCACTATTCAACATGTCCAGGGTATACGTTTTCTTCGCTACTATCTCCTAAGAAGAATCCAAGGTATAATTTAAGACGCCCTAGGACCTGCGCCACGCCTCGTTTTAGCACTAATCGCTTTAAGAACTCATTTATCCTAAGCATGTGCATTTGATGTATATAAGGTTTAGATGGTTTTTACTTATATAGTTTATTTTTTTCAAGTAGTGTATATTTTTAGCTTGTTATTGGTTTTCAGTTACGCAATACAGTCCACGTACTGCCATGTAGCGATTGTTTTAATAAACTATCGATCTCTCTATCTATCTCGCAATAGACCCTTTGCATAAATGGTGCCCAAATACTTGATACATCCTTAGCCTCACATTAATAAGAAAACTCCTTTGTCTTGAAACATAAACACGAGGCTAAGGATGTATCAATTATTGTTATTCAAATTTGGGCGCCATTTATGCAAAGGGTCTATTAGATTTTACTCTGAAAGTGCAGATGTAAGCTCGGGAGTGACCGCTGGCTCATTTCCCGAAACAGCGGCTGGTCATCGAGCCTTGTGCAGATGAGGGTCACCCTTGATACTGCTCACATTATTGCGCTCAGCGATGCGGCGCATATGTGAATCAATTGAATAACCATCTATTCGTCAGTTCTCAATACCATGTGATGTTGCTCTAGGGAACAGTTGCTTTGAAAGTGCGTCCTATGTCCGTGACAGTGTACGCCTTAATTAACGAGAGCACAAAAGGAGTTTTCCCTTGAGGATAGCACGTGGTAAATTGGGAAAGCAAATGTGGACGCTAAAAAGGTCTATAACTCGCAGAATCATGTCACTATCCAATGAATGCAAGAACAATTAAACGACCCATTGGTAACGATTTCTCAGTCAAAATTACGTTGCACTTGATCTCTTGACAAATGTAAACAAGCTCTATCATTGTGAAGAAATAACGTCATGGGATTTACACGGTAATCAAGTAAACGGGGACGCAACAGCGTATTATATCCGGGATAAATCCGTCCTTTCAATGGAATAACGAGTTTTTCTTTTACTGAAATAATGGATATCCACAATTTTCGAACAGAAATAATGGAATAATGAACTCCGGATTATTCCTCTTCACCCCCCGAAAGTGAGTAAGGAAGGAAGAAAGAAAGTAAAACCTTTATCAAGTTTCAATGTATTTAGCCTTGAAAACATTCAATGCTTCTAAAGTATGAGTTATATCTAGACTGGATAAAGGAAATATCTTGGCGGCAGATTTAGATGAAACACTTTCCATTGTTTCTTTAACATATCAACCTTGTTTAGTTTTCCAGTTTCCTTTATAAAGTCAGATCAGCTACACAGGGGAGTCTTTTCTACTTTCAGTTTTTAGACAAGGAATTTGCATTGTCCGTACAATTAAATATTTTCCCAATGCTGAGTTTATAAGGCCTTCTCAATAATACAACATTCAACTCCTTTCGTTCCCTAAATCGGTTATAATGTTGTAGTCAATGTACTTTAATTCTCAGTAGTAAAAATGTGAAAGCTTTTCTAGCTATTGTTTTCACCAAATTCATGTTTTCCTGTAAACTAGTCACAGTTGCATCAACGCGCGAAAAGACAACTGAAGGATAGTCACTTGATCATGAAGACTCGAGCCTACAAGAAGGTCCCTTAATTATCTGGGTTCTTATTCGATAAAGTGTTCTGGTGGTCTGCGTGATTGGAATATCTTGTGCCTCAACATGTAAATGCTCCTATAGATCGTACAGCATTCCTGCATTTCTGCCGCTTCGGTGCGGCAGAACAATCGTTCATGCCACGGTGGTTACCATTGTGGTTCATGGTGGTTCATGTCACGGTGGTTCATGCCATCGTGGTTGAACGTTCCAAACCCCGCTCAACTTACCGCCTGTTGTCGACTGTAAACAGCCGTCGATAATATGAACTTGCCTCGTCTGAGGAGTAATGTTTACCTTTTACTCTCTTCAGGTAACTGGGAAACCATTCCAAATTCGACCTATACCCTAAAAAGCAGTTCAAGTCCGCAGTCTAAAGCCCACAAGTTTACATCCACGGTTTTTTGTTGTTTTTTTACATTTTATGTAGTTATCTATACAACGCCCCTTAAATTTTTGGCGAAATATAAAAGGGCTATGACGACGCTTTCACCCTTTTTTTTTACGACAAAGAACGAAATGAAAGGAGGAAATCAGCCGTAAAGGAAACTGAAGAATCAAAACAGTTACAGCGCCATGTAATGATGTAATGTGAGCGTAAGCGTGACCAAAATTTAATTTATTCAAATTCAGCATAGTTCAAAACATGTTCAATTTAATAGGGACCTTAAGATCTACGACGACGACTTTAACGAAAACGTCACTTCGAAATATCACTTTGCTTTATCATAGTACTTTCGCGGTTATTCTATCTCGTTCACATCTTACAATTTTGGTGAAGTATCCTAAAAATAAATTGGTACGAGCAGTTACAAAGTGAAAACAGAGAATGAAAGATTCTCTGTTGCATTCTCATCACGTTGTCCTCAAAACCTCAAATTTGGTGATTTCACGTCGTCGTTATGCAGAGTACCGGAAACATACTTGCTAAAATCCGTGCTGCACGTGCAGCACGATTATTTATGCTCTTTGAACCAATGATATCATTGTTTTGCGCCGTTGTTGTTGCCGTCGCCGTCGTAAAATCTTAAGCTCCTAATACCTCGCGTGGAACGTTGAAGTAGAAGTAAGATTCGGGTTAGGGTTAAACAATAAAGGTCGCTAAAGCCACGTTGTCATGTTGATTTCGCGAAAACGATCGAGATGATCCTTCAGACATTTAATATTTCCAAGTTCTGTCGTTGAAAGCTTTTGGCATGGATAGGTATCGATGGGTTTCACACTGACTTCATCAAATTCTAAAATTAAAATCGCAATGTCTTCTGAATTTTTATCTATAGGAGGTTGATGATCACCTAGAAATAAATATTTTTCAAGTTTCCAGTTTCGTGATGTCTTTCGCTTCGAAAATACAGCATCTTGAATTTCCGTTTTGTCACCTTGCGTGACACCTTGATCCAAGAGTGTTTCTAAAACGAAGACCCAAAAACGAAGACCTAAGACCTAAGACCCACTGATCTAAAACGAATACCCTGTGATCTAAACCGAAAACCTACTGGGGTGTTTCGAAAACTAAGGCCCTCGAAAACTAAGACCCAAGACCTAGGGTCTTTCTGCAGGTACCGGAAAGCACTATGCTTTTGGTCACTTGGGATTAGTCTTTATTTGGAGTCGTTTTGTTTTCTGTCTTTTGTTTCTTTTCTTTTACGTAATTTCTGCTCTGGTACCTGCAGAAGCTGCCAAGACCTATTAAAGACCCCGGGGTCTGAGGAGGGGGACTTGGGGGGGCCCTAAACACCGCTACACCGCAAAAAAATTAACGAACACCGCATCACCGCAAGAAAAGTCGACGAAACACCGTCACTGCAACAATTATTTTTAGCTACATTATTTTAACGTCTACACTTGACATAACACGTTTCTACCTAAACAATTTTCCACAAAATAAACACAACTCCTTGGTGGAAGCGGTCAAGTTACTTATCAAGTTACGTATTTATCAACGAAAACAGCTTCTCTTTGGCAGCTTAAGCGTATTGAAGATTAACTCGACAAATTAAACACAATGGTACGTGCTTGTCATAAATTATCACGGATGGATTAACGAACTTTACGTGCTGAATTTAGGTCTGAGAAAGATCAAACAAGAAACCACAGCACCGCAAATGATTTCATTTCACCGAACACCGTAGCTTGAGAAACACAAACATCGCACACCGTTGGGTTTGCGATCACCGCAACACCGCAAATTGAGATTTTATTCACCGCATCACCGCATTGAAAAAACCATCAACACCGCAACACCGCAAATCCCCATGTCCCCCTCTCTTAGCTTAGCGAAAACTAAGACCCGTCTTAGTTTTCGTACTACGAAAACTTAGACCCTATGTTAATGGTGGTAATTACGGGAAAGAAACCCGGGAAAACTTACCGCTAGTGAGAGATTTGAGCGCTGGATATTGTCTCCTTACCAAGGTTTAACTTGACGACGCCATGGTACATTCTTTCTTGTCACTTTGAGTGTTGTGTGACAGAAAAAAAGTGTTTACTTATTGGCACGGAAAATCTGATATCATAAGATACGGTCTTTCCAATGACGAGAAACTCAGTATGTTAACACTTTGGTTGTAGCCGCTAAAAAAATGTGGTACCGCGGGGTAATTTCGATCATTGTAGAGCTTTTGGGCGTGCATTCACAAGTTAGACGTAAGTCACGCCCGACAATGCACGAGTGCCGTATGATTTGTCTGATGGAGGACTGAAATAGGTGATTGTCTGTTAATTTCTCCGCATTTGCCTCACTCACTTGTTTTTTGACTGGAAATAGGATAGCAAATAGGTGCTGACAAAATTACTCCGGGGTATCACATTTTTAGTGGTTACAACCAAAGGGTTATAACATACTGAGTTTCTCGTCATTGGAAAGACCCTATTTATCCACTATTAACAAAGGGTCTTAGTTTTCGCACTACGAAAACCCACTGATCTAAAACAAAGACCCACTGATCTAAAACGAAGACCTACCTTCAAAAATGTCAGAACGATGCCAAACACTTAAAAGCCAAACTGTTTGTGTACGACATTTGTCACGCAAAATGATGAAATTTCATGACACCCAAAACATCAGCGTACTGGGCAAGGGGTGGGAGGGTGGGGGTGTTAGCTGCATCTACATCAGGGGCCTGTAATGCCCAGTAGAATGAAACATTGCAATAACCACTTAAAACCGTTGAACAACATAAAAGAAATACATAAAGGAAAAAGATGTATGGATCGACACAAATGGACAATATTGAAACCGATTGCATTTATTTTGAAAACAATCGGCCCAACGTTTTTCAAGTTTTATTGTAAATCGCCTGGATAAAGAACGTTTTTGCTCAGAATCACCTTGTTTGTGATGTAACGATAATTGCGTCGGTAAAGGAATTCGCCATTATCATTTTAGAGTTTTAAACTCGTGAGTAACTAAAGATTCCCCCATGAAACACCCTAAACTAACGTAACATACCCCCTTAAATGGGTCTAACGAAACTGGCCCCCTTCTGGACCATACCCCACTCGAGAAAAGAATATAAACAATACTTTGAGGATACCAGCATGTTCTTCTTGAGTGATTTTAATACGCGCCGAGTACTATGATTCATGTGACTGATTGAGACTAAGTACTGTACTTTGCCTTTGACTAGCCTCCAATAGGCCAATCGTAAGTAATTGCGATACTGACGTGTTTTATTTTTTTTAAAAAAGGGTAAGTTGTGGTAAAACTGTCGGTAAAAATAACTACCCATCGTTTCTGAGGAAACCTAAAATAGTCCCCTGAGACGACATATGGTTACTAGTAAAGCGCGAAGCCCAGAAAGATTGAAGGAGATAAAATTAAAGGGGATAGAGTTCCTTTCAACTTTTTTTTTCACAGCATATTGAAGCGCGAAGTGCTGTGGTTATTATGAGTCAGGCTACTTTTCGTGTAACTTAAGTCCTAGTTAGTGACATGAGGAAGACTTGTGAATCATCAAACTCAGCATGACATAAGCTTGATTCACCGCTCGTCCTTCAACTGTGATGGGTTTCTCTGGCAGGGGTGGTACCTGGATGATGGGAGACCGTTGATGGAGATAGGCGATATGTCAGATCCTTTCGTAGACGTCACATGCATTTTTTTTTCCGATGGGAATACTCATATTTTACGAAATCTTGACTATTCCCCACTTAAGTTCAGCCTGGCAGCCTTTCCTATTTGTGTTTCATGAAGCTGCGATGAAGTTTATATAAACGGATAAAAGAAGAAGCAAAGAAGCGAAAAATGATACAGAAGAGTAAAAAGCAGAGAAGGCTGCAAGCTTCTGTTCTAATTTCCTGCAGACAGAGGTCTCTTTTCCTTTGGCGTTGTGGCAGCCCAGCCAACGCAAAAGAGAGAGCTAGAAACGTTTCTCGTACCGTGACAAGATCTTACCGCGCATCTTAATTCCTGCATTTGCGCATAACCACAATGCCTTGACCAAAATCCCTTGAGTTTCGAAGAAAAATGCGTTGTTCCCCCGATTAGAACCCTGTAGCAATAAACCCTGTAGCAATAAATCTGTAGCAATAAACTTGAGGCTGAGATTTGTGTGGTGCAAATGTGTAAATTCAGTACAATACAATGGTATGTTTTAAACTAAACCGTATAAAATTCTTCCTTTTTCTAAGGAGCAAAACTAGCCAGAAAAAAAAAAAAAGCACTAGCAATGGAAGTATGTTCGATGCTAATAGCATTGGCTGCAGTCTGGCTCCAAAATTACTTCAACGCCATCATTGTAACACGACCTTAGACACCAAACTATTACATAATTGATACTTCCAAAAACTCTAAAACGGAAATGTAATATGCTGTAATAAAAGAAAATTGCCTTTGTAAACGCCAACTGATATCACGGTAAACGCCATGAACCAAGGTAAAATTTCGATTAAACCTGTCAGCAGGCATGTTCGGTCGGTAACCAAGGTCGAGATGACAGATATATCCGCTTGCCGTCGCATTTCACATCCTGTGGTGTCGAGATTGTCTCATTCGATCACGTTTTCGCAATTTGATTTTCACGTCTGTTTTTGATCTGCCTACGATTTGTGGGAAGAAACAAAGACAGTAATCATTATGACAACGAACAACTCGAGAGGTAAAGTGAATATCATTTATATTCTAATTCGCTGCCTCGCTCAAACGAATATAAAACATTTACCATGTAATAAGCAACCA
>NC_090884.1:15253853-15256353 GCF_036669925.1 Montipora capricornis | reverse complement strand
GTTTAGACTTGGAGCAGTTCCTTCATAAATCAGTCGAGCGGCCTCCCTCGGTCTTTTCATTCAATTGCGTGACAAAGCACGCCTGCCTCAGAAAAGCGACTGAGTTATGAAGGGACTGCTCCCAGTCTATTCTTTATTTATTGGCAACAATTTCGGTCTCAAATAGTTGTAGCACTTCCCTTGAAGTCTTTTGAACAGCACGTAACTCTCATTCAAGCTATTAAAAGCATTTTCCTTCTCCCCCCTCCCTTCAATGTTGCGTTTATCGATTGGTGCTTGCACTCAACCCATAAAGATCAACATTGAAGGGGACGAGGGGGCAAAACTCCGTCTGTGTTACAACATTTGGTAGATAGATAAATAGTTTATTGCAGCATTTTACAAGGCAGTCACTAGACTGAATTGCGTAAAAATTTACATAATAATTGGTACGAAACATTTACATGTAAAAATAATTATTAAAACTATTTCTAACTAAATACTAAATATTAAAATATAAATAATGGTCATTGCTGGAAAGAAAGTGTTCTTAAAACGATTAAAAGGACGCGGCTTCCTAAAATTATACCTAGTCACCGAGACTGAAGCTTCCATTTACCGTATGGACCGTATGCCTTTGCCGGTGCAGGGGCACCCAACGACCAATCTGTTGTAAAATGTATTATTATACCCCAGTTAATGAAAATAAATGTTATTAAGGCATTTTCAGGTGTTTTTCAGTGTTGCTGGGAAAACATTATCTGTTCCTTTTTCCCAGCAAGACACACAAGAAATTTCCCAGCCAGCTAGATAAGATTGGTTGGTTTCCCAGCCAGCTGATCAAATTTATTTCCCAGCCAGGAATTCCGCGCGCTTTCAAATCCCTCGATCCAAAACGACCGAACAAAAGCGACAAAACCGGGACAAAACTTGGTCCGCAAGCGCAATCACTCTGACCAGCCGTCGTATGTTTGTGACTAGGGAACAGGTTCTTTTTTTTTTTTTTTTTTTTTTTTTGGTAGTCCTCAGTTTTCAGAGTTTCTACAGCCAGTTCGGATTGAAATGCTAGAAAAAGTCAGTAATTCCCAGGCAAAACCTCTATCAATAACAAAATTTCCCAGCCAGCTCATCGAAACACCTGTATTTTTGCCAGCCAGCAAGATTCCTCTGGGGAACAGATGATGTGAGGAACAGATTCGTTGGGTGCCCCTGCCGGTGACCTTTGCTGATTGAAATATGAAGAATTTTGAGACTGTCAATTAAACCTGGATAGGCGTTCTGCTGGCCGTTTGGTTGAGTCGGAAATATACTGTTGCATGAAAAATTGTATTTATTTTAGTTGTGGTTAAATTAGGCCTTTGTCAAGCACTCACTCTTGTTTAAATTTCCTGTAGTCTTTTATCCAGCAAGAAAACAGCCACCACCAACCCACTTTGCTATCGTTCTTGCGGGCTGCTCGCGCTTCTCCTGGCTTAACGGGCGGTTTTGTCCATAGCCGTGGTTAAATGCTGACCCATAGCAGTGTCCTGTTACATCTGAGTGTTTGCAACCAATTTTCGCCAGTGTTAAAGTTACCATTATTTTGCGGTTAGGGTAAATGAAACTGTTTATCAGTTCTTAATTAAGGATCACGGGACGAGCAAGAGGACATTTCCTGAGCGAGCATGGACTTCTTTATAAAATTACAGAATACCCTCCCGGGTGCGCTTCACTGTTTATAGCGAATTTCACCCAAGCCACTCCGTTATTTAGATTGTGGCATTGTGAAATTCGAGCTTACACAAAGATAAATTCCGTGCCAACGGTGATACAGTGAGGAGGTTAACTTCTAAAGTACAAAGATAAGGTTAGTATTAAAATTATGCGATAGGGAGTCGGTATCAGTCGCAAAGGAAGATAAGACAAGAGATTGAAGGGGAAGAGTGTATTTTGTACAGCGCATATCAATGTCAAGACTTCGTGAAACGCACACTGCCTTCAAGATAATCAAATTACAGTTAGAACTGCAAAAGCAAGTTGAGGACAAGGAAATGTCTGTCGCGGGGTAACGTGTGCAAATATCTGAGAACCTTTCCCTTTTTCTTTTCCAATTTTCCGAAATTAGTTAGCTACCTTGGTGTTTGTTCAGCGTAATTTTCTTTGTCTGAATTTTTTCATGGGTCAGTGTATACATTTGTTCTACAGCCGCTTGACGCTCGATTAAAGCCGTTTTTCTGGTTCAAATTCAAGAGGTATGACTTGAGGAATTAAGCAAAGCATTCCTTAGCAAAGATGATCATGAGGCCCTCGTTTAGTTACGACACAACTGACGGCCGGGTCCCAAATCTCACATTTTCGAGTTCGACTTAACTTTGACGACCTTTGGTATTCGCCCTTGGATTCTAATCCATGTAAAATTGTATGACAAAGGACACCACTCAATGACCTATATAACCTCTAAATGGCATATGTCGAACTCGCAGCTTTGAATTTTAGAATAATTTGGATTTTATATCAATTCAAAGTTAACCTCAAGTCAATA
>NC_090884.1:15243853-15246353 GCF_036669925.1 Montipora capricornis | reverse complement strand
GTCCTGCGCTCAGACTTATTTAACGATAGGAAGACACAACTTCGAGGTCTCTTGTTGAAACGAGATGCACGGGCAGAGAAGAAGGGGCCACCAAGAACAAGAGGACTAAATGTGGATGACCGTTTAATTGCCCACAAATGGGAGGGAAAAGGTCGCGTTAATAAGATGAACCAAGGGATGGCAGTCTTCCAGAACTCGCCGATACAAAAGGCAACACCTGTTACAACTACGCCAAGCAGAAAGCTGCCTAGAATTGCAGAAAAAACGCATGAAAAGTCGATGTTGGTTGGTTTATTGAATACTTCGAAGCTAAAGGTAATAATGTTTGTGTCACGACTGAGTCAGTACATGAGAGGGTTGGACGGCACCGTACAGTTCAGCTGGTGCTAACTCGTTTAAAACAAGGGTTTTGTCATATGGCCTTTGAAGACGGTTTGAACGCTGTTCAGGCATCAATACGTCTTTCCTCTGGGGAGAGGGGTTCCTTACAGCCTTTATCGGCCCTAATAACAGTTTCTGAAAGTCCTGGAAGCTTTTTGGGCTTGAAAAAGGCATGTGTGAAACGACGGTCCGTTTAATATTCTAAAAACAGCATTTCATTTGAGCTCACAAGATAAGAAAGGACAAGGTTTTTAATCTTAGAAGAATCTCCATTCTTGATTTGTTTGCTTCAGTTGCTTATGTTCATGTCTACATATCGGTTTGTTCGCTATTGATAGAACAGAGTTACGTGGACATAAACCATAGGAGAAGGTAAATTATTGACATCGCTTTGGGGTGGGAGGGGGGGGGGGAAGGGTTGGAAGGGGGGATTCCGTATACTTGTTCCATTCCTCCGTGGTTAAACGTCTCTGCACCACTCTTTACTTTTTGTTTAAAATCTCTTTTACATGGAAGGGGGGATTCCGTATACTTGTTCCATTCCTCCGTGGTTAAACGTCTCTGCACCACACTTTACTCCTTGTTTAAAATCTCTTTCACATGGGAATAGGACACTGCAACCTTTGAGCAGCTGGTAATAAATATTCTTGGAAAACTTCCTACGCGCTTCAAAAGAAGCCTTTTAACTATTTTCAGCTGTCCATATGCAGCATTCGAATCAAAAAGCACTTCAAAGCATGTCTTCTGCTGTCTCTGGAGCGATGTAGAATATTCTGAGAATCAAGCGAACTATCGCGAGTTCTGATTGGGGCTGAGGGCTTGACTGAGGGTGGTTTAAGTCTACTACACACTCAGTTTAAACGGATTATTACGGACGGACTATCCCATCTTTACAAAACTCAAAATGAAATTACAGAAACGTTTAATTCATCTGGATTGTAGTAAGTTGGTAGACAGGGATGCAAAATTCTAATTAGTCAATTCTCTTCACCAGGTTCACAAGTGGTTTTACTCGCCTGAAGAAAAGGTAATATCCACTGGAGCAAAACTCGCACAGGGGTCTGTGTATAGTCCCCGCGTGTCTTGATGCTTTGGTAGATTAGAAAAATGCCCGAAAAATACAAGCAATCAATGGCATTATTGTGGGAGCGAGTCAGCGTTAGGGTTGTGAGGTCAAGGCACCCAACGAGCAAATCTTAGCAAGCCCAAAAGCCTGTGCGAGACATTTCTAGGCTACTTGTAATGGTGATGTTTTTTATCTGTTGGGATATCTTAGTTGAAAATTGAACTGTCCAAAAATGATTTCAGGGAATAAAATCTTCATTTCATAATTGCTAGCTGAACGTTACCCCAGAAGAACTTCCCAGGGAACCATTTGTTCATCTGAAACTGCTAGGTGACCTTTTTGAGTGCCCAAAATTGCTAAAATATCCCTTACGAAAACGTAAGGGACTACTTTTCCCTGGTTGCCAATTTCTTAGGGGATGTTTAAGTAAAGAAATTTGTATCTGTTTGGCAACGTAGAGCCGAAATTCGGTTGGGTGGAATACGCGGAGTGCGGAGTGTGGAAAATGGGAGCGTAGAAAATGTGGAGTGTGGAAAATATGGAGTGTAGAAAATGCGGAGTATAAAAAATCGTTATGTTCTCATTGAAAGAGTGTTTTATAATATCGTGAAATAGCGCGTAGCATTATTGCCAATTAACGATATTAACAATTGGTCGGTGTTCTTTAAAAACGTAATGGGATGCGTCATTACATTTTCATGGATAATCGAACAATATTTTTTGTAGCTGTAAAAAAAAGGAAACAAAAGATTGAAATGAATGCGCTTAACATTGTTAAAAATTAACGATATTAACAACAAGTCCGTATTCTTTCAACATTTCCCTCTGGCCTTCATCAAGTGACTGGTAGGCGCCGAGGTCGATTAGTACATATCCGTCAAACACAGGGTTTTTTCGCCTGATATGCGCAGGGTTGGGATGGTAATAGGTGTTGGTAAAGTCTGTGCTTTACACTAACACCCCTCTGTTGTTGTTCCTGCTTACCACCCGCCGATCCACGCTTGACCACAAAAGTTGTGTGGTGGCTGACGGAATTTATCTCCAAACATGTCA
>NC_090884.1:15221353-15238853 GCF_036669925.1 Montipora capricornis | reverse complement strand
CGACGATATATGCCATGGCATATGGATACGATTAATCTGTTGGATCACATTTGAAGATTTGCAGTGGGCTCTAGGAGACGAAAAGAAAGACAAACTGTTTATTCATAAAATTCCCTTTGACTTCAGCGATGATCTAATAGAGTGCATACTTGTTGCAAGACAAGGAAGAAAATACCCTTCTGGCGTATGGAATCAGGAGACAAGGCGGAAAGCTAACCCAAAGAAAATCAATCAAAGATGATGATGATGATGATGACGATGATGATGATAATAATAATGATGATGATATACATGTATATTTATTCCACATTGTAAAATGTACACTATCTCTTTGCGGGTATTTTTTGCAGGTATGTACGTAGGGTTTAATAACAAATGTTAAAAAATGATAATGATAATGATATTAATATAAATATTCATGTTAATAATGGTAATATGTTTGAGCAGAAATTTCTGCCTTTTTCAAAACAATAGTCACACAACACACAAGATGCTCATTAACACTGATTATCAGATATTTTCATTCAGATTTGCACCTCATGTAACATTCGCACTGAAGAAGGTGCTCAAACATGTCTGCAACATTAAAAATCGTGGTTTCCATTTGAAATAATAATAATAGTCATCTTCATCATCGTCATCATCATCATGATAAGATTCATAAAAACGTTGAAGGCCCATTTTCACTCTAGACGCAACGCGCGCCCGGCATGATTTCGTTTATCACGAAATCACAAAAATTCGAAAATTTCAGGAAGCCTTTCAGAATTTTCTTTGGCAAAAGCTTTCCGTCGATAAATCTTTTGGGTGCTGATTTGAATGCGTTCTGTACTTATCATTTCAAAATTTAATCGTTGTATGTTGTCGTCTATATTTGTTTAAACTATTTTGGAACTCGAATTGTATCGAACAACTTGACGAATTGCCGAGGCGAAGTTTGCGCGCCGCTCCATCAAGACCTCAGCCACTCTTTGGAAGATCATTTTAGTTCTGCGTCCCAGGTATCGTAACAGGTATCGAAACTGACAAAGTACAAGTAAATTAAATAAAGTAAAGGTTGCATTTCTTTCAGCGCTGAAATAATGTCACCTTGCTCGTTAGCTTCAGAATTATTCTATTCCTTTTGTTGAATAGCCGAACCGTAAAAATTCCGCTTTGGTGATTCTTCAATGTCTAAATAAGTCGACTCCATGAAGATAATAGGTAATTTTAGCGGTTTTCTGGTTAAAGTCTGTTGGTAAACCACACGACGATCAGGCTAATGGCAATGTTTCTTGTTTTCAACACCACGAACTGGCTATGAAAAAATATTTGGCCAGTCGGAATACGCCATTCGAGATTCAAAACAATAATTATAAGAAACGATCGCGTTGCGTCTAGGGTGGAAATGGGGCTTTAATTACAATGATTATAAGAATTCAAGACGGCACTATGCAAATCTCAATGATTTTGGCTTTGCTTGTTTTCTAGCATAATGCATCGCGCCTTTAAGCAAAATTCACCGCTCAGTGACCAGAATGCATAGCTCTGGGAAGAAGCCCATCTTTGAGCAGAGAACACAAAGCACAATGACAAACTATTATTGACTTCTTCATCGAAAATGTTTTGAAACTTGTGCCCTGTGTTGTCCTTACGTTTCTGTTTTCAGTTCTCATCTACTTAAAATAATCTTTTGACATAACCTACAACGCCAAATGCATTTTGAAAAGGTCGTTCTTTAGACGGACAAACTAACCATGCATTAAAGTGACCCTTCGCCTCAAATTGCCTTTTTTTTCTTGCAATCTTGACCTCTTCGTTCTGTTACGCCTAAATAAATTATGTTCGCAGTAGGTTGATATCGTTGGGCAGTTGTTCTACACTAGAGATTTCAAAAAAAAAATAAATAAATAAATAAATAAATAAAACAAAAAAAAAATTATAATAATAATAATAATAATAATATAATAGATTTAGCCAAGCCTAAGAGCAGAGCTTCCTGGTTATTTATTCTTACTGTTTGTAGGGTTAGTGAAAATAAAAGGTTTCGAATTGTCTGCGTTCTGATGTTTCCGGTTGTTCCTTTAATAATTAAATCTTTTTGTTTGCTTTCTTCTATAGAAAAATTCATTGCCTAACTAGTGAATTCCACGGTAAGTTTTACGCTAAAAACCGATAACGCATGAATCACGAAGCCATGAGTACGATATCGGTTTTTCGAATGAAATTTACTTTGGAATTCATCAGCAATGAATTTTTCTTGACAACGCATGAGTCTTAAAAGAAAACGAGATGCTTCCGTGAAGCATACACTGGGTTGCCTGTGGTACGTGTTACAGAAAATCAGAAGGCACTGAATTGTGTGGTATTGAACTACAGCATTCCAGTCTCTGAAGAATAACAAATAAAAGAGAAGCGAGAAACATTGGCTTCTGGGTTGACATGTTGATAATAGGCCATTTCCGAGTTCAAGTCTGCCTCCTCTTCAAAGCGAGTTTACATGCGAGGTCTTTGTGATGGTAATTAGTTCTACTTTACATATGAATGAAAACTAATTTTCATAACAAAAACTTCGCACTTAGACTCGCTTTGAAGATGAGGCAGGCAAGAACTCGGAAATGGCCTATTTTCAAGTTCCCTGACAACTTCTTTTCACCACAAGTTTAAGCGTGCGCTCTGAGCATCTGACAGCTTTGTGATACCAAATTCCACTAACGTCAATCCCTCCCTGTCCGGCGGGGTTAGTTTCTGGATGGGAGACCAAAACAATAAACCCCTCAAAAAACAGAAGCATCGGACCGAAAATACTATTAACGCATAGATTTTGTTAGCTTGCTTTATGCAAAACGAGAACATCATTTGACAATTGACAATAAAAATAACCAACGGTTTAGTGCCCAAGGAAAGAATTTGTGGAGTAACGTCTTCCACTAAGTATGAGGTATTACTGGTATGAGCTATTAATGG
This sequence comes from Montipora capricornis, assembly GCF_036669925.1. Taxonomy (NCBI): domain Eukaryota; kingdom Metazoa; phylum Cnidaria; class Anthozoa; order Scleractinia; family Acroporidae; genus Montipora; species Montipora capricornis. The sequence continues at coordinate 15,235,907 of NC_090884.1, read as the reverse complement.
TATTCTACTTTGTCGTTGTCGTTCTCTTTCGCTCTCATTTCGTTTCTTTTCTAGACATAGGTCCTCCAGGCATCATGAAACCTTATCAGAGCTTCTAAAGATATGCCAAAAATTGCAATACAGAGAAAAAAGCAGCTCTAAACAAATTAAAAATAAACACTCAGCTTTAAGTTTATATTCCTCCGATGCTTGACTTGAATACCTAACTGTGTACTTGTGTGTAGCCACCAATGTGGACCTTAGCTATCATGATATGTCAACTGGATTGAAAGCAGCGAAAAATGCAGAAAGAAAACATCTTCCAAACCGTTTTCAACCTGGACACGAAAAGTGTTGACTGTGTAAGAACTATAGTTGAGCAGGAGTTCATGACTAGGAGCCTACAGCTCCAATACTAGGTCTATGTAACGGCATTTTCACCGATCAAGCTATTTTTAGACGAGTTCTCAAATAGGATTTGGCTTGCACGAGTGCCAATCCTCATTCCCATGTGGATTAATTTCTCATGCAAGACTTGTGATTGGCTGGAAAGGTCCGGTTTCGCGGGAAAATCAAACTATAAATAACTTGGTCTGTAAAAACGCCGTTTCATAGATGCAATGAAGTTGTAAGCTCCTAGTTATGGGCTCCTGAGTTGAGGTAGTATGGCCGTGTAGCCGTGTCGAGCCACAGAAATACGGTGGCCCACAAGGGACATGCTGCAAACTAAAGAGTTGCTGCAAATAAAATAAAGATGCTGCAAATTTAAACATCAAAAGTATACGCACGCATTGATGGGAGGGCAGGTACAAAACACAGTCGCAGGTCACAGGTCCAGGCCAGAAAGTAAACATCCATTAAAGCCAACCTTAGGCCTAATTAGGCCTAATGTTAGCATTTGCAAACAGTTAGGGTTGTTTCTGTATTGGTAAAACAATGACCTGTGACTTGGGACCCGTGACCTGTGCTTTGTACCTGCCCTTCCTTCAGTGCGCGTGCATACGTTAGTGATGTTTTAAATTGCAGCAACATTCTTTTAATTTGCAGCAACTTTATCTAATTTGCAGCAACTCTGTTTTGTTTGCAGCAACTTAAATTTTATTTGCAGCAACTCTTTAATTTGCAGCATGTCCCTTGTGGGCCACCGTACAGAAAGCGCGCAAAAAATGAAGCCTCGTTTATGCTTAGGTGATTTAACCTGGCTTAAGCTTGCAATCAAATCGAAAACCAGTACCTAGTCAGCGGTCAACTTCAAAAAAACAGCTGACCTCGGTGAGCTTTAAGCTTGAGCCCGCGAAATGGTCAAGTGATACTGGTCAGCAGATACATTTTTTTGACAGGTGTCAATTGATCAAAACATGGATATCCAATATCAAAGATGTATGGTGTAAACTAGCGAGATACTGGTCACATTGGCATACATGGATGGGTGAACGCACGTACATACGCATAGCATGGCTATAAACCAAGATTTCTCGCATCGATGGGTTACCATATTTCTTCACTATGGTGCTCAGCGCGCACGCGGAGCTCCGCTAATAACAATGATAAATAATAGCAATAATAATAAATGATGGATCCAGGGGCGTCCAATCCAGCAGAGCTGGTTTAAATGGAGCACTGATGATGATGATGGGGAAGCTAGGGCCTTGCACTGGGATTTGTTTAAACATTATTCAGAAAGGAGTAGCAAAAGGTATAAACATATTCCCAAGAAAGTTTCGGAAAACGAGAAATACAAATTACTTTGGGGTTTCTTCTTCTTCTTCTTCTTCTTCTTCTTCTTCTTCTTCTTCGTATTATTATTATTATTATTATTATTATTATTATTATTATTATTATTGTTACGTAATGCTCATTCTTTTACGTGATATATCGGCGAACAGATATACCCGTCAACATGCTATTTATTTGTTAAGGAGGCTGGATGACGGCAGAGTTATGGTAACATACACATGAAACGCCGATAGTTTCTTAACAAGACGCGCTCAATGATGTGTCGTAAACGTCGCCGTGGAAGAAGAAGCGCCATCTAAAAATGCCCTATTATTTGCCTTCGAAAGATTATATCTCAAAAATGAACTAGGTGACCCTCCCCTTTTTTAACTCTGAAAAAAGATTGACAGGTTCAGATCAAACTCTCTGCAAAATTTAAACAGCGGTTCATGGCCACTTTCACAATTGGAAAATTTTGAGTTGGTTCTGAATCTGCTTCAAAGTTTTTTAAACCTTGCAGAGAGTTTATCTAAGCCTATTAATTACTTTCCAGAAATAAAAATTGGGGCTCATTGCGTTCGCTTTTAACATATAATGCTTTAAAGACAACATATGGGGAATTTATTACCATGGAAACGTATCATGCGTCACATGGATGAGTGCATCATGTTAAGAAATTATTGTTGTCTCATTTGGTTCCATAACGTTGCCGTTTTGTATAGTTCATCCTTCTAATAAGACATTGCGTCCAAATGGTTGAAACTGGTGTTGTCAGCAGTGTTTGTACTAAAAAGGGTGATACTAACCATAGTTAGCACCATTTTTAGATATGCAAATAAGTGGCGGGGTATCCAGCAGTTAAGCTAATTTATAAAATAATTAGGATAGTACGCGCACTCTCATTGGTCAATAGCTGTGTTTAGATGAGAATATGGAAACACGGCTGTGACATCACACGAATTTTGATAAGTTATGTAGTCAGACGTAACTTTTGATTGGCTGGTAGGAAATATGAGCGTGTATCAAGAAAATCTTTTTCAAGTTTGACTTAAAAAATACAGCATTTTCCTTCATTTGTGGAATTATCTTTGAGAAATATTTTATAAAAGCAATAGAGGACTTTTTCCGTGTTTCCATAGCGGGGGGAGTTAGGAGAATTCGAGACAGTTATGCAAACCCGAGACGCAGTCGAGGGTTTGCATAAAAGTGTCGAATTCTCCGAACTCCTCTTCGTGTTTAGATGACGCTATGGAAACACGGAAAACGTCCTGTATTGCTTAATTAGTTGGTACTTTCTCATGAAAACAAAGAACTGAGACGAGGAAACCCGAGAAAGAACGGAAACAACAGCGTAGGTTTGTATGTGAATTTTGAGAGAATTCAAATGGAATTGTAAAATTGATGGGCAGGCCAAGCTGTCTAGTTATTCGACGTGGTCCCCAACTGACGGGTAAAATTGTTCTCAATGAAAGATATATACAGTAGGTATTTGAAGTACAGGCTATGAACGAAAGAAGATCATAGAGCATAGAGATATAGAGTGCGAGGATAAGTACTCTCTTTCGTCAAAATTGTTGTGTCAGAAAACGAAAAATCCAAACCGAGAAAGGACTCGCAATTGTATACAAAGTGTAACATCCAAATGGAAAGAAAAAAAAGACGCGTGTGAAAAAGGCAAGTGTTGAATGATGTAATGATTATGTGATGTTTTTTTTAAAGTTTTCAAAATTGCACCAGCCATAGTTGTGCAATTTTGAGAACTTTCAAAAGATCACTCGGTCCCGTAAATCACAACATACACAAGGAAGTTCATATGATTTCCTATACAAAACAAAGACAGACTGATAGCCAAATGGCTCCAAAGTTCATTATTTATATATGGTTTGGTCATGAGCGACCCATCCTCGGAGACCCAGGGGCAGATCGCGGAGACAAGGGGAAGGCTAAACGGGCGAAAGAAAATGGCGACGAAGAAAAGCATAGTAGGGCGAGAAGAGCCCCTGGGGACAAGTTCTTACCAGACCAGTTCCAAACTGTCGGGATAATTCTGAATTCCGATTGGTGCCGGAAATTCTTTGTGTTTTTCTGTCCAATCAGAGGTCAGCAGGCCGTGAAGTCGTTCGTGTCTTCTTACATGGAAATCACTTGATCGCCATACTCGCCTGGTTCGTTCAGCAAGGGTTTGCTCGAGGGTTAGATCCTGACCCTGGCGACTGCTTGAAAGTGAGATTCAAGTCCAAGGTAACCAGAGGTTTTTCTCTTCTCGCCTCTTCGGGACTCGGCTTCACCGCTTCGTGGCTCTCTTGCGGCTCAAGAAAAACCTCTGGGACCAGGGTAACACACTGCACACTTTTGTATGAAATATGAAATAGCAATTGCAAACAAGAATTTGTCGAGATTAGCAACGTTTCAGCCACAGCAATTGATGCAAGAGATCTAGAAATACCTCGACCTGGAAAAGGGGTTAATCACTGCTATTTTAGGTGAATCGGGTAGGTCATCTTTAAACAAATCTCGAACACTTGGAAATACGCTACTGTAACGATACCTGCAAAAGGTCCAGCGTATTTCTCCGCCGATATTCCGAACGATTCCCTGTACATTTCGTGCTGTGATTGAGACATTTCTAACCCTCAGGCTCGGATTGGTTGATACTTTTTACAAACACGCAAATCAATATGATTGGTTCGTTTGACCGGTAATGCCAAGGGGACTCGTGATTGCTAAGTTGCCATTGGTCCCTTTTGTAATTATCAATTTGACGCGTTTGACAGCTGGCGTCTGCATGAAAGTGAGATTCGAGTCCAAGGTAACCAGAGGTTTTTCTCTTCTCGCCGCTTCGCGGTTCTCTCGCGGCTCAAGAAAAACCTCTGGGACCATGGTAGCAGTGTGTCAGACAGTAATAACAACAACAGAGTCCTGAGGTTTGGGAGACTTAATCAATGACTATTCAAGTAAAATCTAACACAATGTCGAAAAGAATCTTCTCCAATAGTAAAATGAGTTTGGAGCCAGGTAGTACATAAATATTCTGAGTTTGTACCTCTGCAAATATAAAATCTTAAGCTTGATATTTCTCTTTACAGCAAAGATCCCAAAAATGTGACAATTTTTTATAATAAATTCACATTCTTTCAATATTTTTGTTAATTTATCAGCTTTATTGGACACATCAGAAAAAATAGCTCAATACTTGATTTTAGGGAAACAAAATGGAACTGCAAAAAATGAACAATCATTAACTGATTTGATGTACTAATTCATATTTCCCACAGAAAGAAGGAAACAGCATAATCTCTCTATAGTTATACAAGTATGTACCTGGACATAGTTGAACAACAATGCTGATTATTATTATTGTTGTTCAACTGTGTACAGCTGCTTGGGTTTTGGAATCAGCATAAATATTATACTCAGGCAAAACCATATCATAATTCTCTGACCCAGTACATGATGTGAGAAAGAACTATAAACTGAAGTAGAATTTGAAATATTTATGAAAAAGCTGAAAAATCTTTTCTCTACATAGTTTTCCCTAAATCTTCAGGATAGGAATTTTCAGAAACTCTAAATGCAGGTTCCAGTTGTGTAATATATCTCTTATTGACCAAGCTTGCTTGGTCCATTCTGGGAGAATATCGGCCCTCGGTCTTTTCTGTACGGACCTTTCTGCGCTCGGTCCGTACTGTCAACACCTCCCGCCGATATTATCCCACTACGGCCCACCCGCATGGTCACTTCCTTTAATTCATCTGAGTGCATTCAACCAAGGTAAAACGAGGATCACCAATCCAACCTAGGTAAAAACGGATTCAACCTGAGACTGGATTTGACCGACAACATCTATACAGTTTCGATCTAACTCTGGGTGTCCTTCGAGTCTTTAGACTTCTCCTTATGGTTTGTTCTACTGTCACAACATGAGACTGTTTCTCCTGACTTGGCTGCCAATCTGTTGCGAACTTTTCAGCAATTACTGCATGCATCCTCACTTTTTAATAACGGGAAAGTGCAGGACTCAACACTGAATGTTTCCATAACTGGACTTGTGACTGACGTTGTCTCCTCGGTTGGCCGGAGGACAAAATTAGGGCACAACCGTAACTCATCAGGAGTCGCCAGGATGTAGGAACGAGGGGCTTTGTGTTGCTTGACAACCTCAGCGGGCATCCATTCATGTCCCTCTCGGACTCTTACTGGTTCGTCCTGATGAAATGGAGCGGCTGGTCTATGCTTGGATTCAAGTGGGTGCTTAGAAGTTGGCAATTTTGTCCTAAGCTTTCTACTCATAAGTAACTGCAGGGGACTCCTCCATACCACTGATGAATGAGTAGAGAAGATTTATTGATGTGTCTCATCCAGACTATGCCAGTAATCACAACCCACCTTCGACTTTCCAACTCCGGTCTCCCAATGACCCACAAAACATACGGCGAGCTGCCCATAAAATGTAATTCAACGAAGTCAAAACATCAGTAAAGCGTTCTGCTTAACACTGCTACTGTTTAATTCATTTTCAACGAGGGACACTTGCTGAATAATCCCACCAGTTTTGATTTATTTTCAGAGCGGATTTTTAAAGATTTTTGGGCATCATTCCCAGTGCATTTTTTGCCTCTTGTCGACCATCTGGAAACGTAATTTTTAAGCGTTTAAGATTTGTACGTTATTAAAAATCTTTAGGAGATTACGAACGCGGTGCAGCGGTTTTAATATAACTCGAGGTAAATTGTTGTAATTGCCTCAGAGCGCCGAAACACACAGCTGAAGTAATGTCTTTGGCCTGGGTTGAGCATCAAATACTAAAAAAAACCAGGTAAGACAGATTGTAAAAGCGAATCTAGCGTAGTAGTCCTTTGTGCGACCTGGAATAACAACCAACAGTTGTGGATATGTTTTCAAGTAAAATTCCCGCTGAAGTTTAGTTTTTGGAATCATACGAAATGCAACTAAGAATGCATTCCTAAACGTACAGGCTTGATAGCGTCAAATAGAACCGTACCAATCGTTCTAACTAGTTTACCTAAATGGTCGCAATGCTGCCTAGGGAAAGAAAGATTTTCAGTTATGCTCGCGGTAATTTACGGTTCATGCGTGGAATTGAAGAGATTGTGATTTCACTAGGTCTTGAGCAAGGACGGTTCAAAACGTGGCCCCAAAACTGGACCCCCCAAATGGACCTCTTTCTGGACCCCACTCGAGAAAAGAAAGAATTCATTCACAGTGACGTTATCAAATTCTAAAATCAAAGTCGCAACTCTTCTAAATTTAATCTAGGGAGGTTGATGATGACCTAGAAATAAATCTTTTTCAAGTTTTCAGTTCCGTGACGTCTTTCGTTTCGAAAATACAGCATTTTTATTCTGAATTGCCACCTTGCGTGAAACCACGATATAAAGCAATTTGGTTGAAAAAAAAGTCTATCACTATGAATCTTAGCTGTTTGAGTCCTTTAAGTACGTTACAGGTTAAATTTAAATTCAGGTTAAAATAATTTCAACTTGGGTCATTTTTAGTCTAAACTAGGTTAAAATTGAAAGTAGGAAACGTCAACAAAAAGTCCACCAATCATTAGCAAATACACGTTTATTGGTAAGAAAATCGGTGCTGGAAGTAAGGGGATGTGGTCAGCGTACGTTTTTCACGAGTCAGCCTATAAAACGCCTTTGGTTGTAATTAAGTCTAACTCTGATTATAAAATGGTTAGCATTAAGGTTGGGGTTAGGCATACTGTGCATGATAACCAATTCTGAATTTTTATCTCATTTATCTCAGAGGCTTTGAAAAGGCCACCATTTATGGAGGAGGGCAGAGTTACCAAATTATCATGTTCAAAGGAATAATAAAAGAAATACTGAAACATACATGATCTATTAATTGTTTATTTTCTATTTGCTAAGTTATCATTACTGCTTGCTCTATCTTTTGCTTACATAATCATTAATTGAATTAATATAATCAAAACCAACTGAAAAGCTTCGAAAGTCACAGTAACAAAACTAGGTCGAACCACTGATAGCGTTGATGGAAAAAGAATTTGTTTTTTGTGCTGTTCAGAAGGCATTTTGCAGGCTCTTGTAAGTATTACTTTAAACGACCAAATAAAATGTTTGGTAGTTGCTCATTCCGTTTGTGGAGATGTATATAGGGTTAAATGAAAACGTTGTGAATATTTAGGTATAGGACTTCTTATTTAAGCCGTGAGTTCTTCAATTTGCAAAAGTAGTTCATTAAGATGAAGAGCCATTATAATCTAACTCGCTGCTCCGCTCAACCGAATACAAAACATTTCTTATGTAATAAGCAACCACTTTATGGGGTGTGTCAACACGAGCCGTGTATAACCCTCTTTATTATGTCTTATCAATCAAAATAACATAGAATTATCAACAATGTCTGTGCAAAATAACAAAAACTAAAAATACAACTGAGCAATAACTCGTAGTGTATAGCAAAAAGTCTACAACAATCTGGACATAAGCTAATATAATGTAAATAATAAACATGACAAGCCAATACTTGAAAATACTAATTAAATTCAGTCATTGGGTATTTAATTTAGAGGGCGAGGAGGCGGTCGTATGAATCGAATGAATACAAATGAAGTCAACGAAATATATATACCGACGCCCCGCTAATTAAGCATTGTGACAAAGTGTCACATAACACCCAAAGGAGGTTACGTAACCCATGATAAATACATTTTCCTTGTCCTCTTTATTGATTTCATTGCCACATAATCCTGAAGTTGTATTCTCTTTGTGATGTGTATACTTTTTCTAGTAATATTTATTCTTTTATAGTGATGAAAGTCAAGTAAACTATTGCGCGACTGATGAAACAACGCTAAAACAATATTTGTTAATCAATTTTGAATGATCACAATCGTCTCTGATTCAACGCTGTGCAAGACATCGTTCACGATTTTTGCAAAGGTTTAAACTTCAACTTTACTTACTTTTCTTCTGACTAATATTTCCATCCTTTCCTCATAGACTATCCATTTGGTCTTCAGCTTCTTTTACTGGTTACTCTCTGTTCACATCATTTCTTGACTTTGGCGGGAAGATTAACTGTTGTGCTGGGTTGCACGTTTGCGCTGCTAATAAATTCGACTTTATCTCCTCTTATGTGACAAGTTCTTTAAATTAAATTGCAAATGTTTTCCTGTTCCAGTAGGCTGTGAGTCGATCAGTGGATTTCTTGGTTCAATGCGAAGATGTTCACACTGGATGTTTAATGTTGTGTTTGTGACAAAGTCAGTCATCGCTTCACTAGCAAATCCTTTTCCATGTTAAAGACTGCAACTTTATCGGAAATCCCTCCTTCCATGCCCGAATAAACGTTCTTGGGTTATGGCAACTTCTTATGTTTTTATAGCGGAGCTTAAGCGCGCGAAGCGATCCAGCGGAGCACAATGGGTAAGATTTTTCGGGAAATATATGGATGCGAAAACTTTTGGTTATGACGTCACGTACGTCACCCCGTACAGACTGACGTAACGTACGTCTGTCCGTAAGTCCGCCTGTACAGACGGTCGGGGTGGAGGTAGGGAGGCAAGACAGCCCCTTTGGACGGAAGTGTTCGAGCAATTTTCCTTGGGGGAAATCGCGAGTCACCGTAACATTTGGCAACCCACGTTTTACAGGCGGGAAATTATATTAGTGACGAACAACGGGATAAAGAGCAGGAAAGAGCACGAGAGAAGAGGCGGCGAAAGTTGAGAAATTTCGGCGAAGAAATCCTCGAGAGAAGCAGAGGAAAGAGAACAAGAGAAATTTTTAATAAAACCAACGTAAAGCTGAGAGAAATAGAGCGAGAGACAAACCACTTATTTACAACGGTAGGCTTTCAGGTAATGTTTTCCTTTTTTAATATATGCCTCGCTGCATCATATATTTTTTGAAACTAGCTAAAAGCACGAAGAAGGTCTGAAAACGTTTGCAACGTGTTGACAAAGATTCTGACATATTGCAACAATCACATTTATAGGCTTTTTGTGTGAAATGGAGGTCCAGTTGTGAGCTGCTTTGTTTGACTGTTAACTTTTTAATTAGTAAAGATTTTTGCTGTTGTTCTTAACTGAAGAGAGAGAGAGAGAGAGTAAAGATTGTCAGTCAAACGGAAAATATTGTGAAAGAGAGAACTGTGCATCTAAATTTCAGTTTCAGTTGTTGATATTGTTTGCAAGGCTTGTTTGTTTTGTGCTGTCAGCTGTGTTTGATCACTGTAAACTGTACACACTAATGACGGTTAATTTTGTACTTTATGCAGAAGCATAATTATTTCCATAAACACTATAGGCTCTTTTTTTTTTATAAGTAATTTTTAAAAGAATGTTGAGGCTAAGATTAACTAAAATTATCACAAAGTTATAAGAATATCCCTCAGGCTGAGACAGTCGATTGAGAACGTTTTTATTTTGATGTTTGTATTTTAAATGAAAGCATGGAATAAATGTAAAGAAATGTAAATTAGCCCACATACTTAAGGGCATACAGTGGAACCCCGTTAATACGGTCATCAACGGGCCTTAAAAAAATGGCTTTATTACCGGGGTAAGGTGGGTAGGGTGAAATTATGACTAAAGGGCCGTAATGACAATTATCGCATTTGTACTCCCAAAACAGCTTTTCTCTCTAATAAACAACAGAAATGTACGAACAGTAATTGTATAAAATACTTGAAACTTCCCTCAGTGGGTTAAACGCTTAAAATTGTTGTGTACTGTGCGTTGTGAGCCTAAAATCAAAACAAGAACAGCCCCAGCTTACTGTTCTTCTAGAAAAAGGAAGCCGTAATCGAAACCCTTTAGTATCAATCGTGTTTTGGATAAAAGCACAATGACTTAATCACTTCGCGATTTGCCTCACTGAATGTGACAGTAGTGTCAAGATCATATTAACTTTGTAATGAAAACAGGGAGGAGTGTTGCTGACAGTAAATTTGCAAAGTTAATGGGCTGCTCGATTACAACCACGGTAGTAAATAACAAAGGTCAATGAGATTGACATGTCACAGGCGTTTTGGTTTTCTTATTCTATTTTTAGCGCGAGTGGCCGTATTAACGGGATGAAATTATAGAGATTTCATTACTGTTTGGGATTTAAAATTGTGGCCGTTGGCCGTAAAACGGGTGACCGCATTAACGAGGGTTTTCTGTAAGAGAATGAATGGCCGTTTTGCCGGGCTAAAACAAAGTGGCCGAAATAACGAGGTGACTGTATTACCGAGGTGACTGCAAGGCGGGGTTCCACTGTATTTAGTATAGCATAATTATTTTCCAAACCGTTTTCCATTTGAACACGCGAAACGCGTCGGCTGTTAAGAGCTTTAGTTGACGTAGTATAGCCGTGTAGCCGAGCCGGGCAACAGAAAGCGCGGGACAAATGTTTAGCAGTTAACCAGGCTTGAGCTTGCGATCCAATAGAAAACCAGGACCTGGTCAATGGGCAACTTGAAAAAGAAAAAGATAAACTCGATGAGCTCTAAACCTGAGCCCGGGATATGGTCACGTGATACTTGTCAGCGGATGCCTTGTTTTAACAGGTGTCAATTGAACATATCATGGATGTCCAATATTAAAGATGACAACTTGCTGGAGTAACAGCTGGATTATGCCCTCGATATAGTCAGGTGATACTTGTCACATTGGTATACATGGATGGGTGGATGTACTTACGGTCGTACGGTCACCAAAACCTAATTTTCTCGCACAAATGGGTTACCATATTTTCTTACCCATGGTGCTCCGCGCGTGCGCCTTCGGCGCGCGGAGCTCCGCTATAAACAGTTTGGAATGTTCCGCTTTCTCAAATTGTCATCAATGTTTATATAATGTGCAGGGCTTTGACTGCTTAAGTTGTAATCCTTTTAATCATCTTGCTTTCCCAGCTGCGTCACTTGTTTGCCACATTTGCTCTGAATAAAAAGTTACAATACTATCCCAGGTTGGAGTAAACCTTTGTCGCGGGTTTTTGATAAACAGCTCACCGAAAAGGTAACCGAAAAAATAAGCGATATAAGTCGTTTTATGACGATGTTACAAAGCTGCGACAAACTTTTTAGAATGCCTGATCAGTCGTCTGTAATCTAAGGTTACACTAATACAAAACTCATGCGGTGTTTCTACTGATTATTTCATCTCTTTATCCATTTCACCTTATTGTTCAGGTTTCTTGAGTCGAGTAATGTGCAGCGCACAATCAATTTGGGCCGCTTACCCTGCCTTCGTTTGTTTTTTTATTTCCAGGCGGATGGCTTTGTCAAGGGTAAAGTCCTTGCTACTGTTATGTTTGGTCGTCGGTGTCGCCACATTTGTTATCGTCCTGCGCTCAGGGGGTGAGACACAACTTCGAGGTCTCTTGTTGAAAAGAGATGCACGGGCAGGGAAGAAGGGGCCACCAAGAACAAGACTAAATGTGGATGACCGTTTAATTTCCAACAAATGGAAGGTAAAAGGTCGCTTTAATGAGATGAACGAAGGGATAACAGTCTTCCGGAACTCGCCGATACAAAAGGCAACACGTGTTATAACTACTCAAAGCAGAAAGCTGCCTAGAATGGCAGAAAAAGCACATGAAAAGTCGATGTTGGTTGGTTTGTTGAATACTTCGAAGCTAAAGGTAATAATGTACGACTGAGTACATGAGGGGTTGGACCGCACCGTAAGGTTCAGCTGGTGCTAACTCGTTTAAAATAAGCGTTTTGTCATATGGCCTTTGAAAACGGTTTGAACGCTGTTCAGGCATTTCAAGACGTCTTTCCTTAAGGGAGAGGTGTTCCTTGCAGCCTTTATTGGCCCTGATAACAGTTTCTGAAAAGTCCTGGAAGCTTTTTGGGCCGGCTTGGAAAATGCATTTGAGAGACGACGGCCCGTTTATTCTAAAAACAGCATGTCATTTGAGCTCACAAGATAAGAAAGGACAAGATTTTTTAATCCTAGAAAAATCTTTACTCTTGATGTGAAGGGAAAGTTGGTAAGTAATCAGTTGAAATTCTGAGGGCTTATAAAGGTACGCACACCATCGAATGAAAGGGCGTGTGATGCCGAAAGGGGAATATGTTTATCTCAACTGCTCTTAATTGGTTTAGCTGTCACGTTTATGTTGTGTTTGCTTAAGTTGTCTATGTCCCGTCTACATGTCGGTTTGTCCGCTATTGACAGAACAGGTTTATGTGGACATAAACAATAGGAGGCGGTAAATTATTGGGAAACTTCCCACGCGCTTAAAAAAAAAGCCATTAAACTATTTCCCGCTGTGCATATGTAGTATTCAATTCAAAATCACTCAGTTTAAAACGTGTCTTGTGCTGTCTTTATAATGGTGCAGAATGCACCAAGAATCAAGCAAACCAAGGCGAGTTCTGATTTGGGCTGATCGAGTACTTGAGGCTGGTCAAAGTCTAACAAACACTGTTTAGAAAGATTATTCTTCTCATTAAAATTCATCCCATCTTTACACAACTCAGATGAAATTATAGAAACTGTCTTTTTAGTATAAAACCGGGAATGTTTCTAGACAGGGATGCAAAACTATAATCAGTCAATTCTCTTCAACAGGTGCACAAGTGGTTTTATTCGCCTGAAGAAAAGGTAAGTGCCACTCGATCAAAAATCGCACATGGGTCTATATACACTCCCCGCCTATCTTGGTGCTTTGGTAGATTAGGAAAATCACATGAGAAATACTAGCAATCCATGGCAATATTAGGGCCGTTTATACGAGAGAAAATATGCCGCGGCGTACATAATACGCGAAAGGAGCTATTTATGCGAGTATAAACTCCCAGGCCAGGATAAGCCGAGGCTTGAGAAAGCCGTGAACGTAGATTTTGTACCATTTATACGGGGTGTTCGCGTCTTATGTAAGCCGCGGCCAGAGTAGGCCACGGCTTATTTTCTCTCGTATAAACGGCCCTATTGTGGGAGCGTGTCACAGTTAAGTGACGGTTGTGAGGTCAAGGCACCCAACGACCAAATTAAGCCAAAATCCTTTGAGAGACATTTCTAGGCTTTTTGTAATGTATAAAGACTATCTAAAGAAATGTTTTTGACTGTTGGGATATCTTATAAGCTGAAAATTGAAGTGTTCGAAAATTTCAGGGAATGAAATCCGAGCAGGAAGTGTTATTACGAATTCTTCATACCATATCACTTACGTCTCTTGATGCGTTGAATAATTTGACATGAAGGCTTCACTTATGTAGAAAATCCTCAAAGATTAAATCTCAGCTCTCCACCTGAGAGACTCCTTTATAAAGCTCAATTAAATTAACATAATTATAATCTCAGGAGTCTTGAGACTGACCTAGCACTCCAAGGCCAAAGACAAATTTCTTAAAACGCCGCCTTAAGTATAGTGGGCGGCAATGCTCTGGAATAATCTTCCCCACGAGGCAAAAGCCGCGCAACCACTTTAAACATAATCCTGCCTCTTGCTGAATCACACTACTACTACTACTACTGCTGCTACTACTAATACTACTACTACTACTACTACTACTACTACCATCACCACCACCACCACCACCACCACCACCACCACCACTACTACTACTACTACTACTACTACTACTACGCCTTCTAAGAACTTCCCAAGGAACCATTTGCTCACCCGAAACGTAAGGGGACCTTTTTAAGTGCCGAAAGTTCCTAAAATATCCCTTCCAAAAACGTAAGGAACTATAAAGAAAACTGTATCTGTTTGGCAACGTAGAGCCCAAATTCTTAGAACAGTTTGACTCACCAAAACACCTATTTGACATATTTTGCAGAAGAATATCTTTGCGTGGCCCTGTGAGATCCCTGTGCGTTTACCACAGAATACATTTATAGATGTTTGCTTATAGAGCGAAA
>NC_090884.1:15183853-15211353 GCF_036669925.1 Montipora capricornis | reverse complement strand
TCCCTGCTCCCTAAACCGTTCCTTTCCCCTCTAGAAAGAGTTAGGTCTGATCCTCGAGATTGAAATATTTGCAGAAATTTCCATTTGCGTGTAGGACACTCTCCGCGTAAGTGCGAGTACGGAAATACTCATCTGTGTTTTGCAGTGTGGAGAGATAAAAATTCATCCTGGTGAACTCAATATGAAAGAAATGCGTTGTCAAATCAAGAGACGTCAAAGTGAGCGTAACAAGTTAGTCGAAGAGTTTGAAAGTAAGAAAAGTGCCGTAGAAAAGATGAAAGACAAAGTACAAAGCCGCATTGAAAGTGATTTGTTCCAAAAGTGAACAAGGCGGCATACCTTGTGAACGGCAACAAAAACTTGTCATTATTACTTAAACATGTTTATCTCGTGGAAGAATACTGAGAGAAAAACTTTAGAGGAAAAATACTGTGGCCTGGGAAACAAGACATCGGAAATGTTTCAGAGAAAGCTCTTACTGACAATAATTCGGGTAGTCTTGCATTTTCTAAGTCAAAGCAGAGCGGCAGCCGCAGGCGTAAAAATCCAGCAAAGCCGTCCCTTGAGCGACATGGTATAGAATTTTTATGCATGTAGCAGTCATAGTGCTGAGAAGCTGTCTTCACAAATTTTGTATACTGCTCCAAGAAATAAGGGGAAAGATGCTGAGCAGTTAGCAATGGTCATCAGGGAAAAAATACAAAAATTTTGGTTTTATCAACGGAGTTGATAATGTAAATTGGCCACCGTACAGAGATTCTAAAAGCTGACGTTTCGAGCGTTAGCCCTTCGTCAGAGCGAATCCCGTCCCTTGAGCGATTCGCTCTGACGAAGGGCTAACGCTCCAAACGTCAGCTTTTAGAATCTCTGTACGGTGGCCAATTTACATTATCAACTCCGTTGATAAAACCAAATTTTTGTATACTACTACCCCACCACCGACGCAGCACCACAGTTTCTTTAGAAACTACCCCTTCAGTCATCAGGGAAAGCCTTCTCTTGGAACAGTCTACAAGCGAAAATAGCGTCAACACAAGTTACCCTTATAACTTCTTGCCACCTCCACACCCAGCAGTTTTTCCTTCGGGCGTCCATGTCCGTGTAGCAGTAGGGGCAATGGGTTACCCACTCACAAGTGTGTATTCCACGCAATATCCTCCCGATCCGAGTAGCCGCATTTACTGCAACCTGTAGTACCGTACAAGTACAAACAGTAAGGAAACAGAAGAATTCAAGAGGGCCATTAGTACTAAACAGGAGTCGAGTGATGCCTGTGAATAATTATGAAGCAGCATCTTTAAACTTATCAGCAACTCGTCATAACTGAAATGAAGACTTTCGTTGTAATATTTTCACATTAATGTGATTGTAATGATAAACACAACAGGAAGATGGTTTTCGACTGTAAAAGAGGTAATTTTACTAACCTCTGCGCCATGAAAATTCAAATTAAATATTGTGTTCATTTGTATTTGAAGGGCGTGTGCAATTTTAAAACAACACTGAACTCAGTGGCACGTACACAGGCAATATATATCGTTTTGCCGTGGTATGTACATCGGTCACCACTGATACGTGTCTACTTAAAAATTTCTCAGGGAAACGTGAACTTGAACTACTTCATTTACATTGAAAAATTCAAGAAAAAAGTTCTTATGACCGTGATCAATGATGTACAGTCCTCATGCAGACAATTAATCTATAGCTTCGTAAATCCAGCCATATCTCTTGCCTTGATGGTCTCAACTGTACCCAGGACGCAGCTCTTTACAACCTCTAATTTCATTTGATCCCTTTAGGACGCAGCTCTATTGTTTTTTAGAGTTAAGGTGTATTGTTACTTTTGTATCTTTCTTTTTGTGCATTGTTTTCTGAACCAATCGCGAGGGCCGTTGTAATAACTGCGTACTGACCCTCAACTGCTTCTGCTATTGCTAAATTAATATTGGAATGAACAATTTCCTTCAAGTTACCATTCAATTCAGATTTACGTTTATTAAAACAAAGCTCTATTGGGTTAAGATCTGGAGAATATGAAGGTGTATATAACAACTCAATTCCCATGGTAACAAACCATTCCTCTAAAATCTCTGCTCCTTCAAAATCATGAAAAGATAACTTTATCCATAATAACAATGTTACCGACTTCGAGGTATAGTCGACAATGTCGAGTATTTACGTCTCCTGCCTCCTAAAAAATGAAAGACTAAAAGAGGTTTTCTTTATAGCCCCGCTTACAACTTCATACGTTCAGAGAATCCAGCATACTTAGAGTAGTATTCGGAGAATCCAGTTTCCTCGCGACATCTACACATGGTGTTCCTTTTGCGCTGAGTCCATACTTGCGAGTTCCCACGTCTTGGGTCTTTATTCGAGTCAAACAGCAACTTGGCGAAGAGGCTCTGCAACTGGTTGATCACATTTTGTGTTTTTTTTGTTCAAGCTATACCTAATGAGTGATAAACGATTTAGAAATGCAATCCCATGAACACTAATAAGTACAGCAAGTCAAAGAAGAGTATGAGACTCGTGAACAAGTGTGTGAAACGTGAACAAGTGTGAATGTACACAGTTGCAGTTGCTTCATTCGCCACCTACATTTAGTGGAGCACTCGTAGACACTGCTGCTAGTGTAGCAAGCGTACCAAATGTAACAAGAGCATCAAGTGTAGTGAGCGTAGCAAATTTGCTGGTGTTCTGAAATAAGAGCAGAAAGATGTAAAACCACTACTAAATGAAGGTAATATTTTGGCGGTCCTTCCCAAAAGATTTGTCAAAAGCTTCACATTTCAGTTTTTTCTTACAGGCGAAATGTGTCCTGCTGTAGTAATTACACCTTAATTTGAGAAGTATCATCGTTTAACAAGAATCTGGAGACAGCTTTGCTCGTGTCAGGTTTCTTTGGAGCATTGGTATCTTTTTTCCTTCAGTAAGAACCAAATCTGGTCGTATTGTAAGGCCCAAAATGAAATAGCATCAAAATTACTGTACGTTGACAGTCTTGATTTGCTAAATGAAAGTACAATAATGTTATTGTTACTGTGATTCTGATTTTGGTACACAAACCAGAAGCAAAACAAGGAACATTGTTTTAAAGATTAAGTAAAGTACGGTCGTCCGGGTGAGTGTAGTCCTGAGAAGATTGTTTGAGATGACATTGACTGACGTTTCGACAACCTGAGCGGAAGTCATTGCCAGAGTGATTTGTGTAGGTCAACTTATTTGTGATGTTATTGGTCGACTGTCAGTTGAGTCTGTAATTGGCTGGGAAGACTAAACACTGATAAGTGCGTTTCGATCCGTCTATAGGTCTAAGGTCTGTAGGTGTATCATAGAATACGTTGGGCAGTACTGTGATAGAGTAAATCGGTGTGTTGTTTTTCTGTTGTTGATGTCGTCGATGAGGCGTTTGTAGGGTGTGGGAAGTTTGTAGGCATCGGTTTTTTTGGTGTCTTTTGTAAGTTAGTAAACCAGCTCTCCCGTACGATCCGTTGGTAGTAGTTGGTGCTGTAGGTAACACATGCAGCAATGTCCCAGTCGATTCCGTGGTTTGTCTGTAGATGGTGTCCAGCAATGTTATATTATTGATGTCACCGTTCCTCGTCGCTCGTCTGTGCTAAGTCAGTCTATTGTTCAAAATTTCTGCCGGTCTCACCGATATAAGTGGTGTGGCAGTCGCGACATTTGATCTTATAAACTACTCCTTGTCTGTCCTAAGGTTGGTCTTTGTCTTCGACGTTAGTCAGTACTTTTCGTAAGGTAGTGATGGGTGTGTGAGAAACACGGATGTTGTAAGGCTGTAGGATCTTTGCGATAATCTCAGAGGGGTCCTTTGATGTAGGGCATAGTCACTGTAGTGGTAGGTGTCAGGTTAGTGTTTGTTGCGTTAGGTTCTGTACGGTAAGTGTTGTGTGTAACGAAGTCTCAGTTAAAGTTGTTCTTACTGAAAACGCTATCATAGTACTTATGTTTCGTAGGGTAAGCTGTCGAGTGAGTCACAAACGAGTAGCCCGCATCTCGTTAAGGTCCGTATTGTTGTAGGCTTGTGTGAAGTAGGGTTGTAAGATGATTCGTCAAGGAGTCTGTCAGTGTGGATGGGTTTCCTGTAAAGCGTCGTCTGTTGTCACGGATGACCAAGCAGTCAAGAAAAGGAATCTTACTATTATCCTCGATCTCCTTGGTAAACTGAATGTGGGCGTTTTGCCTGTTAAGATGTTCGTGAAATTCCTCGATTTCGTCTTTGTACACAGCTGTGAAAGTATCGTCAACGTAGCGTAACCAGAGTAAATCGGTGTGTTTTGTTGTTGTGTTGTTGTTGTTGATGTCGTCGATGAGTCGTTTGTAGGGTGTGGGAAGTTGTATGCATCGGGTTTTTTGGTGTCTGTTGTAAGTTAATAAACCAGCTCTTCCGTACGATCCGTTGGTAGTAGTTGATTTGTGCTATAGGTAACACATGCAGCAGAGACCCAGTCGATTCTGTTGTTTGTCTGTAGATGGTGAGCAGCAATGTTATATTGTGGATGTCACCGTTCCTCGTCGCTCGTCTGAGGTCAGTCAGTCTAGTGTTGAAATTTCTGCCGGTCTCACTGATATATTGGACTGGCGTTCGCAGCAATTTGATCTTATAAACTGCTCCTTGTCCTTAGGTTGGTTTTTGTCTTTGACGTTAGTTACTAGTTTTCGTAAGGTAGTGATGGGTGTGTGAGAAACACGGGTGTTGTAAGGCTGTAGGATCCTTGCGATAATCTCAGAGGTCCCTTTTTATGTAGGGTATAGTCGCTGTAGTGGTAGGTGTCAGGTTAGTGTTTGTTCTGTACGGTAAGTGTTGCGTGTAACGAAGTTTCAGTCAAAGTTGTTCTTACTGAAAACGTTATCTAAGTACTTATGTTCGTCTGCTAAGCTGTCGTGTGAGTCACAAACCAGTAGTTGCTGAGCCACTAAAATATATACCTTACTCGTTTACACCTTACGCTTTCTTTCTTCACTGAACGCGACTGACGAGCCGCCGAGCCACTAAAGAGGTAACAAAGTAACAAAGTTACAAAGGTAACAGAGTCACAGAGTTATTACAAACGTAACAGGGTTACTGAACGCGACTGCCGGGTCGTCGAGCCGCTACGCCTTCAAAAGTGGCCCTGTATTCTGTAGTTGCTCCCAAAACGCCCACAATAAGTTTACCAAGGACATCGAAGATAATGGTAAGATTCCTTCACTTGACCGCTTGGTCATCCGTGACAACAACAGACTACAAACGAAGATTTACAGGAAACCCTCCCACACTGACAGACTCCTTAACGAATCATCTTACAACCCTACTTCACACAAGGCTACAACCATACGGACCTTGACGAGACGCGCGCTACTGGTTTGTGACTCACACGACAGCTTAGCAGACGAACATAAGTACTTAGATAACGTTTTCAGTAAGAACAAGTACAACTGCGACTTCGTTACACGCAACACTTACCGTACGGAACCTAACGCAACAAACACAAACCTGACACCTACCACTACAGGAACTTCTGAGATTATCACTAGGATCCTACAGCCTTACAACATCCATGTTACTCACAGACCCATCACTACCTTACGAAAACTACTACCGGGTTGATTTCTAAAGTTTTCAACCAAAAGATATTGATGAAAACTAAAAGGAATGGTTTCGTTTTATTTTTCCGTAGGGAAAAAACTTAACTAGTTGTCTCTTGGAAGTTAACTGAGGTTGGTGGTGTATCTTCAATTGTTTTCTGCGAAAGATTCGAACATTATGAAGAAAACTGGTCGAATTCTGATTGTTGCTGAGTTGGCCCGTGAATATTGTTTCAAAGATGTTGGAGGTTTGTTCGTTGTATTCCTTGGTATTTTATACCCTGGAGATTCGAATGTGAGGCAGTCTTATAATCATGATATCAGATATGATATGAATTAAAAAAGAAAAAAGTGTCATCGATTAAAGCGCTCAGTTCACATGGGCCTTAACCACACCGCGGCCATGTTGAATCCCGAGGGATTGAAAACTTTTGTTTTGCTCCACCGAAACTCGTTCCCAAACATTTCAATTCGAGGCTTCGGGTACAAAAATCTATTTTCTATGGCCAATGTGGCCGCCGTGCGAATAAGGCCCACGGGCTAATTATAAATAGAAGGAATATCGACTCATAAACAACTTGGTGAACAAAGACTACCAGCATAGACCACCAGCAATAGGCGTTGGTTTGACAATAAGTCTGATAACAATCAATCTTGTGCACGTTGGCCCTTAAGAGATCCCCATGGCCATTCAGCGAATGCGTTTGTCACATTGATTTAAAATATAACTTTTGCGTCCACTCGAGAAGGTGAAAAATTGTCTTGAAATCTGCTCGTATGAATGTGGCTTGAGTGCCGTATAACAGGAGCCCACGACTTGGGGCGTACAAAGTCATTGTAATTGTGGAAAGGCGTTTTTAAAGTAAGATCGAGTTATTTTTAGCTCATCAAAAGTCTTTCATGAAAAAGTTATACCCATGGGATTGACGGAATTGTCCCCCGTTTAAGCCAAATGTTATGTAAGAGCTCGTCTAAAAATAGTTTGATCTGTAAAATTGCATTTACCCTGAGTCCAAGTATTGAAGTTGTACTCTCCTGCTTATGTCTCCTATAATATAACAGGGGCACCCAACGATAATCTTTAGTGAATTATGTGTTCGGGAGAGTCAAACCGCTTGAAGAATTTCAGTTCTAAGTAGCCAAATAGCTGCAGATTTCTTTACTAAAACATTACCTAAAAGATTCGCAACAGGGAAAAGTAGTCCCTTACGTTTTCGGAAGGGATATTTTTGCAATTTTTGGGACTGAAAAAGGTCACCTAGCAGTTTCGGATGAACAAATGGTTCGATTGGAAGTTCTTTAGGAAATGAAGATTTCATTTCCTAAAATTTGCAGACACTTCAATTTTCAGCTCAAGACTATCGGAACAGATCAAATTTTTCTAGGTGATAAAAAGATCTCTTTAGACAGTCTTTATACATTACAAGGAGCCTAGAAATGTCTCTCAAAGGCTTTTGGCTTAATTTGCTCGTTGGGTGCCCTTGATATAACCATTGGCCGGGAGCCCCATGGCCGCTTTGATTGTATTTTTGTTTGGGTCTTTCAGGAAACCAACCTTTGTCCATTCGTCAAATAAAGAAGATCCACGCTTTCAGCTACCTTCCGGCATCTCATGGCTGATTCCGGAATTTCTTTACATTCCTGGCTGGCTTATAGCTGACGGCACGCATAAGTTTTGATCAGGTTTTCAAGAAGACATATCCTGTTTGAGAAACGCGGTGGATGCCATACCAGAGAGTTTATTTCCGGCGTAGTAATATTCTATGAAAATTGAGGTGATCAATTAGCGATATTAGGGAGCTTTAGCAACGACAACGTCGACGTCGACGTCAACGAGAACGTCACATATTTGCAAATTTAGTGGGCAAAAACAATAGCTTCTCACGCTCTGCACGTGCATTTTTCACTTTTGTCCATTACTTTGCCGTCGTCAGCAAAGCAACAACGTGAAATTACCAAGTTTGAGGTGTTATGGAGAACGTCAGCACCTGGTGATAAATTTTCATTGTTCTCCCCTAAATTAAGCGCCGCTTGTAACGGTTTCATTCCTGAGGGAATGCCACACTTTTGTAACATTAAAAGGCTTGGAATAGTCACGAAACTGATCGCAATAACATGAATTTATGTTTTTACATGACGTTCTCGTTATCGTTCCCGTCGTCGTTGCTAAAGCTCCCTATTACAGAGCTTTAACAACGGCAACGGCGACGGCAACGAGAACGTCACAAATTTGCACATTTAGTTGACAAAAACAATAGCTTTGCATGCTATGCACGTGCGTTTTTCACTTGTCTACTTCTTTTGCCGTTGTCAGCAAAAAGAACGACGCGAAATAATCAAATTTGAGGTTTTATGAAGAAACGTCAGCACTTGAGGATAAATTTTCATTTTCTGTCCTAAATTAAGCGCCGATCCGACCAATGTCATTTTTGAGGAACTACCACACCCTTGTCAAATTAAAAAGGTTGGAAATGGTCACGAAGTGATTACAATAACGTGAATTTATATTTTGAGATGACGTTCTCGTTGCAGTCGCCGTTGCTTAAGCTCCCTTTTTAACATCTGTGGAACAAATATGTACGGGCAGAGCTTTTTTTACGGAGCTTTCAGTATTGATTTCTTGTAGATCAAGTTTCTCGGTCCGCATCATGTTGGACAATAAATTGCAAGTAGCAACATACATAGCAATTAGGGGCAAGTAAGCAAGCGCAATGTGTTGAAACATTGTGGAGGAAATGTAGGGAATAAGCTTTAGAGCCATGATCGTCAATCTTCAGTAGATGCGCCTGAATCAAATCATGAAGGGAAAACGAGAGGTGCTTGTTTTAATTTGCGTGGAGACTTTGTTGGAAATCGTTGATGCATCTTGGACGCCGGGACAAAAAGCCAATAAAATCTAATGCAAATGTTGTTTTTCTTATGGCAGTCGTATGGGTTATTTTTGTATTAGACAAGAACTCTTTGCTGCGAAGGAGTTCATCATTTTAGGCGCTGATTATCCAGTAGCGAGGAGATCTGCATCGTTATACAATATATACGGGAACCTAAATGTATGTAACACAATATAGGTGCAGGCCATGAAAATCCAATGAAATTGCGTAAATATTTGAAAGAGGTGCAAATCAAAAGTCTTATCAATAATCTTTGAAGTAGAAAGTGGTTTGAACCCAGGAGTTACATACTTCGATGGAATTTGATCGTCTGGGTGAAAATAGTCACTATTTTCACCCAAGAGTCCTCAGAGGGACTGTTGTCAATGACTGACGGTTCGACCACTCTTTGAGAGCAAGTCATCTTCAGAGTCAAGTGACTCCTTTGCAGGTTTTCGAAACGTCAGTCACTGCCAATATTCCTTCTCAGGACTACTTTCACCTGGTCGATCAAATTTCATCGAGGTGACAATCCTGGACTCGATCTATGTCTTATCAGAGATACTAGGAAGCTTAAGCAACGACAACGGCGACGGCGTTATTTTTATCGCTTCTTGACTGTTTCAACATTTTTAATATGACACGAGTGTGGTAGTTCCTCAAAAATGACACTCGTCGGAACGGCACTCAATTTAGGGAAGAAAATAGAAATTTATCCTCATGTGCTAACGTTCTTCGCAATACCTCAAATTTGGCTTTTTCAAGTTTTTATTTTGCTGACCCGGACGGCAGAGAAATGAACAAAAGTGAAAAAAACGCACGTGCAGAGCGTGCAAAGTTTCACTCACGTGATCAACAGGCATGTTTTTCAACGAATTAAAACAAAAGAAGACGTTAGCATAATAATAGCTTTCAATGGACCTCTTTAGCTTGTACGTTTTGTTTTCCCATTTCAGACCACGTGATGTTCCCAAGGGAATTTTCTTTTTGTTTTTACGTAAGTTATGCATACATATGCACGTGCAGAAGACGACATTTGAAAGAAACTGTTCCCTGGAGTAACATCACGTGGTCTGAAATGGGAAAACAAAACGTACAAGCTAAAGAGGTCCATTCCTGGAGATTGGATCGGGACACCAACATGGCCGCCATTTCATTGTTTGAGACACCAACATGGCGGCCGTGACGTCATGTGAAATCCAAGACTTGTTTTTTTTTGCCCACTAAATATGCAAATTTGTGACTTTCTTGTTGCCGTCGTCGTTCTTGTTGCTTAAGGCCCAGTAATACGGGCGACATTTTTCGTGCAACTTGTCACGCAACAATGTTGCGTTGCAAGTTGAGATCGTTTGTTACGCGTATTACAACCTTCTTGCGCAAAAAATTTTATGTTGCAAAAAGTACAAAAAGTAAAAGCGACTTCTACTTTTTGCAACATAAAAATTTGTTGCGCCAGAAGGTGGTAATACGCGCAACAAACCATCTCAACTTGAAACGCAACATTGTTGCGCGACAAGTTGCACGAACAATGTTGTCCGTATTAATGGGCCTTTAGGCTCCCTATTAGAGAATTTAGGGAGCTTTAGCAACGACGACGTGGAAGGGCAACGAGAATGTCATGTAAAAACATAAATTCATGTTATTGCGATCACTACGTGACTATTTCAAGCCTTTTAATGTTTACAAAGGTGTGGCAGTTCCTCAGGAATGAAACCGTTACGAGCGGCGCTTAATTTAGGGGAGAAAATGGAAACTTATCACTAGGTGCTGACGTTCTCCATAACACCTCAAACTTGGTAATTTCACGTTGTTGCTTTGCTGACGACGGCAAAGAAATGGACAAAAGTGAAAAACGCACGTGCAGAGCGTGAGAAGCTATTGTTTTATTCATTTATCATTCATTCATTCATTTTTTATTTGCTTTTATAAATTGTAGTACTAAATTACATGTAATTATCATGCATTTGGCAGGCCACTAAATATGCAAATATGTGACGTTCTCGTTGACGTCGCCGTTGTCGTTGCTAAAGCTCCCTTTTTAAGAAACGACGACGCCTACGGCTGCGAAAAAGAATCGTGCTGCGCGTGCGGCACGCATTTTATTGCTGCACTCTGCATAACAACAACGTGAAATCATGAAATTTGAGGTTTAACAACAACGTAAGCGTGCAAATGCGAATCTTTTATTCTATATTTTTACTCTGAAGCCGCTCGTATAAATTGAGTTTTAGGATACTTCGAGCACATTGTACAAAGTGAACGAGATAAAATAAAAGACTTAGGATTGTGTAAACATGGTTATTTAGAAAACAGTCTTAAAAAAATACGCGCGCTGATTTTGTTAAAAATCGTGTTTCTATAATTCGATGGAGACAGAACTAGCACGAGCTGTTGACGTAGTGATGGCGCGAGCAAAGAGAATTTGCATTTTCATAATTAGGGTTAACAAGTGTTTTCCTTTTTCTCGTCGCGTTGTTTTCTAAAAGAAATAGAAAACATGTACTCCGTGTTTCTATCGAGTTATAGAAACACGAGTGAAAGTTTGGGCCAGCGGCTCGTGTTCCCACAGCATTTCTCGATAGAAAAACGTTACATGTTCTCTATTTCTTAAATACTGAAGTGTCATGTTCGTCGATGTTGCTGTCGTAGATCTTAAAGTCCCTATTTTAAGCATCTCGTCTACGGTAATAGTCAGAATGGAATTTGCGTCTTGACCGTGAAAACTGGAAGAAACTAGTTTGATATCAGCTCATTCTTGCGCTAATGGTTATCAACCAACCTCTCAAAAGATAGACGAATTAGAGTAAGAGAATTCATGATTTTGTGACGTCGGGCGCCTGCCGTTTCCCGTTGGCCATTTGACGTAAACGCGGCGCTCGATCTCTCAATTGGATGATTCGTAACTACGGGAGACAAATGTTATTAGTGAGAGAAACAGTAATTGCGCGTTTACGTCAAATGGCCAACGGAAACGGCAGGCGCCCGACGTCACAAAATCATGAATTCTCTTACTCTAATTCGTCTATCTTTTGAGAGGTTGGTTGATAACCATTAGCGCAAGAATGACTGATATTCAAACTAGTTTCTTCCAGTTTTCACGGTCAAGTACGCAAATTCCATTCTGACTATTACCGTAGACGAGATGCTTAAAATAGGGACTTTAAGATCTACGACAGCAACATCGACGAACATGACACTTCAGTATTTAAGAAATAGAGAACATGTACCGTTTTTTCTATCGAGAAATGCTGTGGGAACACGAGCCGCTGGCCCAAACTTTCACTCGTGTTTCTATAACTCGATAGAAACACGGAGTACATGTTTTTCTATTTCTTTTAGAAAACAACGCGACGAGAAAAAGGAAAACAACTTGTTAACCCTAATTATGAAAATGCAAATTCTCTTTGCTCGCGCCATCACTACGTCAACAGCTCGTGCTAGTTCTGTCTCCATCGAATTATAGAAACACGATTTTTAACAATCAGCGCGCGTATTTTTTTAAGACTGTTTTCTAAATAACCATGTTTACACAATCCTAAGTCTTTTATTTTATCTCGTTCACTTTGTACAATGTGCTCGAAGTATCCTAAAACTCAATTTATACGAGCGGCTTCAGAGTAAAAATATAGAATAAAAGATTCGCATTTGCACGCTTACGTTGTTGTTAAACCTCAAATTTCATGATTTCACGTTGTTGTTATGCAGAGTGCAGCAATAAAATGCGTGCCGCACGCGCAGCACGATTCCTTTTCGCAGCCGTAGGCGTCGTCGTTCTTAAAAGGGAGCTTTAGCAACGACAACGGCGACGTCAACGAGAACGTCACATATTTGCATATTTAGTGGCCTGCCAAATGCATGATAATTACATGTAATTTAGTACTACAATTTATAAAAGCAAATAAATGAATGAATGAATGAATAAATGAATAAAACAATAGCTTCTCACGCTCTGCACGTGCGTTTTTTCACTTTTGTCCATTTCTTTGCCGTCGTCAGCAAAGCAACAACGTGAAATTACCAAGTTTGAGGTGTGTTATGGAGAACGTCAGCACCTAGTGATAAGTTTCCATTTTTCTCCCCTAAATTAAGCGCCGCTCGTAACGGTTTCATTCCTGAGGAACTGCCACACCTTTGTAACATTAAAAGGCTTGAAATAGTCACGTAGTGATCGCAATAACATGAATTTATGTTTTTACATGACATTCTCGTTGCCCTTCCCGTCGTCGTTGCTAAAGCTCCCTAAATTCTCTAATAGGGAGCCTAAAGGCCCATTAATACGGACAACATTGTTCGTGCAACTTGTCGCGCAACAATGTTGCGTTTCAAGTTGAGATGGTTTGTTGCGCGTATTACCACCTTCTGGCGCAACAAATTTTTATGTTGCAAAAAGTAGAAGTCGCTTTTACTTTTTGTACTTTTTTGCAACATAAAATTTTTTGCGCAAGAAGGTTGTAATACGCGTAACAAACGATCTCAACTTGCAACGCAACATTGTTGCGTGACAAGTTGCACGAAAAATGTCGCCCGTATTACTGGGCCTAAGCAACAAGAACGACGACGGCAACAAGAAAGTCACAAATTTGCATATTTAGTGGGCAAAAACAAGTCTTGGATTTCACATGACGTCACGGCCGCCATGTTGGTGTCTCCCAAAACAATGAAATGGCGGCCATGTTGGTGTCCCGATCCAATCCTCCAGGAATGGACCTCTTTAGCTTGTACGTTTTGTTTTTCCCATTTCAGACCACGTGATGTTACTCCAGGGAACAGTTTTTCTTTCAAATGTCGTCTTCTGCACGTGCATATGTATGCATAACTTACGTAAAAACAAAAAGAAAATTCCCTTGGGAACATCACGTGGTCTGAAATGGGAAAACAAAACGTACAAGCTAAAGAGGTCCATTGAAAGCTATTATTATGCTAACGTCTTCTTTTGTTTTAATTCGTTGAAAAACATGCCTGTTGATCACGTGAGTGAAACTTTGCACGCTCTGCACGTGCGTTTTTTCACTTTTGTTCATTTCTCTGCCGTCCGGGTCAGCAAAATAAAAACTTGAAAAAGCCAAATTTGAGGTATTGCGAAGAACGTTAGCACATGAGGATAAATTTCTATTTTTCTTCCCTAAATTGAGTGCCGTTCCGACGAGTGTCATTTTTGAGGAACTACCACACTCGTGTCATATTAAAAATGTTGAAACAGTCAAGAAGCGATAAAAATAACGCCGTCGCCGTTGTCGTTGCTTAAGCTTCCTAGTATCTCTGATAAGACATAGATCGAGTCCAGGATTGTCACCTCGATGAAAATTTGATCGACCGGGTGAAAGTAGTCCTGAGAAGGAATATTGGCAGTGACTGACGTTTCGAAAACCTGCAAAGGAGTCACTTGACTCTGAAGATGACTTGCTCTCAAAGAGTGGTCGAACCGTCAGTCATTGACAACAGTCCCTCTGAGGACTCTTGGGTGAAAATAGTGACTATTTTCACCCAGACGATCAAATGCCATCGAAGTATGTAACTCCTGGGTTCAAACCACTTTCTACTTCAAAGATTATTGATAAGACTTTTGATTTGCACCTCTTTCAAATCTTTACGCAATTTCATTGGATTTTCATGGCCTGCACCTATATTGTGTTACATTTAGGTTCCCGTATATATTGTATAACGATGCAGATCTCCTCGCTACTGGATAATCAGCGCCTAAAATGATGAACTCCTTCGCAGCAAAGAGTTCTTGTCTAATACAAAAATAACCCATACGACTGCCATAAGAAAAACAACATTTGCATTAGATTTTATTGGCTTTTTGTCCCGGCGTCCAAGATGCATCAACGATTTCCAACAAAAAGTCTCCACGCAAATTAAAACAAGCACCTCTCGTTTTTCCCTTCATGATTTGATTCAGGCGCATCTACTGAAGATTGACGATCATGGCTCTAAAGCTTATTCCCTACATTTCCTCCACAATGGTTTCAACATTGCGCTTGCTTACTTGCCCCTAATTGCTATGTATGTTGCTACTTGCAATTTATTGTCCAACATGATGCGGACCGAGAAACTTGATCTACAAGAAATCAATACTGAAAGCTCCGTAAAAAAAAGCTCTGCCCGTACATATTTGTTCCACAGATGTTAAAAGGGAGCTTAAGCAACGGCGACTGCAACGAGAACGTCATCTCAAAATATAAATTCACGTTATTGTAATCACTTCGTGACCATTTCAACCTTTTTAATTTGACAAGGGTGTGGTAGTTCCTCAAAAATGACATTGGTCGGATCGGCGCTTAATTTAGGACAGAAAATGAAAATTTATCCTCAAGTGCTGACGTTTCTTCATAAAACCTCAAATTTGATTATTTCGCGTCGTTCTTTTGCTGACAACGGCAAAGAAGTAGACAAGTGAAAAACGCACGTGCATAGCATGCAAAGCTATTGTTTTTGTCAACTAAATGTGCAAATTTGTGACGTTCTCGTTGCCGTCGCCGTTGCCGTTGTTAAAGCTCTGTAATAGGGAGCTTTAGCAACGACGACGGGAACGATAACGAGAACGTCATGTAAAAACATAAATTCATGTTATTGCGATCAGTTCGTGACTATTCCAAGCCTTTTAATGTTACAAAAGTGTGGCATTCCCTCAGGAATGAAACCGTTACAAGCGGCGCTTAATTTAGGGGAGAACAATGAAAATTTATCACCAGGTGCTGACGTTCTCCATAACACCTCAAACTTGGTAATTTCACGTTGTTGCTTTGCTGACGACGGCAAAGTAATGGACAAAAGTGAAAAATGCACGTGCAGAGCGTGAGAAGCTATTGTTTTTGCCCACTAAATTTGCAAATATGTGACGTTCTCGTTGACGTCGACGTCGACGTTGTCGTTGCTAAAGCTCCCTAATATCGCTAATTGATCACCTCAATTTTCATAGAATATTACTACGCCGGCCGAAATAAACTCTCTGGTATGGCATCCACCGCGTTTCTCAAACAGGATATGTCTTCTTGAAAACCTGATCAAAACTTATGCGTGCCGTCAGCTATAAGCCAGCCAGGAATGTAAAGAAATTCCGGAATCAGCCATGAGATGCCGGAAGGGTAGCTGAAAGCGTGGATCTTCTTTATTTGACGAATGGACAAAGGTTGGTTTCCTGAAAGACCCAAACAAAAATACAATCAAAGCGGCCATAATGGTTATATCAAGGGCACCCAACGAGCAAATTAAGCCAAAAGCCTTTGAGAGACATTTCTAGGCTCCTTGTAATGTATAAAGACTGTCTAAAGAGATCTTTTTTATCACCTAGAAAAATTTGATCTGTTCCGATAGTCTTGAGCTGAAAATTGAAGTGTCTGCAAATTTTAGGAAATGAAATCTTCATTTCCTAAAGAACTTCCAATCGAACCATTTGTTCATCCGAAACTGCTAGGTGACCTTTTTCAGTCCCAAAAATTGCAAAAATATCCCTTCCGAAAACGTAAGGGACTACTTTTCCCTGTTGCGAATCTTTTAGGTAATGTTTTAGTAAAGAAATCTGCAGCTATTTGGCTACTTAGAACTGAAATCTTCAAGCGGTTTGACTCTCCCGAACACATAATTCACTAAAGATTATCGTTGGGTGCCCCTGTTATATATAGGAGACATAAGCAGGAGAGTACAACTTCAATACTTGGACTCAGGGTAAATGCAATTTTACAGATCAAACTATTTTTAGACGAGCTCTTACATAACATTTGGCTTAAACGGGGGACAATTCCGTCAATCCCATGGGTAATAACTTTTCATGAAAGACTTTTGATGAGCTAAAAATAACTCGATCTTACTTTAAAAACGCCTTTCCACAATTACAATGACTTTGTACGCCCCAAGTCGTGGGCTCCTGTTATACGGCACTCAAGCCACATTCATACGAGCAGATTTCAAGACAATTTTCACCTTCTCGAGTGGACGCAAAAGTTATATTTTAAATCATGTGACAAACGCATTCGCTGAATGGCCATGGGGATCTCTTAAGGGCCAACGTGTGCGCACAAGATTGATTGTTATCAGACTTATTGTCAAAAACAACGCCTATTGCTGGTGGTCTATGCTGGTAGTCTTTGTTCACCAAGTTGTTTATGAGTCGATATTCCTTCTATTTATAATTAGCCCGTGGGCCTTATTCGCACGGCGGCCACATTGGCCATAGAAAATAGATTTTGTACCCGAAGCCTCGAATTGAAATGTTTGGGAACGAGTTTCGGTGGAGCAAAACAAAAGTTTTCAATCCCTCGGGATTCAACATGGCCGCGGTGTGGTTAAGGCCCATGTGAACTGAGCGCTTTAATCGATGACACTTTTTTTCTTTTTTAATTCATATCATATCTGATATCATGATTATAAGACTGCCTCACATTCGAATCTCCAGGGTATAAAATACCAAGGAATACAACGAACAAACCTCCAACATCTTTGAAACAATATTCACGGGCCAACTCAGCAACAATCAGAATTCGACCAGTTTTCTTCATAATGTTCGAATCTTTCGCAGAAAACAATTGAAGATACACCACCAACCTCAGTTAACTTCCAAGAGACAACTAGTTAAGTTTTTTCCCTACGGAAAAATAAAACGAAACCATTCCTTTTAGTTTTCATCAATATCTTTTGGTTGAAAACTTTAGAAATCAACCCGGTAGTAGTTTTCGTAAGGTAGTGATGGGTCTGTGAGTAACATGGATGTTGTAAGGCTGTAGGATCCTAGTGATAATCTCAGAAGTTCCTGTAGTGGTAGGTGTCAGGTTTGTGTTTGTTGCGTTAGGTTCCGTACGGTAAGTGTTGCGTGTAACGAAGTCGCAGTTGTACTTGTTCTTACTGAAAACGTTATCTAAGTACTTATGTTCGTCTGCTAAGCTGTCGTGTGAGTCACAAACCAGTAGCGCGCGTCTCGTCAAGGTCCGTATGGTTGTAGCCTTGTGTGAAGTAGGGTTGTAAGATGATTCGTTAAGGAGTCTGTCAGTGTGGGAGGGTTTCCTGTAAATCTTCGTTTGTAGTCTGTTGTTGTCACGGATGACCAAGCGGTCAAGTGAAGGAATCTTACCATTATCTTCGATGTCCTTGGTAAACTTATTGTGGGCGTTTTGGGAGCAACTACAGAATACAGGGCCACTTTTGAAGGCGTAGCGGCTCGACGACCCGGCAGTCGCGTTCAGTAACCCTGTTACGTTTGTAATAACTCTGTGACTCTGTTACTTTGTAACTTTGTTACTTTGTTACCTCTTTTAGTGGCTCGGCGGCTCGTCAGTCGCGTTCAGTGAAGAAAGAAAGCGTAAGGTGTAAACGAGTAAGGTGTATATTTTAGTGGCTCAGCAACTACTGGTTTGTGACTCACACGACAGCTTAGCAGACGAACATAAGTACTTAGATAACGTTTTCAGTAAGAACAACTTTGACTGAAACTTCGTTACACGCAACACTTACCCGTACAGAACCTAACCTGACACCTACCACTACAGCGACTATACCCTACATAAAAAGGGACCTCTGAGATTATCGCAAGGATCCTACAGCCTTACAACACCCGTGTTTCTCACACACCCATCACTACCCTTACGAAAACTAGTAACTAACGTCAAAGACAAAAACCAACCTAAGGACAAGGAGCAGTTTATAAGATCAAATTGCTGCGAACGCCAGTCCACTTATATCAGTGAGACCGGCAGAAATTTCAACACTAGACTGACTGACCTCAGACGAGCGACGAGGAACGGTGACATCCACAATATAACATTGCTGCTCACCATCTACAGACAAACAACAGAATCGACTGGGTCTCTGCTGCATGTGTTTACCTATAGCACAAATCAACTACTACCAACGGATCGTACGGAAGAGCTGGGTTTATTAACTTACAACAGACACCAAAAAAAAAACCGATGCATACAACTTCCCACACCCTACAAACGACTCATCGACGACATCAACAACAACAACAACAACAACAAAAAAACACACCGATTTACTCTGGTTACGCTACGTTGACGATACTTTCACAGCTGTGTACAAAGACGAAATCGAGGAATTTCACGAACATCTTAACAGGCAAAACGCCCACATTCAGTTTACCAAGGAGATCGAGGATAATAGTAAGATTCCTTTTCTTGACTGCTTGGTCATCCGTGACAACAGACGACGCTTTACAGGAAACCCATCCACACTGACAGACTCCTTGACGAATCATCTTACAACCCTACTTCACACAAGCCTACAACAATACGGACCTTAACGAGATGCGGGCTACTCGTTTGTGACTCACTCGACAGCTTACCCTACGAACATAAGTACTATGATAGCGTTTTCAGTAAGAACAACTTTAACTGAGACTTCGTTACACACAACACTTACCGTACAGAACCTAACGCAACAAACACTAACCTGACACCTACCACTACAGTGACTATGCCCTACATCAAAGGACCCTCTGAGATTATCGCAAAGATCCTACAGCCTTACAACATCCGTGTTTCTCACACACCCA
Source organism: Montipora capricornis (assembly GCF_036669925.1). NCBI lineage: Eukaryota > Metazoa > Cnidaria > Anthozoa > Scleractinia > Acroporidae > Montipora > Montipora capricornis. The sequence continues at coordinate 15,192,390 of NC_090884.1, read as the reverse complement.
TCACTACCTTACGAAAAGTACTGACTAACGTCAAAGACAAAGACCAACCTTAGGACAGACAAGGAGTAGTAGTTTTAAGATCAAATGTCGCGACTGCCACACCACTTATATCGGTGAGACCGGCAGAAAATTTGAACAATAGACTGACTTAGCACAGACGAGCGACGAGGAACGGTGACATCAATAATATAACATTGCTGGACACCATCTACAGACAAACCACGGAATCGACTGGGCACACATTGCTGCATGTGTTACCTACAGCACCAACTACTACCAACGGATCGTACGGGAGAGCTGGTTTACTAACTTACAAAAGACACCAATAAAACCGATGCCTACAACTTCCCACACCCTACAAACGCCTCATCGACGACATCAACAACAGAAAAACAACACCGATTTACTCTATCACAGTACTGCCCAACGTATTCTATGATACACCTACAGACCTTAGACCTATAGACGGATCGAAACGCACTTATCAGTGTTTAGTCTCCCAGCCAATTACAGACTCAACTGACAGTCGACCAATAACATCACAAATAAGTTGACCTACACAAATCACTCTGGCAATGACTTCCGCTCAGGTTGTCGAAACGTCAGTCAATGTCATCTCAAACAATCTTCTCAGGACTACACTCACCCGGACGACCGTACTTTACTTAATCTTTAAAACAATGTTCCTTGTTTTGCTTCTGGTTTGTGTACCAAAATCAGAATCACAGTAACAATAACATTATTGTACTTTCATTTAGCAAATCAAGACTGTCAACGTACAGTAATTTTGATGCTATTTCATTTTGGGCCTTACAATACGACCAGATTTGGTTCTTACTGAAGGAAAAAAGATACCAATGCTCCAAAGGAACCTGACACGAGCAAAGCTGTCTCCAGATTCTTGTTAAACGATGATACTTCTCAAATTAAGGTGTAATTACTACAGCAGGACACATTTCGCCTGTAAGAAAAACTGAAATGTGAAGCTTTTGACAAATCTTTTGGGAAGGACCGCCAAAATATTACCTTCATTTAGTAGTGGTTTTACATCTTTCTGCTCTTATTTCAGAACACCAGCAAATTTGCTACGCTCACTACACTTGATGCTCTTGTTACATTTGGTACGCTTGCTACACTAGCAGCAGTGTCTACGAGTGCTCCACTAAATGTAGGTGGCGAATGAAGCAACTGTGTACATTCACACTTGTTCACGTTTCACACTTGTTCACGAGTCTCATACTCTTCTTTGACTTGCTGTACTTATTAGTGTTCATGGGATTGCATTTCTAAATCGTTTATCACTCATTAGGTATAGCTTGAACAAAAAACACAAAATGTGATCAACCAGTTGCAGAGCCTCTTCGCCAAGTTGCTGTTTGACTCGAATAAAGACCCAAGACGTGGGAACTCGCAAGTATGGACTCAGCGCAAAAGGAACACCATGTGTAGATGTCGCGAGGAAACTGGATTCTCCGAATACTACTCTAAGTATGCTGGATTCTCTGAACGTATGAAGTTGTAAGCGGGGCTATAAAGAAAACCTCTTTTAGTCTTTCATTTTTTAGGAGGCAGGAGACGTAAATACTCGACATTGTCGACTATACCTCGAAGTCGGTAACATTGTTATTATGGATAAGTTATCTTTTCATGATTTTTGAAGGAGCAGAGATTTTAGAGGAATGGTTTGTTACCATGGGAATTGAGTTGTTATATACACCTTCATATTCTCCAGATCTTAACCCAATAGAGCTTTGTTTTAATAAACGTAAATCTGAATTGAATGGTAACTTGAAGGAAATTGTTCATTCCAATATTAATTTAGCAATAGCAGAAGCAGTTGAGGGTCAGTACGCAGTTATTACAACGGCCCTCGCGATTGGTTCAGAAAACAATGCACAAAAAGAAAGATACAAAAGTAACAATACACCTTAACTCTAAAAACAATAGAGCTGCGTCCTAAAGGGATCAAATGAAATTAGAGGTTGTAAAGAGCTGCGTCCTGGGTACAGTTGAGACCATCAAGGCAAGAGATATGGCTGGATTTACGAAGCTATAGATTAATTGTCTGCATGAGGACTGTACATCATTGATCACAGTCATAAGAACTTTTTCTTGAATTTTTCAATGTAAATGAAGTAGTTCAAGTTCACGTTTCCCTGAGAAATTTTTAAGTAGACACGTATCAGTGGTGACCGATGTACATACCACGGCAAAAGATATATATTGCCTGTGTACGTGCCACTGAGTTCAGTGTTGTTTTAAATTGCACACGCCCTTCAAATACAAATGAACACAATATTTAATTTGAATTTCATGGCGCAGAGGTTAGTAAAATTACCTCTTTTACAGTCGAAAACCATCTTCCTGTTGTGTTTATCATTACAATCACATTAATGTGAAAATATTACAACGAAAGTCTTCATTTCAGTTATGACGAGTTGCTGATAAGTTTAAAGATGCTGCTTCATAATTATTCACAGGCATCACTCGACTCCTGTTTAGTACTAATGGCCCTCTTGAATTCTTCTGTTTCCTTACTGTTTGTACTTGTACGGTACTACAGGTTGCAGTAATGCGGCTACTCGGATCGGGAGGATATTGCGTGGAATACACACTTGTGAGTGGGTAACCCATTGCCCCTACTGCTACACGGACATGGACGCCCGAAGGAAAAACTGCTGGGTGTGGAGGTGGCAAGAAGTTATAAGGGTAACTTGTGTTGACGCTATTTTCGCTTGTAGACTGTTCCAAGAGAAGGCTTTCCCTGATGACTGAAGGGGTAGTTTCTAAAGAAACTGTGGTGCTGCGTCGGTGGGGAAGTAGTATACAAAAATTTGGTTTTATCAACGGAGTTGATAATGTAAATTGGCCACCGTACAGAGATTCTAAAAGCTGACGTTTGGAGCGTTAGCCCTTCGTCAGAGCGAATCGCTCAAGGGACGGGATTCGCTCTGACGAAGGGCTAACGCTCGAAACGTCAGCTTTTAGAATCTCTGTACGGTGGCCAATTTACATTATCAACTCCGTTGATAAAACCAAATTTTTGTATTTTTTCCCTGATGACCATTGCTAACTGCTCAGCATCTTTCCCCTTATTTCTTGGAGCAGTATACAAAATTTGTGAAGACAGCTTCTCAGCACTATGACTGCTACATGCATAAAAATTCTATACCATGTCGCTCAAGGGACGGCTTTGCTGGATTTTTACGCCTGCGGCTGCCGCTCTGCTTTGACTTAGAAAATGCAAGACTACCCGAATTATTGTCAGTAAGAGCTTTCTCTGAAACATTTCCGATGTCTTGTTTCCCAGGCCACAGTATTTTTCCTCTAAAGTTTTTCTCTCAGTATTCTTCCACGAGATAAACATGTTTAAGTAATAATGACAAGTTTTTGTTGCCGTTCACAAGGTATGCCGCCTTGTTCACTTTTGGAACAAATCACTTTCAATGCGGCTTTGTACTTTGTCTTTCATCTTTTCTACGGCACTTTTCTTACTTTCAAACTCTTCGACTAACTTGTTACGCTCACTTTGACGTCTCTTGATTTGACAACGCATTTCTTTTCATATTGAGTTCACCAGATGATGATTTTTATCTCTCCACACTGCAAAACAGATGAGTATTTTCCGTACTCGCACTTACGCGGGAGAGTGTCCTACACGCAAATGGAAATTTCTGCAAAATTTCAATCTCGAGGATCAGACCTAACTCTTTCTAGAGGGGAAAGGAACGGTTTAGGGAGCAGGGAAAAACGGCCAAAAAAATTGTGGGACGAGGGAAAAAGTACGCCCAAAAAATAGGGAGACGAGAGAGCCAGAATGAAAAGGGAGAAGGAAGAATTTCTTGAAAACATGACATGAGTCTTTAAGCTTTACCGAATAGATCTGAATAGATGTTAATATAACAGTACAGATCTGTTCCCCGCTTCCCTGTAAGCAGAGGTCACTTTTCTTTTGCGTCCACTGGGCTGACGAGTACGAGAAAAATGAATTTTTCCGCGTTTTAAATATTTAGCGGGAAAATAAGCTCTCGTCGTTATGAACTATAAAGGGATTCGGTAAGAGTATTTAAGAAGGTGTTTTATGTAGATTAGTCATCTTGGTGTTCTCGCTGGAGCACTTACTCTTACTTGAAATTTACTTGAAATTTACTTTCTGTTTTTTTCGCGACTCATGGGCGACGAGGATTCTTCATCATCTCCTTCTATTCCTTCCGACTTGCATGCCATTTTGGATTCCAAGAAGAATGTTATCTTATCCGCAGTAAACACGCAGATTCAGGGCCTACAAAGCAATTTGCTTAAAGCGCAGACGGATTTGGCGTCACAAATAGCTTCGGAGGTGCAACCAGAAACCTACGTCCTCAAGAAGAAAGGGAATGAGCAATAGTTCGTCAAGATCTTGCTTCGTCTGGTTTTCACCTACTCAGAGGTTAGTTTTCCTGGGATCTATTTTAGAATTTGGCGAAGGTTTAATTCAAATTCCTGAGTTTCGTATCCATAAGCTCAAATCTTCCCTAAGCTCGTCTTTTCTTGTCTTCGAAATAACCAAATTTTAGCCAGAGATCTTGCTTCAGTTACAGGGCAAATTATTTCTATGGCTTGTGCAGTAGGCAATATTACCAGGTTGTTTACAAGAAACTGCTATGCAGCGATTGAATGTAGATCCTCTTGGGATCAGCCTTGCACGTCTCCCCTGAGGTTCTCGTTTCCTTTTGGTTGAACAATTTGACTTGATGGCAAGGTTATGTCTCCTCTATCAATGCAGTTGGTGTTGTTTACTCCGATGCCAGTGACTCTGGTTTTGGTGGTTATTTCGTGCAGTGTGGCTTGGATTTAGTGTCAGGTGTTTGGTCCCACGAGGAAATGCGAACTAGCTCTACTTTTAGAGAGATTTTGGCAGTTAAGTTTGTTCTGCTTTCTTTGCTAAACCAGCTTTCAGGTTTAACCTTTAAATGGTTTACGGACAATCAAAATGTACCTCGGATTATTTCGTCTGGAAGTAGTAAAGAACATTTGCAGTCCGAAGCCTTGTCTATATTTAGTATCTGCTGTAGTCATGGCATTTCGATTGAAATGGAATGGATCCCAAGATCCCAGAATGATCAGGCTGATTTTTTCTCAGTCGTATTTTTGATTCAGACGACTGGGGCCTTTCGTCCACTTTCGTTTCACCACATTGACTCAGTTTGGGGTCCTCATTCTATAGATCGTTTCGCAAATCATGTGAATGCCAAACTCCCTCGTTTCAATTCAAGATTTTGGAATCCAGGTTCTGAAGGCATAGATGCTTTTGTTATGGATTGGCACGGGGAGAATAATTATGCCTGTCCGCCTATCTGCCTTATTCTGCGTGTCTTACATCATATGAGTAACTGTAAAGCTTCAGGTTCTCTTATTGTTCCTTTGTGGACCCCCCCCCCCCCTTTTTGGCCGATGATTTGTCCAGATGGAGAACGTTTTGCATCTTTCATTGTCGATTGGATGGAACTTTCCTCATTCAAAGAAGCCTACATCTCCGGCCAGTTGTAATAGCGTGTTTGGAAACGAAAACTTGAACTTCAGGATGATTGCTTTGAGAGTCCACTTCGATTGTTAGGTATTTTTCTCTTTTCTTTTTTTTTTGCGTGCTGTATTTTTTTTTTTTTTTTTGTACTCTTGGGGCCGTGGGGCCTCCAGTTAGCACACGATAGCAAATACTGTGTCATGTTTTTTCTATTGTTGTTTCGCACGGGTTAGGTGGTTAGGGAATTTAGACGAGAGATGAATTTTTCCGCGTTTTGAATAATTAGCGGAAAAATATGCTCTCGTCGTTATGAACTATCAGGGATTCGGTAAGAGTATTTAAGAAGGTTTTTTTATGTAGATTAGTCATCTTGGTGTTCTCGCTGGAGGCACTTACTCTTACTTTTTTATGCTAATTTGTCTGTTTTCTTTCTTTTAGTTCTCGATGTTAGCGTTACTGAGAAGTAGCTGATTTGCGTCCAGTCGCGTGTGCTGAGTCTTTATGGAGTTTATTTAGTAAACTTTTCACTGCTAGTGTTTTTTATATATTCATATATTTTTCTGAATGCGTGCTTATGTGTTCGCAATTGATCTGTCATTTTGGTAGAATATGGAGGTTCTCTATTTCGCTATTTGCCCCTTTCAGTGTATTGGGCCTTTTTTGTGCCAAGAGATTTTTGGGACTATCTGTGCCCAGGAATATGGGACCATCTGTGCCCTCGAGCATGGGACCATCTGTGCCCAGCTTTCATGGAGTTGTGAGTTAATTTAAGGTGTCAAATAGTTTGTGTTTATTTAACATGTTTTTTTTAAATTTGGGATTAAGGGACAATCTGTGCCCCCTACCGGACTCGGGACTATCTGTGCCCAGCATTTATGGAGAGTTGCGAGCGAATTTGAAGTGTACGTTGTTCAGGCATTTCAAGACGTCTTTCCTTAAGGAGAGGTGTTCCTTGCAGCCTTTATTGGCCCTGATAACAGTTTCTGAAAAGTCCTGGAAGCTTTTTGGGCCGGCTTGGAAAATGCATTTGAGAGACGACGGCCCGTTATTCTAAAAACAGCATGTCATTTGAGCTCACAAGATAAGAAAGGACAAGATTTTTTAATCCTAGAAAAATCTTTACTCTTGATGTGAAGGGAAAGTTGGTAAGTAATCAGTTGAATTCTGAGGGCTTTATAAAGGTACGCACACCATCGAATGAAAGGGCGTGTGATGCCGAAAGGGAATATGTTTATCTCAACTGCTCTTAATTGGTTTAGCTGTCACGTTTATGTTGTGTTTGCTTAAGTTGTCTATGTCCCGTCTACATGTCGGTTTGTCCGCTATTGACAGAACAGGTTTTATGTGGACATAAAACAATAGGAGGCGGTAAATTATTGGGAAACTTCCCACGCGCTTAAAAAAAAAGCCATTAAACTATTTCCCGCTGTGCATATGTAGTATTCAATTCAAAATCACTCAGTTTAAAACGTGTCTTGTGCTGTCTTTATAATGGTGCAGAATGCACCAAGAATCAAGCAAACCAAGGCGAGTTCTGATTTGGGCTGATCGAGTACTTGAGGCTGGTCAAAGTCTAACAAACACTGTTTAGAAAGATTATTCTTCTCATTAAAATTCATCCCATCTTTACACAACTCAGATGAAATTATAGAAACTGTCTTTTTAGTATAAAACCGGGAATGTTTCTAGACAGGGATGCAAAACTATAATCAGTCAATTCTCTTCAACAGGTGCACAAGTGGTTTTATTCGCCTGAAGAAAAGGTAAGTGCCACTCGATCAAAAATCGCACATGGGTCTATATACACTCCCCGCCTATCTTGGTGCTTTGGTAGATTAGGAAAATCACATGAGAAATACTAGCAATCCATGGCAATATTAGGGCCGTTTATACGAGAGAAAATATGCCGCGGCGTACATAATACGCGAAAGGAGCTATTTATGCGAGTATAAACTCCCAGGCCAGGATAAGCCGAGGCTTGAGAAAGCCGTGAACGTAGATTTTGTACCATTTATACGGGGTGTTCGCGTCTTATGTAAGCCGCGGCCAGAGTAGGCCACGGCTTATTTTCTCTCGTATAAACGGCCCTATTGTGGGAGCGTGTCACAGTTAAGTGACGGTTGTGAGGTCAAGGCACCCAACGACCAAATTAAGCCAAAATCCTTTGAGAGACATTTCTAGGCTTTTTGTAATGTATAAAGACTATCTAAAGAAATGTTTTTGACTATTGGGATATCTTAGCTGAAAATTGAAGTGTTCGAAAATTTCAGGGAATGAAATCCGAGCAGGAAGTGTTATTACGAATTCTTCATACCATATCACTTACGTCTCTTGATGCGTTGAATAATTTGACATGAAGGCTTCACTCATGTAGAAAATCCTCAAAGATTAAATCTCAGCTCTCCACCTGAGAGACTCCTTTATAAAGCTCAATTAAATTAACATAATTATAATCTCAGGAGTCTTGAGACTGACCTAGCACTCCAAGGCCAAAGACAAATTTCTTAAAACGCCGCCTTAAGTATAGTGGGCGGCAATGCTCTGGAATAATCTTCCCCACGAGGCAAAAGCCGCGCAACCACTTTAAACATAATCCTGCCTCTTGCTGAATCACACTACTACTACTACTACTGCTGCTACTACTAATACTACTACTACTACTACTACTACTACTACCATCACCACCACCACCACCACCACCCCCACCACCACCACCACCACCACCACTACTACTACTACTACTACTACCACTGCCTTCTAAGAACTTCCCAAGGAACCATTTGCTCACCCGAAACGTAAGGGGACCTTTTTAAGTGCCGAAAGTTCCTAAAATATCCCTTCCAAAAACGTAAGGAACTATAAAGAAAACTGTATCTGTTTGGCAACGTAGAGCCCAAATTCTTAGAACAGTTTGACTCACCAAAACACCTATTTGACATATTTTGCAGAAGAATATCTTTGCGTGGCCCTGTGAGATCCCTGTGCGTTTACCACAGAATACATTTATAGATGTTTGCTTATAGAGCGAAAATGC
>NC_090884.1:15176353-15178853 GCF_036669925.1 Montipora capricornis | reverse complement strand
CCATCAACGGTGCTTCGTCAAAAGTACCAGCAATGTTAGCTTCTGTTCCCGTTTCACTCGACACCTCACCAGCAGGAACATAGGTGAAGTCTGGTTGTGGTTCGTCTTTCCTTGTAGGCTCTACCTGTATCTGTGTTTGGTCAATTCTATCACGTCTTAGTGGGCGGTTTCCGCATGAAATGTCTGGAAGATCGTCTTCGCTGTCACTTCCGTCCCCTTCGTGTACCAGTGGTTGGGTGTCATCACAATAGTAACGTACTGGTGTTTTGGTCTTCTTTACAGGAGGGAGATCCTCCCAGGGTTTCCCTGGCAGCCAGTCACAAGGGAGTAAGAGGTTTCCATCTAGAGTACGGCTAGGTCCCTGACTTGATTCTGGTCTTACGTCGTACACTGGGCTCCCCTCCCCCTTTCTTGCGACGACCAGATGAATTTGGTTTTCCCAGAAGGCACGGAGCTTTCCTGGTCCACCACGAGGAGTGAGGTTGCGTACCAGGACACGATCTCCTACTTGCAGCCCTGATGATCTTACTCGTTTGTCATAATTCTTTGTCCCTTTCAAGGCACTTTTCATGAGATTTTGATGCGAGTGAGTAAGCTTCTTGTATTGCAGATTTCCACTTGGTAACATATTCAGCATATGATTTAAATCCTGTTTCCTCCTCGCGATCAAACATTACATCAATTGGCAGGCGAGGAGTGCGACCAAATAACAGGGAAAATGGAGTATAACCTGTTGACTCATAAAAAAAGCAGTGGCATGCATGAATGAGTTTATTTACATGATCTTTCCAGCTGGATTTGTGAGTTTCAGGTACGGTCCGCAACATACTGAGTAACGTACGGTTCATCCTCTCAACCAAACCATTGCCCTGCGGATCGTATGGAGTAATCCTCGAGTGCATTACTCCAGAGAGTTCCTCAAGCCTCTTGAACAAACGGTTTTCGAACTCGCCTCCCATGTCATGATGGATTTTCTCGGGAAATCCAAACCGTGGAATGAAATTATTCAAGATCTTGTCTGTAGCAGTAATAGCGGTCTTATTCCTCGTCGGGTACTCTTGTGCATACTTGGTAAAGTGATCTACCACCACCAGGATATATTGATAGTCTCTTAAACTCCGCTCTAGGTGCACAAAGTCGATAGAAACCATTTGAAGAGGAGCCGTTGTTGTGATTGGCTGTAAGGGTTCTCTTGTTGGTAGATTTGGACGTCTCTGTTTTAGGCATCGGCATACGTGATAGATAAAGTTCTCTACATATCACCTCATGTTTGCCCAATAAAATCTCTCTTGGGCCAGAGCTAGCTATTTATTTATTTATTTATTTATTTATTTATTTATTTATTTCAAGATTTGTACATATAGAATATATACAGGTGGTAGAACAAAAGGAGGTAGCATCCCCTACAAGGTTCAACCACCTACCCAACCCCAACCCCAACCCCAAGGTGATTCTTGGTACTTTTCCTTCACTGTCAGTTCATTTATTTATTTATTTATTTATTTATTTCAAGATTTGTACATATAGAATATATACAGGTGGTAGAACGAAAGGATATAGCATCCCCTACAAGGTTCAACCACCTACCCAACCCCATAAACCTAGAAACAGTATAAGTATATATAATTAAATAAAAATATCTAACAAGAACATGCATTTCTTACATTTACTCTTCTGCATTTTAGACAAATAATCTTGTACGAGCGAAAATTATCCCCACCAAAAACGTAATGCAAACGCCAAAAGAAAAAGGATTAAAAAAAAGGATTTGAGCTTGCGCTGAAAAGAGTCCAGGGAAGTAGCTAACTTAATGCCATCAGGAATACTGTTCCACAAAATAGTAATTCTGTTAAAGAAAGAATCCCGAAAATGTGAGGTGCGAGTTCTATTTGTCTTAAGATAAAGTTCAGAGATTGCTCGGCGAGTGCACCCTCTTAGGAAGAAAAAATATTCGTCAAAGTTTCGAGCAAAAATTACATCTCCTTTCAAAGACTTATAAAAGAAGATTAAATCTAGATATTCTAACCAATAATTTAGCGGAAGTAAATTGCGTTTAATCAGACGATCCTTGTAACACAGATACAATACAATACCTTTATTTTACGTGGTAAATGTTCTTAGCTATTAGCTACTTCTCAGACATACCACGTAAAATAAATAAATAAGTAAACGAAACATAATAAAAAGAGAAAATAGCTCATAAAAACCTATATAAAAATATATGTACGATTAAAAATATACCAAAACTAAGAGTGGATCACAAGATTATAAACTAAGCAAAATGTATCTACAAGTATTTGCGCAATTAAAATATAAAATTTGAGAAATCCATGTCAGACATTAAGTTCTTAAATCTTCCAATGGTATTAGCCGCACGGAACTGATCCGGAAGAGCGTTCCAAATCTTAGGCTGCAGTGTAATGCCACGATTTAAGTCCATGGGTGGTTGTATTCACTTTGGGTAGCTCAGGGATATGTTTTCCTCTAAGATTATAATTAG
>NC_090884.1:15151353-15161353 GCF_036669925.1 Montipora capricornis | reverse complement strand
GTGGAACAATTCGTGATAAGATCTCCCTTGAACATCAACCCCTCGTAACAGCTTATCTCATCCATTTATTTCGGTCATGCGTGGCCAAGACGTCATGCAGTAGAATAAACCTCTTTGTGTTTATAGCCACCACGGCGAAATCTTTAAATGTCACTCTTGGTCGTTAAAAGGCGGGCGGTGAACTTATGTGGCAGTGTCATAGAAAAGTAAATGTTTCCCTATTGGTATGTTACGCATGTTCTGTTTACTCTCTAGGCATGTAGTCTTCTCTTGTTGTTGTTGTTGTTGTCGTACCATATATAAGGTAGGACTGTGATAATATACTTACTTCAGCTCCCAAAATTCTTTTTTTACTGAGGCTTTTCTGTTGATTAAGATTCTTTTATCTCGTAATTACGGCTCACCCCCAGAGGTTGGTTTGCCTGCTTTTTTTTGGGAACACGTTCCCATTTTCCCGTTATGTTTTTTAATTTGCATTTTCGTATCAGGCGGCTGCAAAATATTTTCTTTCAATCTTCCTGTGTACGAGTCGTGAAAATAGAGACGAAGAAAGAGTTTCTTAAAGTAACACAACGATGAAATGAATCATATTGAACTGCGGATATGACATCAAGTGAAGCGATGATCTTTGCAGTTATGAACGCAATTTTGGTAATTGCGTACAGAAACCTGAAATTTTCAGGACTTCAACGGGGTTTGAACCCGTGACCTCGCCACACCTGTGCGGCGCTCTAACCAACTGAGCTATAAAGTCAGTGAAGTTGCGTTTGTAACTGCGAAGATCATCGCCTCACTTGATTTCATATCTGCAGTTCATTATCATTCATTTCATATATCAGTTCATTGTTGATTCATTCATCACGAGAACATTAGAACCCACGAATTACCAGCAGCAAACGTCAGTGGCTTCGTTGGTCAAAGCGTGGCACCGGTATAGCGAGGTCAGGGGTTCAACCCCGTTGAAGTCCTGAAATTTTCAGGCGTCTGCTGTCTGCTTCGCAATTGCGAATTGCGTTCATAACCGTGATATGATATTTGTCCTGTATATTTACCGATATTTCTTCTGAGCCAATATCTACTGGTCTCTCAAATTGCCAATATCTATTTACACTCATGAAGCATGAATCTGTGTCTTGTTTTGTAGCGATCAACCCTGTGCAGCCACTCTTCAGGCATTGGGGTTCTGAATTTTGGCACATCGTTTTGGGCCGAACGTTAAGACGGTACGTCGAAGCCACAAAACATTAATTTCCGGTGAGATTCCCAACAGTTTTTTAACACCTACCACGAGATTGAAACGTTCAGCAACACATTTGCTTCAAGGTTACATCCAGCAAGATTTCTTGGTAGGATCTAGGCTTTAGAAAGGTATGTGCCATTCAACTGCAAACCTTGGTAAATAATTACTGCTATCGAACCAAACTGATAAGTAATCTCGGAAACTGACTAGCTGTTCAAATCTTTGATGTAATCATGTCAACGAGAACTGCATCGTCCGTAGGGATTACATGAAGATTTTTTTTTTCTTAATGAATAAACTTTAAGATAATACATTTCACAAAGTAGATACATGACAGAAATTTAAGTTTAGACGTATATATATGGTTATTGACAAACAAAATTGGAAAAGCGTGGTACTAATATTATCACTACTACATACACTCAAGTTTGCATTACTCTAAACTATCAAAGGAAATTTTCGAGAATATACTTGTATTTGAGGTTAATTATGAATTCATTTACCGATAGTTCACCATGCAATGATTTATGATTGTACAAATAATATTTGGCATGCATATAAAAAAAAGTGAAGTTTAACTTCCTGTTTTTAGCTATGAAGGAAAAAAGAGCTTTCTTTCATCCATGTTTGAGTGCTCAAGTTTGTATTATCATTTGTTGCGTTTTGTGTTATATTTTGCAAGTCGGGAATTGCCGTGCTTCGTTGCCATAGCATTAAAGTTCATTAAGACTCAAGAAAGCAGAGGTGGGATCATAACTTTGTGCATCTCTCGTCAAATCGTTTAAATCGATGTTGTCTTCCTTCGGGTACCTCGGTTTAAGGTAATTCCCTTGAAATTCTTCTACTATCAAACTTTTTTGGAAACTTGGCATAATTAACATTCATGATATGAACATTAAAAAAATGCAATAAAAAAATGGGGTCACCGTGCTTGTTTACGCTTCAGCAGGCTCTTAAAATGGGATATTTTTACTGTTTTCGCCTTAAAAATTCGAATCACCTTCATACAGAATTAAGTCTTGGTTACTTGAAAGACACAAAATTTTGTTTTGAAAATAAAGCTTCTGTTATTTCCATAAGCAGTAATGCTTCATTTACGCCGACGTTGATCCCCTGGTTGTGGGAATAGTGCATTTTTGGGACAGTTCCGTGGTTAGCTTGAAGTCCTCGCCTTGGGTAAAATACACCCAAACTTTTTTTCTTCTTCAAATATGTTCTTTATTAGACTGTTCTTAGCAAATACCTGAAAAAAAAAATCGGGGGTCACCGTGCTCGTTTGAGAGAAAAGGAGCATTTATTTCGCTGTCGGGTTTAGTTTGAGTGAAATCTCTTACGTTTTGTATGCGCACGTGCTCATGTGCGCGCGCTAATGACGCGAAATTCGTGCGCAGTAGGGATGCGCAATGCAATACTAAGGAATTACCTTAAGACTGTTATTCTTTCGATAGAACCTTACCGACTTAATTCTAAATCAATCTCAATTTCCTGTTTTTATTCATGTCCGCCTCCCGGCCACACTTGAATATGAATAATTTAATATTTCTAAATTGTAATGAAATTCCTGTCGATTGTTACAAGCCTTGCATACGGAACCCGCGCCCGCAGTGCGCGCGGCAGTCAAAATCGTGCTATCCTGTCAATCATTTGCCCTTTCACCGGAAGTTTTTGTCGATCTATCCATCCCGTCGAAACGACGCTACCAAAGTGTTTATTCGCGAAGTCAGTACAACTAAATACATTATCAATATGGTTTTGCCGCCTTCTTACACTTGATTCGAAAATGCCAACCTGAATTCGTCTTAGAATAGTTAGAAAAAGCACAAATAACAGCCAAAGCACAACAGCTTACGTTCCAATTCTGCTCGCCGACAACCCAAGTTTGTTGACAAAAAAAACGCCACAAAATGTTTTAAATGGTTTTCTGGCCCTCTATTAATAGCGTTCACGTGAATTTTAAATGGGGTATCGGGAAAGAAAAATTGTCAAGCTGATATGTGTTTCGTGTAAACATACATTTTCAAGTTGCAAAAATTTGTATAAGCACTACAAACCTTTTACTGACCATTACTCGAAGGAACTCTCTTTATAAGCTGCAAGGAAGCCGCTGATGAATTTTGCACAAAAACCTCGGCCCCTAACACCGGAAAGCCAGACTTGGAAAGTTTTGTTAGCGGAAGGCTCACTAAGGAAGAGCATCTAGAGCTTGCCCTCCCGCAGGTCGCCAGATAGGTGCAAACAAGCTGATTCATTTCCGAAAAGATAAGATCTAGAAGGTGCAGTCAAATTTTGTTTCTTGTATTGTGCGAAAATTTATTCAAAACTTTTCCCTCACTCCCAAATAAGAACTTGCTGTGTCTTGCAATTCTACAGTGAATTACTATTAGGCCAATACGAGAATCAACATCAAAGAGGCACTCCCAGGGGTTTGGGGGAAGAAGAGAACATGGCTTATTTGAACTGGGGAACAGAGTAACAATATCAAAATATTTTAGGGAACAAGGGAAGAAAACCAATATTTAAATTTTAGGGATAAAAAAGCTGGGAACACGTTTGAAAGTAATTTGGGGAACAAGGAAACACAAGCAAATATTTAAAGGGAACAAGGACCCCTCTCCCCAAGGAGGGCCTCATTAAATGTTCTGCCTCTTTAATCCAACAGCTCCAAAAATTTTTGAATGACCGACACGAAAAGAAGACTCTCTTAGAGAAATAAATTATTTATAATAACACTTTAGCATGCGAAACAATGCTCAGATGCTTACGAGCACCCTCGTGCCCGTGTTTGTAAAAAAGCACCATGAGGTATTCCTTGCAGCTGGTTTAGGCATTGTTTCATCTTTCAACATTGGGCAAAACCAAATCAACTCCATTCTCAGAGGGCACTGGGGAAAGAAGCTAGAAGAAAATACTAGCCTTAATCCAATTCTCCCAAGGCAATCTTTAAAGAATAAGATTATTGAAGGGAACACTTTTGAGTGCCAACCCTAAGTCTTTTAAAACAAGTGCAAACAATATTAATAGTCTTTAAATTCACAAAATGTCTCATATTCAATTAGATTTGGCTGCAATATTCCTTAAAACTATGCAGAACTATTTAGCATAAAATGTGGAACATTTCCTGCCTAACTAAATATGCCACAAAAGGGCTCCAAAAAGCAACCAGTTAAGTTTTTGGATAAAGATAGTGTCTTTATGGAGATCTGACACAATACCTAAAAATTAAATAATTTGATGCGATGAACACATTGAATGTACAAGCAATAAACAAACTGCAGCAATGTATTTTAGGTTCATAAAGTGGGGATGAAAAAAACAATTCCTCAACTGATGTTTCAATTTGTATTTAAATTAATTTTCTATCAACAATTCACTGGTATCAACTATCACTGGTATTGATTTACATTTCCATGATAAGTTTGAAAGTGAATCTGGCAACCACAGTGCCCTATAAAATGAGAAATAACTTTAACAAACCCTTTAAACTAATATTTTACGAGGGACACCATTGTTGATGCCCTGCGAAGAACAAAGAATAAATTGAAAGAAGAGTTGGTCTGGAGTTTATCCACAATGGACAGTTAGTGGCTGCATTCACCAATGTAGAGAACAAACACATCAAGTTTCTTGTCAAGCAACCAGGTGATCAAGGAGCTATTCAGTTTCCAAAGAACTATGGTAGTGTACCAGTACCTCGGTGAATTCGGTACCTGGCCTGAAAATGAAACTTGTGGAGCCAAACAACTTGTTGAGCTTAGTACTTAAACTGGGTAGATAATTATGTCTACAAGTATTGTCTATTCAACCAACAGTTTCTCCTAATTTTGTGTACCATTCACTTGTTGGCCATACCGGTAAATCGCTAATTCAAGTACAGATTCAAGTCCTTTCAAATCATCAATTACTTTGCACCACAAGGAACAAACGAAAAAATACAAGCACTGAAGAACAAACTGCTCAAGAATGCACGACTCCTTTTGAAACAGCAGAACAGGATCCTCGAGTCACTAAAAAAGTGCTGCATGCTACGTAGATGTTAGCAGAACGATCGCAAGTTGTAATCATTGAAAAAAAAACTCCACTCCAGATCTGATAGACGTTGGTCGTGCAAGACTCGCCAAGCAAGTGGAACACCCAACAGGATTGTTCGTTGTTTGACACAGCAGATGAACGAAAAATTGTTCCCCTCACTATTAAGTTCCAACCAGGTAACACCAATCTTGTCCAAATACAACAACGATTTTTTTGAATTCGGCAGCAGGCAAGCTCATCACAAGCCATCGAAGTTGGCATAAAGCAGCATAGCGCTTCACCTGAAGTTCGATCATGGTGGACACAAACAAGGGGTGAAAGAACTTCCTAAGGTCAGACGACCAAACGTGATTGACCCAACACTCGTTAGAGCGGCTCAGTTATCGGACATCAAAGTGCTGAAGAAACCAAGGGATTTCGTCGTAAAAATGTTCACTCAGCAACGTCTTCTTCTTATACAGAATAAAGTTCAAAAGCGATCCTGGTTGTTAATCACATGCTAGCCCAATCCATAAACTGGATAAAGAGGATTGGCAAATTGATTGTCAGAACAATGCGTCATTTCTGTCTCGCTGAGTTCAAAGAAGCGACAGTCAAGAGAGTCACAAGGGAAGACTGAGCGAATGTCCACATATCTAAGCAATCAGAATGTAAACAATTAGCGTGACATCGGATAGCACAGTTTTTCCCGCTCGCTGAATTCTGATTGGTCAGTTTAAATTTCAGTAGCTCTCGCCGTAAACAAAGGAGACTTTTGTCTGATTGGTTGATTGTTTTGCTTGTACCCAGGTTTTTTCACGCGAAATAACAAACAAAATGGCGGCCAAAGATGTCTTGTTCGATTACTTGCTCTAGGGATTTTTATAGCAGCAGCGACGTGTACACCTTTTTTTCTTTCGGAATAGCGGTAGTTCAGTGGCAGAAGCTGATTTCTTTTAAGTCTTTCACTTTCGCGTGATCGATTTTTCGTCCGTGGCTTCATGCACAATTGATTTTTCCGAGTTAAATGTTGTCATAGATCGATTGAGGTGGTTGTTCAGCCGAGGCCTTGCTGTCAAGTCTGCTAAGGTATGATGAATTCGCTATTCCTTTTGTTTTATTTATAATCTCAAGCCATAAGTTAGCGCAGCCTATTAAATGTTCTTTAAAAAATTGGTGTATTGTATTTTCCTTCTTGTCCACAGAAACATTATACGAAATGCCAGCGTTGTCAACGCCTTCTTCACCAGTTCCTACAATGTACTAGTTACAATTAGCAACGTGTGTGGAGGATTTACTAAATCGCCATGGATTGAAATCGGAGGGTAGATAATAAGGGTACTGTAGTAATTTGTAGGTAGTTGATGAATGTGCCAGCTATTGTTATTTCCTATTATTCTGAGCCTTTTAAATTCGCTAGCTTTTCAGAAAAAATTATGTATTTTTTGTGCTTGTGGCTAGAGAAAAATGTACTAAGCTTGTACTTCATGTTGATTTAAAGACAATAATTTTGAACCTCTCAATGATGACTTCAATTAGGCATTTCCATTACTTTTCCTATTCACGTGCAAATGCTGCTATTTTGTTCCTACTTTTAGGTTAAAAAGCCCCCGATTTTCTCATTTTCTGACCATTTTACTCACTTGACACCCTGTAAATATTTGTTTAAATTGTACATCATGTGGTGGGGAAACCTCTGCAATGCAGCATGCCAAAAAAGTGTAGGGAAGATAATTTATTGTTTAACTATTGTCATTAATGTGCCAACCAGAGGCTCGCTGGATGTTGAAACAAAAGGTTCTTTTGTTCCTGTGGTTGGCACATCAATGCTTGTCATCAGATATCTTCCCTATATATAGATGAACTTCTAATTCACAATAGCTCTGAACTACCAAGTGTTTATTAACTTTAAATTTAAAGAAAAGGAAATATCTTATCATCAATCCTCATCAGTAAGTAAATTTCAACTTACTTCCTTCATTAAACTTAGCTGGTCAATTCCTTGAACCAGTTTCAATCTTAAGATACGTGGGTATGATATCTATATTGGCCATCACCTTTCCTGGCATGATCATATTCATTATATTTGTAACAAAGTTAGTAAAATTAATGTATTAATGTCATAATCAAGGTTAAGCGTTGTCAGTAAACATTGTCTAAACAATATCTTTTAGTATAAATACACAGGTGATTATACAAAATCGCGCTCTCATTGGCTTGCTATCTCGGATTATCAGCCGATAATCACCTCGACCGACAAAATGGCTGCCAGTAGTCGTTTTGCCACTGTAAGTGAAGATGATTTCGTGTTGAAATGCTTTTTTCTTCTCTTTTTTGAAATAATCACCTGTGTATTTATACTAAAACAATTATTCACCTCAGGCTCAGTGATTATCGGTGAATATTCACCTCAACTTCGTCACTGTGAATATTCACCGATAATCACTGAGCCTGAGGCGAATAATTGTTAATTATTCACTTATTTAGCGATATTTACTGTATGGCTCATTGTTGCAGGGTAGTGATTATGAAAACCCAATGTCACAGCTGATAAAATTCAAAAAATAAAGTTATTATAATCATTCATGATGTTCCCCCATCCCACATTATGTTTCCTTAGGTCTATTGAAATTTCACGATATTGCTAAAATGTACACATTTATTTGTGCACGATTGTCTTTGTGGCAATAAGCCATGTAATTTTTTCCATATTACTGGTTTCGGAGCAACATAATCATTCAACTCAGGATGCATCTTTGTAGTATTTATTTCTTCATGCTATAGCCAATGTAAGAAAATTCTGCCTATCTATTATTGGAAAATACTTTTGGAATGACTTCCTCTTTATGATCAAAACAGCACATCTAAAATCCTATTTTAAAAAAGCAATTTTTGAACACTATTTTGCTCAGTGCTGATTTCCTTACCGGTACTTGCTGGTATGTACTCCGGTATTATAAGTCTAAATATTGCAACTGAATGGGATATCCTGTTCTGTAGATTGAGTACTACTTAAAGTTAAGAATATAATATAATTCTTTCTCTGAGATTGTTGTTAATTTGAATGTATTCACATAATTTATGGATTACATTCACAAATGTTTTACCTGGTTATGTCATTTTGGAATGTATTTATACATGAATCAGTGTCAATCTCCTTTTTAGTAAAGTTAACTATATACCATTTATTTCTATTAGTGGTATAGTGTATATAATTACGTTATCTGTAATAATTTCGTTTTTTCCCTCGCCTGAAGCAGTTTATACAAATGTAAATAATACTTTGCCTGAGATGAGTAGGTAAATTTTATACCAAGAAAACGTGTAAGTGCATTGTAAATAAATAAATAATAAATAATTTAACTGCAAATCAGTGTCAATCTCCACATTTCTGCGAAAAATTAGTATTTGATGTATCCACAATGACTGGATAGCATTGAGGGGACGTCCTATGACTGTTCTTCCAACAAACAACTAGCTCGAAGTTGCAGATTTCAATAGGACAATAGGCTCACTTTGCTGGTCGCTTGTGCGCGCCTTGCCACTTTTAAATTTAAACTGTTTAATTTAAATTATTCTTCTGATATTTGTGTGTCGGCTGTTAAAGGCGATTCCCGTATCACGAAATATTTTCTAAGATTTGGCCACGAGAACGGATGAGATGCCGACTTGAGTCTCGTTCTCCGAGTTAGAATTACTTGTGCGCGTCATTTCATCAACTTGAAACTCTCGCAGCTTAGGGCAATATGACAAAATACAAATTGAAAAAAGCTTCAAATTTAATGCTTTTTCAGTGGTTTAATTTACAGACGTGAAAGTGTGCCATGTCAAAGACACAATAGGGCAGAGCGAGATGATATCATAACAAGATTTGGAGCCATTTTGTAGACAACACCGTGTCACACGAAACCTGCTGTGTTGAGCCTTGCCACTTTTAATGACAATTTCTTTACACAAATCTTTTCTATGGTTGTTGGGCTTACTGCAGCAAGCGGGAATTCCCGTATCACGGCCTATGACAAAAGTCTCGAAAAAGGGAATTAAAATATTTTTTGCCAAGGAAATTTAAATTATCTGGAGCACTCGTAAAATAAAGCCTTGCGTCTTGGCGTCATCTGCTCGCTTCAAGATTCAAAATCAGCCCTATTTCTTCTCCAGAACAATTACCGACTCAACTTCGACCATGTGGTTCAAAATTTCAAGGTTGGGAAGCTTTATAGCGAATTGAGATGTTCTTCACCAGTGGGCTGCCATTTTCGAGTCCATCTTGTTAGCCGATTTACCGTTGTCCTCGCTTCAAACGCCAGTTTGCCCATATTTTTTAATGTAAACTCACATTTCAATTTGAATCCGACTTACTTTATTATCAAACAGCACTCCATTCTGAGTTGAAGTCTCTTAAATAAGGAAAAACAACGCCAGGAAGGCAAAACTATCCTCTGCTCCTTGCCAGTTCTGCAATTCATCGCCACACTTTTGACTCGCCATCTTCGCTTCATTTGTGATCCTTCGCCGTATTTCGCGTTGTAT
Source organism: Montipora capricornis (assembly GCF_036669925.1). NCBI lineage: Eukaryota > Metazoa > Cnidaria > Anthozoa > Scleractinia > Acroporidae > Montipora > Montipora capricornis. The sequence continues at coordinate 15,151,575 of NC_090884.1, read as the reverse complement.
TGAACCAGTGTCAGTCATAAAAATAAGGTAATGCCCAAGTCTTTCAAATGACTTATCATTTTTGCATTCATTGTGTGCCGTCCTTTTGGAAACATGCGATGAATATTAACGATGACAGCACTACATCCGCCATTTCTCATGTTCCCGCGTTTCGAATGAATTTGACTGAATTTCAAGGGTTTTTCGGGGTGATGAGGCGCATGCGCAACATTAGTCTCCTTT
>NC_090884.1:15138853-15143853 GCF_036669925.1 Montipora capricornis | reverse complement strand
GCACTCAACTTGTTATGCATCATACACAAGTGACCAAAATATTCGCTATAAAATGCCTAGCGATGCTTTACAGCATACAAGCTGTCAAAAGGAAGTCGACGTCATCTCTAGTAGGACTTTTCGTTCAGCAATGGCCCAAGTTGATTGGTCGAGGTGTTTGATTTGTAAAAATAAGACTTATCTTATCAATCTATGCACATTCGAGGCCTGTCAAAGCATCCGAATAACGGCTGAAAGAAAAGGAGATAGCTCTATGTTACACATTTTAAATGGTGTGAACGGAAACCTCATCGCAGCAGAGACAAAGTACCATAAAAACTGTTTCGCTACTTATGTCAGTAAGAAAACCACGCTTAGCCTGCCCAAAGGAGAAGCCCTAGATTCACCTCACGAAAGGGCTTTTCAAGACCTTGTATTTGATCTAGCTGCAGGTATCGAACAAGGCAGAGCATACGATATGATGTCTCTATTAAGCAAATATCAGGAAATTCTCACGCAAAAAGGCGCTGATAGTCTGGAAAGTTACACCACTCAAAATCTAAAAATTCGCTTGCAAAAGCATTTTTCCACTTCGATTGTCTTCCATCAGCCAGCCGACTGCAGTAAATCTGAACTTGTCTATGCAAGTACCGTTAACATTCAAGATGTTCTAAATGCATGGGCAGTATTTCAGAGCCCCGAAAATTGAAACGTAAGCGTCAACGACGGCAATGAAACACCACAGTCAAGTGAAATACGTCGTGTGGCAAGCTTAATCAAACAAGAGATGAAATATATAGGCATTGACACCAAACCACTAAATACTCAAGACGTCAGCATGGCAACCGCCAGACAACTCATCTCGGATTCTCTGTATTTACTAATCAAGCAGCTCGTGGTCTCAGATAAGCGAGCTAGACCCTCTAATGCGTTGAACCAGTCTACCGCAATTGAAGACGAACGACAAATCCTCAGTATCGCACAAGATATCATCCATTGCAATTCCAAGGGACGTGTTAAGCTTCCTAAGCACACCAGCTTAGCTATATGTTTTCACGATCTGACAACATCTAAGCGGCTTATCGAACTGCTAAACATAATGGGACATTGCCTCTCCTACGATGAGATGCGTGCAGTGAATACAAGTATTGCAGAGGACGTTCTTGCCAAGGCTGAAGAGTTCGGTACTGTCATACCAACTGTAATAATGGCTGGTTCGTTTCTACAGATTGCCGCCAACAATAATGATTTCAATGAGGAGACTATCGACAGGAAGAATAATACGCATGCAACCACCATGGTTATTTATCAGAACAGAACCTTTGGTCCAGATCCACCTCCCAGCCCAGTAGAACAGAGACCAACGCGACGTTCATTACAGGCAACGGGTACAGTGTACAACATCGAACACTGTGCAGTTCGAGGAAGACGTCCAGCTGCAACTGATCACGTTGGTGCTGTTGACATCAAGTGGTATGATGAATTTAACAATGAAACAGGAACCGCTCGAAAATCTGATTTCATCTGGACTCTTCTTCGGCTCTGTCCCAAGAAATTTGGAGAAGCTGTCGTTGCAGATGTTTGGGAAAAGCAATCAATTCCAAGTCGGGCAGGATTTAACGCCATTCTCTATCCTAAGATGCCAGTAGTGAGCAATATTGGCTACTGTCCAATGATCGATGGATCATCTAATGACTTTTCGACCATATACACAGTGCTGAAACTTGCACAGAAGATAAGTGCCGCGATGGGTCAAGCTGACGCCGTGATAACCTTTGACCTTGCCATATATAGCAAGGCGAAGGAAATACAGTGGAGATTTCCTAACGAGTTCTCCAATGTAGTGGTACGCATGGGCGGATTTCATATTGTTCCGAACTTTCTTTCACTGTTAGGGAAGAAATTCGCTAATTCTGGACTTGATGACCTCTTGATTGAGTCAGGTGTATACGCTGCTCGTTCGACGTCCGCTTTAATGAAAGGGAAATCTTACAACCGAGGAATAAGGGCACACAAGCTCTGTTTAGAAGTGTTCTTTCGTCTCATGTGGGATGCTTTTATTCTCTGGTACGAGTCACGGGATGAAAAGATCCCAGAAGAACCCGTTTTGCACAAGATTGTGGACTGCGTTCGAGCGGTTGAGAGCGACGAAGACAGCGCCAGAGAGAGTGTGAGAAAGATAACAACAGATCTGACGGAAATTACGGATCTATTCGCCATCTTTAAATCAGAGAATCAAGAAAGGTCCAACCTATTTGCATTTTGGGATGAGTATTGCTCTATGGTCACTACCCTTTCCCAGTTACTAAAAGCCGAGAGAGACGGAAATTGGACGTTGCATCTTTTCAGTACTGCAGCAATGTTAACTCAATTTTTTGCCATGGACAGGCAGAACTATGCTCGCTACCGACCTGTTTATCTCGCCGATATATGCAGAAACTGGAACTAACTCACCCGGAAGTCTATAAGGAGTTTGCTGAGGGAAATCATTCCATAAGTCGTTCAGGGCAACCCTTTTCACAAGTGTCCACTGACATGGCGCTGGAGCAGTCGATCAATGCTGACTCGAAATCAAGCGGAGGAGTGATTGGGATATCACAAAGTCCGTCGGCTCTTGAGCGATGGTTTTTAACAATACACGAGCGAGCATCTATTACATCTGCTCTGAAAGCCATGTTCGGCCTTCAAGATGGGGGAGCATCACACAAGGAAGCAGCTCCAAGAAGAGTTCGACGAGACGAAGAAGATGTTAAGAAGATGATCAGTTGTTTTTCTTCAGGCTTGATGACAAATCCTTTTAATCTCGATTCGGATGCGCTTCTCAACATTGCTACTGGAGTAGTTCTTCCGGAAGATTTTGCCCAGACCCTTGTTCACAGTACCGAGAAAGGCCGGCAGCAAATGAAGGCCTTCGTCGAGCAGCGTAGTAATAGCAAAGCCGTTGGTTTCTGGGAACCAATACCCAACATGAAGATCAAGACGTTCAGCAGCGCAAATAAGAAGATCCACGTCAAATCCAGCGACAAGCTTGTCACTGTTAACGCGGACAGGGACTTGTTTGGCAGGCTCCTTATCGTATCAAACACGCGATAGATCTGTCTGAAAGATATGCTAAGCTTTGAATTGTCTCCAGTACCATATTCACTCGCAAACGCAAATGGGAGTCTAAGAAAAGGGACAAAGAGCGTCCTATGCTCTCTTCTGGAGAAAGACGTTAACGTGGTTCAGCAACTAACAGCATTACCTAATCCAACTGTTGTTATCATCGACGGCATGGCTATCATACAAATGTCAAAATCTGCCGGAACAAGTACCTTTGGGGATCTTTCTGAAACGTACTACAACATCTTCACTGCCCCGTTCTTTTCAAACAACTGTGTGCAAGTCCATGCAGTCTTTGACCAATACTGGGAGAACTCCATAAAGGAAGGAGAGCGTGAACGACGAGAAGCATCCGTTGGTCTTGAGGTGCGGATAGGAGGTCCTACCCTTCCAGTCCCCAGGCAATGGGAAAAGTACATTTCCAATCCCAAGAATAAGGCAAGGCTTAGATTAGTTTAGTTAACAAGTTTTACACTTAAACTAAACTTTCGTTACCAGCAATGTGAATTGGACATCAACATTTTTTGCCTTTGAGTCAACCATTCATAAGAGATTCCAGTCAATGCAGAGAGGTCCAGGCACTCCGATCACATCATGAAGAGGCTGACACCAGGATGATATTGCATGCCAAGTACGCAGCAAGAACAGATAGACAACTTGTTATCCAGTCGCCGGATACTGATGTCCTTATCCTAAGCGTTAGCCACTTTAGAAGTTTGGGATGTCCAGAATCGTGGTTTCGCACCGGATTGAAGGACCGACAACAAATGATTCCAGTGCATGACATCGCCCATGCTTTGGGTGAAAAGCTTTGTAGATCTCTTCCTGGATTCCATGCAATCACGGGCTGTGATTCGACCAGCGTTTTGGCGGATATCGGGAAGAAGAAGGCTTGGAATAGTTTTTGTCGTAGTACTGACCACCAGGATAGCGTGTCTCATCTCAGAGAGGAACAAGAATTGAACGTAACCACAGCCGGCAATGCAAAGCCTTTGTTTGCAGTCTATATATGACAAAAATGCAAAAAAGCAGGCACCGTAGATGGACTGCGTTACTTCATGTTCTGCCAGAAAAAGCAGAAAAACGAAATGCTTCCACCGACATCTGATCGTCTACTTCAACATCTAAAGCGATCAAACTACCAGGCCTTCGTCTGGAGGCATGCTCTTGAAGCGATGCAAGATCTTGAGTCAGCAGAGAGTTATGGATGGGTGAGGGATGAAAAGCATCTTTTACCATTCCTAATGACAAAAGCACTGGCTCTGGAAAGTCTCCTCGAACTGACGACGTGTAAGTGCAAGACGTCTTCCTGCTTGCGAAACTGCTCCTGCAACAAGACAGGGCTTTCTTGTACTGAAGGATGCAACTGCATGGCAGATGATGAAGTATGTAAAAACCTGCATGGTGTTACCTGCATAAGTGACTCTGAAGAAAGCGACGAGGAGTGAAAAGGCTCTCAAACTGTTGAATTGTTTGATGTTTGACGTATATTTTCTACAGAGCAAATTTATAAAGGCAGAAATATTGCTATCAGTAATCTCCTATACAGTATTTTATTTCACTGACAAAAATTGTATTGCAAACAACAGATTTTGTAAGCTAATATAAGTATCGATGTATATGCGTTCCGGGCGATTTAATAGGCATCTTCTAGCACTGAAATAGATGTTTTGGCTTGTCTGAGGTCACATGCTCGGTCACGTGACCTTGCTTTGCAAAGTTTGAGCATGATTGGGATATAATTTGTTAAGAAGTAACGATCTCAGAGGTTTCTCTTGATAAACAATAACAGATAACGCCATAAAGAGAAGCTACCGGAATGAGCCTTGTTTTCATGTTGACAAGGAAATGGGAGAAAAATTGTCATTCTTTTATTGTTTCAGTCTCAATAAGCTAGAATTTGTCTTAAAGTGTGTAAT
>NC_090884.1:15128853-15133853 GCF_036669925.1 Montipora capricornis | reverse complement strand
TAACCACCGAAATCCGTCTGAATCCCGATTTTTGACAGTTAATAATATCGAGTAGCATTTTATGATGATCATCTATCAACGCTGTTGAGGCTGAGTCGTGAAAATTTAAACTTGCCGATTTCATTTTTCTATATTTTTGAGTAGCAATTCCTGGTTTCCTTAGTCTAGATAAAATCTTCAACCAACTGGTCAGTTTCGTGAAAAATGATACCCTATTCTAGACCCAAACGCTCTGATTTATATACCCTATGCTAGGAAACTCATTCGTTATTTCAAAAAGAGCGATTCACACAAGCGACTTTTTGGAGTCGTTTTCACTCGCTCGCAAGGCCCCAAACCGAAAAAGTCGCCGTCCGGTAAAATAATTGTCGAAACAAACAGTAACTAAAACATATTTTTCTAAAAATAGTTTTGGTGTTCCTTTATTGTGACAAAGTTTGGCAATTTTAATTTTTTTTATCTTGCACGGTCATAGGTGAAAATTGCTGAGAGGCGTTCTTAAGCTTCTTCAGCACGTTAGTTACAATTCAAAATTGTCTTTGAGAATAATTAAAGCAGCATCTAGCAGCAGCGCGCTGAACCATGTCTAGTTGATGTTTATCTTTCTGTGAAAAAAGGATACCATGCAGAACCAGCATATTCTCGTTTAGGTCTTACTAGGCTGCAGTAAAGTTTAGATTTACATTCCGACAGAAGTATGCCTAAAGTTTCTCCTTAGTCTGCTTAGCACTTGCGGAAATCTGTGAAACATGACTTGCCCATTTCAATTCCTCCAAGAGTATGATTCCTCAGTATGAATGGTGGTGGTCCCTATCCAATGTATGACCGTTGAGAGTATATGGTATAAAAACATACAGGCCGTAGAAAAGCAAATTGTGTGACAGTTTTTCTAGGTTAAATGACATTTGCCAATCCTTTTCCCACTTAGATAAAGTATTTTAACTCATCCTGAAAGATTTGACCATCTATAGAACTAGCTATAGTACGATACAGGAAGCAATCGTCAGCAAATGATCTGATTGTCGAAGAAATACAAAAAGGTAAGTCATTGATGTACAAAAGAAAAAACAGCGGACCCAGTGCAGTACCCTGTGGGGACACCAGAGACCTAGCGCATCACACTGCTTTGATCCAATTCCCTCCAAGGTCACTTCTGAGTTCTCTGGGTGAGAAGCATCCCAATCCAGATCAGAATGTCACCATTTATACCACTATGACTTAGCTTATAGAGTAGCTTTTGTGTGGTACACGATCAAATGCCTTAGAAAATCTAGTACAAAGGCATCTCCTTGATTTCGATTATTTGTTGCATCTACTAAACTAACTACTACTGTGGAACTAAAAGTTGAGTTTCACAATTCCTTTGTTTACGGAAAGCGTGCTGGAAATCTGTAACTATGTTATAGTTCCCTAAGTGCTCCCAAATGTGGTAGCAGATGATATGCTATAAGACTTCGCAACTAATTGATGTTAGTGATATCGGGCGCAATTGTTTGCAAGCGACCTTTGCCTTTCTTAAAGACTGGAGCAAACTTTGCAGTTCTCCAATCATCAGGCTATCATCATCGCATTTTCAGTCCGTTGGTGCGACGATGACTGTTCTATATTTATGGTCGAATGAGATTTCTCTAGGTTAGCCGGTCCCTCGCCTGAGACTGCCATTTCAATTGGCGGGTGTCAATATTCCACCATTTCATGTTTCTTTTAGCAACATCTTTAAATCTAACTCTCGGTCGACCCTGATTCCGATGACCAACCAAGAGCTGTGAGTACATGAGTTGTCTAGGTAAACGATCTTCACTCATTCTTTACACATGTCCTAGCCACCTTAGCCCTCTCAAGATGAGAATATCAGTCATTGGTGGAAGGCCAGCTTTTTCTAGGATCTCAGTGTTCCTGATCATATCTTCCCTTAAATATTCATAATCTGTCTAAGATGTCTCATTATATAGGCATGCCGCTTCTTCACTTGTTGACGGAAGACGGTCCATGTCTCAGCGCCATACAAGAGAGATGACAAGACAACTGCTCTCTAGACATAGCATTTCACCTTTACGGATACAACATGATGGTTTTTCCAAAATCTTTCTTGTAGTCGACCAAATGCTGAGCTAGCCTTTCCCATTCTGTACGCAAGCTCCTTGTCCAGCTTTATCGAATCTGAGATGGTGCAACCAAGGAAGACAAAGTTCTGGCACTGGACAAGGCTCTCATTATGTACCATCACTGCAGATAGTGAGGGTGTTTGCATTACGAGCTTTACAAGTTGATAAAGGCAGTCAGTTTTTTTTACGTTGATCTTAAGACTGAAGCTCTTTGCAGTATCTGCAAACTTGTCCACAAGCACTTGTATGTCCTCAACAGTGTGAGCCACTAGGTCACTGTCATCAGCAAAAAGCATCTCCCCTACAAGTATCCTGTTTGTGTTTGTCTTAGCTTTGAAGTGTGACACATAAAATAGATCTGCATTGTGTCTGGTTTGTATGTACACTCCTTGGGTAGTATTCCTGAATGCTACTTCCAACGTGGCTGCTAGGTAGAATGAGAACAATGATGGAGCGAAGACGCATCCTTGCTTGACACCCGTTGAGACAAGGAAATTATTTGACTGAGTATTGCCATATGACACCTGGGCTTGCATTCCATCATGATGAGATGCTACCAAGTTGATGAACGTTTCCTGACAACTAAACCTACGGAGGACGTGCCAGAGGCCTTGCCTCGACACTGTATCAAATTGCTGAAATCTATGAAGACAGCATAGAGTGGCATGTTTTGTTCCAGGCATTTCTCCCGCACTCGACGCAGAGAAAAGATTATATCGATGGTGCTTCTGCCACTCCGGAAGCCAGGTTGTTATGCGATAGGAGTTCAACATGATACGGGTCAAGATCTTAAAGGCAGATAGGAGGGACATACTCTATAGTTGACACATGAGACGTTACTGCCTTTTTTTAATATGGCAACAATGCTAGCGTCTTTCCAGTCTTGTGGGACCCGATCATGTTTTCAAATGAGCAGGACCAGGTCAAAGAGCTTCTCCTAAAGCGCGGGGTCTCCATACTTCCAGATTTCAGCAGGTATTCCACACCCACCCGGGGCTTTATCACTTGATATCCCATCAATTCAATAGCGCCTAGGAGCTCTTTGAATTCAAGTTCGTCTGACATGGCGGTGATGGTAGTTCGTTGCTGGATTTTATTCAGCTTATTCCTGTCCAGACTATCAGGAATACTCAAACGTTGGTCGGAGTCGTGCGCAAATCGGTCCAGAATCTCAGCCTTGTCCTGAAGTATACGATCACCATCCTTAGACATGAGCTTTGTCACATCTCGCTTCTGTGGTCTATATACTGCTTTCAGACCATAATAAAATCCTCTCATGTCATTGATGTCAGCTGATAGTTGTAGCTCTCTTACATTGGAATCCCACTATTCTGATTTTAGCTTCCTTGTGTACTGCTGTAGCTGTTAGTTTAGCCCTTGTCTGTCTGGTGTTCCTTTGCAGTCGCTTTTCTCTAGCCAGGCTCCTCTCTTCTAACAGTATCAACAGCTTTTGGTCACTTTCATTAAACCATTCTTGATGTTTTTTCTGTGGTCTCTCCAGAACTTTAACAGCTGTCCTGTGAGTGATAGCTTTAAGATCATCCCATGCACTTTCTACGTCCCTTTCATTGGTGTTATATTCTTTCTCTCAATGCAGAATCCGTCTCTGTCACTAGCTTGCTCATCACTCTTTGGTTACGCATTTTCTCTACGTTGATCTTGGCAGGTGGTGCGGGGCCAGTTTTGGATTATTGCTCTCTGAAAATGAAGGCTGGGGTCGGTGGAGCAGTCAGCACTTCTCATCATCCTTGCATCATGCACATCAGACATGTGTTTCCTTCTTGTGATGGTGTAATCCAGCAGGTGCCAATATTTGCAGCGTGGGTGCATCCAATTGTTTTTATGGTGTTCTTTGTGTCTGAATATGGTGTTAATGATGACCAGGTTAAACTGAACACAGTGCCAATAACAGTTCCCCGTTGCTGTTGCATTTCCCTGTTCCATTTGAACTATAACTCCAGGCCACTTATCTCCATCACTTCCCACTCTTGCGTTCATGTCACCAGCTATTATCAATCTGTCATCAGGTAATGCACCCTTATCAATAGATTGATGGAAATGCTGCACCAGCAATGGAGCCATTTCAGAAGAAAGCTCCTTTAAGACTCTGTCGAACGGCATGCTTTGCGCGCGTTTTTTCTGCTTTTATTCTGCTTGATGTGGCCACTCGGGAGGAAATAAGCGACAGTAGTGGTCTGGGCCTTTTCAGACCAATTGAGCCACGAGGTACACCGCTGACCAAATGTGAAGTAAAAAGATGACATCACCGGTTTTGAATGAGATGCATGGTGTTATAGAAAAAGGGACCTTGTGATGATAATAATAATAATAATAATAATAATAATAATAATAATAATAATAATAATAATATGGCGGCGAATAGTGAAGACGTGTGAGCCTGCAGCTCTACAAAACTACGACGAACACGATTCCAAACGAAAGTTGTCCAAGCTCAGGCACCAAAATTTAATTGAAAAGTACTTTTAGTACTTGTTACTTTTTTCTTTGGAGCAAGGAGGTGACCATAAGCGGATTTACTAATCTTTTATTTGCCAATTGAGTTTGTTTTGAGTGATAATATGGCGGAACAAGCGGCGTCTCAGCAAACGGATCAGAACAACAGGCTAACTACAGGACGAGTTAGGAGATTGAAGTGGTCAAGCGACATGTTTAGTGACATGCTAGAATGTAAAAAGAGAGCCCAGGAATTGGCGTCTTCGGAGGAACCAGCCCGGAATACGAACGGTAGGAAGAAAGGATACATAAAAATTTTGAAAGAACTATGGGACGATTTAGGATACTTGGGATTAAATCTGACATGTCAGAATTTAAAGGATCAAGCTCCTAGGATGGAGAAGACGATGGGGAATTCCAGGGATACGATTATAAGGAACG
>NC_090884.1:15091353-15123853 GCF_036669925.1 Montipora capricornis | reverse complement strand
CTATATGGAATTTTTTTTTTAAGTACTGAAGATTTAGGCACCTATTAATTTGCATTCGGTCTGATCGGACTTAAGGAGTTCTCTTCAAAGGCGAGCTCAATTGTAGAAAGCCAGAAAACTAAAAAGCGATGTGAGCCCTATATGTTTCAGTAATTCATTTTCTTGCGCTTTCCAGCTTTTATTTCGTAGGGATAAATCTCACCAGTTGGACTGCATGGCTGTCTCAAGCGCAAAAACTGTGATATTGACATGCTCCGTTTTGGCGGTGGCGATGGTTTTGATTGTTCAGCAATCAGATCTTTTAACAACAATGGCAAAACTCAAGGGTTTTAATCATAGCTTGCAGTTCCCAATGAAAAGTTTCCTAAATACAACTCCGCTAACGGTAACAGGCTATTGGAACCCAAGTTGGACGCCAAGCCTAACAAGCGCTTTACACACAACGAGGTCATCTGTTGGAAACACTACTCGATTTGCCACGACACCAAAGCTAAAGGTAATGTAACAAAAAAATAAATATTTTTTTTCGGTGAATGTTGACGGAGAGTCCAGTGAATCAAGTGAAGCTATGATTTCATATAGCTTCACTTGATTTCATATCCGCAGTTCACATATGATTCATTTCATATACCATTTCATCATTGATTCATTCCTCACGGGACCATTAGAACCCACAAATGACCAGCTCCCAACGTCAGTGGCTTCATAGCTCAGTTGGTTAGAGCGTTGCACCGGAATCGCGAGGTCCCGGGTTCAAACCCCGTTGAAGTCCTTAATTTTTTCAGGCTTCTCTACGCAATTGTAAAAATTGCGTTCATAACTGCGAAGATCATAGCTTCACTTGATATTTCCTTGAAGAGAACGGGTTTTTTTTTTAACAATTAAGGTATAATTATCTCCAAGACCATCTTTTTCAAATCATTGTGTCGCTGTTGCAATGATAACCATTTCCAACTTCTAGAAAATAGAGACACAGTAAAAGTAAAAGATAGAGCCGGGATTTATGGATCATGTTCATTATATTTTTAAAAATGAGCTATAAAGTGGGCTCACCTCGAGCAAAACACCACTTTTTTGATCATTGAGCGAGTTTGCTGCCTATTGCAATGTCTTTGGAAACATACTTCCGTTTCTATTGCAAAATTAAGTAACTGAACTGAACTTCACTGACGTATCCTAAGGGCCGCCCTAGATGTCGCTTTCTCTGTATCGCTTACTTTTATTACTTCTACTCAAGCTTTTCTACCTTTATCACTGCCTTTATCACTGATAACAGCAAGAGAAGATTTCAAACAGAAGACAGGTGAGTTGCAAGCACACAAACAGGTTGTATCTCCCGACGTCTGACCAAAAAGCTGGAAACACCATATTTTTGCTCCTTCCCCCCTCACCTATACCCTAGCCTCGTTACCAAACAGAAGGGCATTCGGTTGAAGTCGCCTGTGGAGTCACTGACATTATTACTTTTCTGTCCATTACGATTAGGTCCAGCAATGGTTTTTCTCGCCTGATGAAAAGGTAAGACGTGAACTAATTTGATATGGGTTTGAAATCACAGAGCTATTTGCCTATTTTCCTTGAAAACCAAACGGATGGCGAGCTAGATTTTGAAAGGCCACCGTGATCTGGAGGTGGATCTGGAAGTGGTGTAGGCATATTTATTTATATTTATTTCTGATGCCTATGAATTCAGGAGAAGATACGATGTAGAATCCCTGAACTTTGACCTTGAATCTGTCTTTGTAGAGATTCTTCGATCAAACAATAAAAAAACATTATATTTGGCTGCTTATACAAGCCTCCAAAAATGATGAAGTTAAACAAGTCCTTGACAAAATTGGCTTAGAAAACAAATTATGCTTCCTTCATGGGGAATTTAATATCAATATTCTTAGTGCAGGCTCACATAACGCTACTAGTGAGTTCATTGACCTTATGTATTCTAATGGTTTCTATCCCCTTATCTCTAAACTTACCAGGATCACTTCTCATACTGCCACTTTAATAGAAAACATTTTTTGTATTTTTTCACTAGTGATCATTACTTGCAATTCTGCTTAGTTGAATCCTCTTATGAAAAGATTATCTCTGCGAGATTTCTCTCGATTTTCAGAGGACGATTTTGACAATGAATTATTGCAAGTGAACTGGGATTGATTTTATCAAGGCAACAACATGTTAATTGCGCTTCCTCTACTTTTTACAACAAGCTAAATAAACTAGTTAATAAGCATGCCCCCGTCAAATCCGTTTCACGACGTAAGTTCAAACAATTCTCCAAGCCGTGGATTACGAACGGCCTACAGAAATCTATTAAGATAAAAAATGCCCTGTGTACCTCTAAAGTATAAACTCTATAGAAACAAAATTTTAGCTCTTATCCGCCAAAGTAAGAAACTATTCTACCTATTTTTCGAATCATATTAACAATATGAAGAAAACTTGGGCTGGAATTAATGAGGTAATGAACCGAAATAAGTTGAAATCGAAACCTATCACGGCTCTAAGGCGTTTGAACTGCGACGAAATAACCCATAATACCACTGAATTCCCTAATGTGCTGAATCTTCAGTTGACCAGAATCTTGCTGCTAAAGTGCCTCACAGCAATCATCACTTTTATTAGTGAAGATATGACAAATATTAAACCCCTTCATTATCGATCCTTTTTCTTTAAACCTGTTTCTGTTCTAGAAATTGAAAATGAAATCTCATTCCAGTTTCAACCAATAAGGCTTATCGGCTTTATTCTTGCCCTGTTCGTGCATTGAAATCGAAATGTGCGAAAGGCATAATTTCTTTACCCATATATGTCCATCCTAACAGGAATATTTCCTTCAAAATTAAAACATTCGAAAATGATCCCGGTCTTTAACCGATCCAAGTAACTACCGTCTGATCTCTCTTCTCTCCATTTTTAATCGAATTTTTGAGAAACTTATGTATAATCGTCTAAAATTGTTTATTGAGAAAAACGAACTGTTATATGAAGCGCAATATGGTTTTTGAGAGAAATCCTCAACCCAACATGCAAGACTTGACATTGTGAATTCTATTCAGATGAACTTAGATATGAAAATGTTCTCATGTGCCATTTTCATTAATCTTAAAAAGGCCTTTGACACAGTTGACCATTCTATTTTACCTAGCAAGCTGTATCATTATGGAATTAGGAGTATTGTCTTACTTGGCTCACCGTACTCAGACAACTCAAATTGATAATGATGTATCTTCCATCGGTCACTGAAGTCCCGCAAGGTTCTGTTTTAGGACCATTACTCTTTCTAATTTATATAAATGACGTTTATACGTGTTCTGATAAACTCAGGTTTTACTTGTTTGCTGATGATACAAATTTACTATATGCTGACAAGAAAATGCAGTTTCTAGAAGACGTAGTTAACAATGAATTGAAAAATGTACGCGACTGGCTGAATGCAATTAAACTAACTATAAAAGCAAAGATATCAAATTTTGTCATTTTTGGAACCCATGCAAAAGAAACTTTAATGATCAGGTATGTTTGAAAATACGAGATAACAATATGAACGCTGTAACAGCTCCTCAAAGCAAGCATTATGTTAAATTTCTTGGGGTCCTAATTGACAAGCACTTAACGTGGAAACAACACATTGATTACATTGCTTCTAAGATCAGTAAAATTGTTGGCAAAATAGAGAGGTTGCTGCGCCATGTACCATTAAACACCCTACTTCAAATTTATCGATCACTCAGTCGTTTTACGTATTTCCACGTATGTATTACTTTGAGACAAGATTATGGAACTACATATTACAGTACTCGGAGTTGAGGATGCTTACCTTGATGCCTACTCATTGATAACAAAACTGAATAATCATTACTATCGCATCCTATAATTGTTTTATTCTCTTTATTTATTTATTTATTTATTTATTTATTTATTTATTTATTTATTATAATTAGAATAATATTTTTGTCATTCAGTTATTTTAATTATATTGTAGTAATTATGCAACGTTTCTTCAGTATGTCTATTGTGTGGCTCAAGGTGTATTCTGTCCTTGTGTGGGCCCATTTCCATCAGTAGGGCTAACGCTCACATGGTTCTTATGGGGTAGAAACTTAGTACTTCATATTACACTCTAATCAGTTAAGTTTATTTTGTCTTAAAATTGTTTCTAGATTACTGTACACGCCTCATTGCTCTACGCGTGCGGTGTTCATTGTAAAATTTATCTGTAATTTTTGAAAATAAACTTGAACTTGAACTTAAACTTAGAACCAAACCCCTGCTTCTGCCTAAGCGTCAAATAACTACTCATAAAGTTGAATCTTTTCGTTCCCACATTGCCTCTATCAACTGGAAGTCTTTTATCAATTCGTTTCATTATATCTATCATAACTGCTTTCCAGTTAAGACTGTTCGTCAACCAATCCTTGGTTTACTTCACTTTAAACTCCTGCTGTAGGAAAAATACTCTCTTTAGGGAATTCTCTAATAACCCAACACCAAGTGACAAAGCTGCATATACTAAATTTCGTAACAAATACAATTATATAATTAAATTATGTACGAGAAAGTACCACCATGACAAATTAACATCTGTACGCTCGTCATTAAGACAAACTTGGTCTACAATTAAAAGCGTGGTCCCCTCAAAATCCCATTATTCCAGACCTGCCAATATGAAAGACAACAGAGGTAATATTATTAATAACCCTCAAACAACTGCTAACAAGTTTATGAATTCTTTATTAACATTGGCCCCATGTTTCTGGCGACCATAAATTGTATCTGAATGTGTTTTTCAATCTGTGGATAGTTTCTTCACCTCACCTACTATGTCTGAAGAAATTATTAGTATAGCGTCATCTCTTAAAAGCAGTAACAGTGAGAGAGTGGACTGTATTAACATTGATGTGATTAAAGCATCAGTCTATTGACTTATTCTCATCTCCCCTTTCTGACATCTGTAGCATCTCCTTTTCTACTGGATTGTGCCTGAAAGACTCAAAATCATTAAGGCAATTCCTATATATGTATATATATATATTTTTTTTTTCGAATTAACAAGGCTGGAAATCCAACGATGTAGTCCCAAGCTAGGATGATCCGAAGGATACACAAAGCTTTGCTAGACATATTAAGTAATTTGCGTGTACAAATAGCGACAGCGAACTACTAGCAGAACCATTGAATGAAAAACATATATCGAACCCGCGTCCCCCTGGTTACTAGTCGGGTTTGCTAACCACTGCACCATCACGACAACCCTGCTGGAAACAGAGCAAGCGGTGAGGTGATTGGTTAGCCGCGGGGTTAAGAGGAAAAAAGGACGCAACTACATTTCCCCACAAGCCTGTTTCGTGAATCGCTTCACTCTTCTGGGGTGAGTCGCTTCACAACAAGATTAAACCCCATCACTATAAGTTCACTGCATGTTTCCAACGGAATTAATTAAGCTTAGTTCTTCGAAATTTCGAGAGTTCCGTCGTGGAATCCAGTAAGACTGTATAATCACACTAAGGCTGTTAGGAAAAATGTTAGCTAGATCGTACATAAGAAATAATGTCTTTCAATTGCAATATTCATTTATTAACAGTCAAATATCTGTATGCATTTAATCGAAGTTTATATTTCTTATGTACTATAAAGGTAACCTGAGCGGTATTAAATCACAATTGAGCCAAACATTCATATGTGTGATACAGGTGTCTGTCTTTTTCGAATCAGAAGTTCTAAGCATAAGAAATTACCAGTCGTGTGTTTGTCATGTTACTCAAATTATGGTAAGCTCAGCATAAATAATAATATTTGAATATTGATATAGCGCAAATTCATATACAATGTTATAATCAAATGCGTTTTACAAGGAAAATAGATAACAAATAAACAAACTACATTTAAAACAATAAAACTGAAATGGATAAGAACAATATGTAAGTATAGTATGTGCAATGTTCTAAAAAGTTATGAATCAACACCGTATCTATAATAACGTGTTTTGATTACTGATTTGAATTTAATAAAAATATTTTCACTTTTTATGGATAGTGGTAAATCGTTCCAAACTTTTGCAGATGCAACAGAAAATGCTCTGTCTCCTATAGTCTTTTTTGTTTTCATTGAATTATCCTCTAATGAAATACCATTGCTTGATGTTAAACTATAGCGTGCGTTCCTCAGTTTTACAAGTATCAAGTTCTTAAGATAGTCTTGGTCATTACCATAAATGCATTTGAAGACTAGCGTTGCCAGTGCACACAATTACGGAGGGTGTAATATGATCGTATTTTTTCAATAACATATTAGACGCGCTAATTTTGGATGCGTTGAAGTTTGTCAGTATGTATAGATAGGACACCATACAGCAAACTGTTAGAATAGTTATAACACGGCGATTGTAGCAATATTCAATAATTTGATATACATTCAATTTAATTAGGATTGAATTGAATGAATTTTTAGGGATTAAATTAAATGGATATAGACCGATTAAATTAAATAAATATAGAAATATTAAATTAAATGGAATTAAAAAAATATGATATAAATATAGATATTAAATTGAAAAAATAAAAATAAAATTACATAAATATAAATACTGAATTGAATGTATATCAAATTATTGAATATTGCTACAATCGGCGTGTCATAAATAGTCTAATCATGACAACTGCTTCGACGATCGACTTTCGACTTTCAGTCTTGGAAGCTTAAAAATGTCTTAATTCGTCTTATGTTATGGAGATGGTAGATGATAGATTGACAAGTCTTATTAGTTGCAGTCTTCATACGAAGATTGCTATCAAAACATGTACCAAGATTGCGTACATCAGATACTACACATACATGTACCTTGGCTTGACCAACAAAGCTTGGCTTGAATAACAAAGCACAGGGGTTATCTGCTCCTGTTGAGAAGATATTGATGTCCGATGATTTAGAATTAAGCCCAGGTCCCTGGGCTCAACACGGAATGAGACCATTATTTTGATGTTCGTGGCAGAGGCGACTGTTTTTTATAAGGCAATTATGCAATCAAAACAAGTGAATTATTCGAAAATGAAGGCATGGAAATTCAATGAAATTGGCTCGCAATTTTGAATACAATAATTAAAAATGGAAAATGGTCAGAATTCATCAGTCTGCCAACCAGTCAGAGAAAGTTCAAACAATCTGGTTGTTGTGAATAAAGAACAGACAGCAAATGCCAGTACTGAAAACAATAACTTTGATACAAATGATGATGATGTGGATGATTGGTGTGAAATAGTGGAAGGACCATCCTTGAAATGGACACCTTATCACAAGAACCCGATATGACTGAACATGGTGATGATATTTTAAGTGTTTCCCTAGAAGAAGGTCTATTTCTGTTTGTTGATGATAATATGTTGAAGAGTGATGCAATTGCTATTGAGGAAATAGTCGAATTCCAGCAAAGAGGATGTCCTCACATTCATGAATTATAACTCTGTTTTAAGGATGCACGCCAGTACGAAAAAAGCTCCAATGATAACATTGTTAATTTTGTTGATAAGTATATCACATGCCAAAATGATAAATCTAGTGAAATAGAAGACTGCGAGTCTACTGTTTAATATTGCACAAAGGATACTACAATGCATGACAATGAATCTATAGTATAATAAAAACATAAACTATATGAGAAAAACAAAACTGTAGAAACTCTAGCTGTACTTTAATTTACACACATCTATAATCTCTATTAATGAAAACAACATCATCAGCCAGACAGGGCTATCAAATTGACCTCTATCCACGAGTTAGCCATTGGTCGCATATGCTTTTCCTGTTTTCCACCTGGTAGTAAGCCTGATTTCCTGTATCAGATTTGATATCTAAACCTTTGGCTTCGGCACTTAGTTGATTATACGACCTTAATCTGAGCTTTTTTTTTTCTTGGAGAAAATGAAAAAAAAAGCAAATTAATTAATTAATTAGAGGTAAGGTGCAATCTTCCATTATTTCATTTCGACATCCCAAACTAATACCTAAAGTTTCAAGTACTGTTATTGGTAATCAAATGGTGACCAGTGAAATAAGGGAATAATTTCAGTTGTGTTTTGTCCAAAATGAAATAATTTAGCTGTCAATATCAGTGACAAATTGCGTTCATAAGACGGGGTTTTCAAATCTGGTTTTCAAATTTGGCACTGTAGGAAAAGTTGCCATGGTACGATGGCCTTGGAGGGTCACAGTCCAGTTTTAATTTTCTGAGTCATCACCAGTTCTGTCACAGGTCACAGGTCACAGGTGACAGGTAATTGTTTTACCAATACAGAAAGTATCGTAAACATTCAAAAAAGCTAACCTTAGGCCTAAAAGCTTTTGTTTAGGCGTAATTAGGCCTACGGTTAGCTTTTATGAATGTTTACGATACTTTCTGTATTGGGAAAACAATGAACTGTGACCTGTGACCTGTGACCTGTGACCTGTGACCTGTGAGAGAAGTGGTGAAGACTCACAAAATTAAAACTGGATTGTGAATAAAAATAAAACTGGACTGTGAAAGTTAAAACTTGACTGTGACCCTCCTGGGCCATCGCACCATGGAAATTTAAGAATTGATTCATGCTAAGCGTGCGTATATTGAGTTATGGATGCACGCGGGAGCTAAGCATGAGAGAAGCGTAAGAGTCACACGAGGCGATAGCTGAGTGAAACTCTAGCTTCTCGAGTGCTTAGCGAACTCCCAAGTGGATTCATAACTCGATATATGCACAGCTGAAAGCATGAACCAATTCTTTTATAACAAAGCGGCAACAACTTGGGCGATAAAACATGTTTTATTTGAGATTGACTACAAAGTTCTTATACTTCCCGGTGAGGGAAAACAAACTATCAAATTGCCTGGTTAAAATCACGCCAGAAGTAAGTTGAGCGAGAACGATCCATCTGGTTTTACCAAATATTGAAAACGAAGGATTGGCTTCTTCAGTTAAAGAAAACAAAGTCAAAGGACTCGATGAAAATGTAGACAAGCAAAGTCAAAATGCCCATGTAAACAAAGGGTTTAGATTGTTGAGAATGATGCCGAGTTCATATTGCCGTGCACAGTGCAGTTGCTGAAGACGGACTCCAGGAAACTGTGCTTGCAGTTTTTCTCACTGCACCAAGCTAAATTCAGAAAGAAAAACAGGTATATAAATACCGTTAAGTTTATAGGTAATGAGTGATTGATATTTTGACCATGTTTCAGCGTAGCTGAAATTTTTTAATGAAATTCGGATTTAATATTTTCCGCGCTTTTCCGATTGTTTTGTTGATTTTGTAATTAATTTGTTTTCAGCAGGTAGAACAAATGTAATTAAAAGACAACGACAACAACGGCGGCCGTGCGTTATATACAGATTGGATTAGGACGCACGTTCTGTTATAATCCAAATTAACTCTGAAATTTCGCGCAAAAATTAAGGAGCAATTTGTCACCCATGTTATAATTATGCTTCATATCCTGTCATCTTCTAGCCTCCTTGCAGCCGTTTTTTGTGTCGGTCCCATTCTCCCTCACACAAAAAACGGCTGCAAGGAGGCTAGTCATCTTCCTGATTTCACGAAAAACCCTGTGGACAAACTTAAAATTCCCCTTTTTAAAACCGTGTCCAGATATGCAGGAAATTAGATGCACGGCTATTTCCGTGGGATGCTTGTGTAACAGGTTTTTGATTGGTTAATTTGATTTTGATGACGGTTATCAAATTCCAATGATCCATGTCTCCTGTCCTCATCATCTGGCGATAACAAAACCTGAGCGAAGCTTGAAAATCGAGCAGGATTTTAAGGTTGCACAGTCATGTAAATGCAATAAGATTTGGCACAATGCTAGCAAAATTAACGACTATTTACGTGCCCAAGGCTGGGAGGCGAGCGACCTTTGGAAGTGGGAGAAATTCCACTAAATTCTGGCGGCACTCGGCCGTGTGCGGTCTTGGAAGTTGCACGCCTTGTCTATTGCATGTGACGACGCGTCGGATCTGAAGGGGAAATCGAAGTGTCCAAAAAACCCATCAAATCACCCAGGAAAACGCAGAAAATAGTGGGTGAATAAACGTTATTTATCTGGCTGTCCATAAATTAAAATGACTTTTCGAAAAGAAACATCGCGATTTAAAGTTTTTTATGGAACATTTAATTTTCCTCGATCAGATGAATCGGCCGTTACTACTGTCTCAAAATAACGTGACGTCACGCGCTCTCGAACCCTTGGAGGTGTATGCCTGTAAGCAGACGGCCCCTTTCCGCGTGCGACAAGAGAAGTTGGAGACGTCTGCACGCAGGCTAAGAATCCCATTTTATTCCCCTTGAGCGCGCTCTAAACCACTCGGCCACGGACTTCTGGACTCACTTAATGCAAAAATATAGTTTGGAATCCTTTCGGCCCGCGATGATTGACACAGTTACTTCACATCTGAAAATATTATTGCGATTACTCCAATCGGCCTGTAGAATAATTGTTTTATTAAAAGCTCCAGGATTTAACAACTCTTCCGTGTATTGTCGACTAAAGCATCGATTTCTGCCTCGGTCAATTGCGGTCCAAAACGGCTTTCAATCGCAGAGCTGCAAAAATGTTTTCAGCTCGCTTTAATGCTGGCGCGTTCCTTGACAATATTAGGTACAGTAGGTATATGAGCTGATAGCCTGTGCTGGAATCTGATAACCGTAGTTCAGTTTTTAATAATAAGAGATAACTTCTTTCTGTTTTTACAACAAATAACTTCTAGTTAAATTACAGATTTATCTTTCTGGTAATCTCTCCCCATTTTCCGTTTACTGGTAGTCATAGTTCTCTGTAACTGGACAATTTGTGTTACCTGTTTGTGCATCCCACGGATACGCCCTTATAGGCGTCTTGTTTGACAAGCGCCACAAAGTGTCCCGTTCCTCCCCTCCCCAAATTGAACATCACTCGCGGCTAGGAATACAGACAATTGACTTCCGGTCCTCAAATAAAGAAAAACAGCTGCATTTACCCTCGCCAAAAATGACGATAAACCTTACACTTACGTCATAGCTAAAAGCAGGTAGAAATGCTTAAACTTAAAGGGACATTGATTTCGTTTTGGCTGTTAATATTAGGCTTCCATCTAATTACTTGCATTTCCGGACGTATGAACTGCTTTTTGAAGTAATTAAGCATTACATTTTGCAGGCCACCAAGTGGAAAAGGTGCAAAATGCTGATATCCGGCCAGACAAAGTTGAAAGGAACAATTACCAAACCGCCTCCAGATTCAGAGATCCTCTCCAAGTACACACCCAATCAAGACTGTGCTGAAGTTTTAATTGCTCGTTTTGGCCACCCACCTGTGTCAGAAGAAGAAAAACAGCTACCCATCGCTTACTCTATTACATTATACAAGAGTGCACGTTTGTTTGAGCGAATTCTTCAAGCTATTTACATGCCCAACAATGTGTACTGTATTCACATCGACAAAAAATCCCCAGACATCTTGCTTACAGCCATAAAGGCTATGATACGCTGTCTTCCGAACGTTTTTATCGCAACTACCAGAACAAGTGTTTTCTGGGGACATTTCAGTTTGGTTCAAGCTCAGTTCAATTGTATGGAGGAACTTTCACGGTCCAATGTGAAATGGAAATATTACATTAGTTTGGTGGGACAGGACTTTCCACTTTATGTTAACAAGGAAATTGTGAGAGCATTACTAACTCTTAAAAACCACAACAACATTGACAGTTTTCCTATGCCTAAATCAAATCTGTATCGAGTGAAGTATGTCCACCTCTTCATAAAAAATAAAAATAAGTTCATTAGACGCGGAAAAAAACGACCCCCTCCGCACAACATTGCCATTTATAAAGGAGCAACACACATCATTGCTATCCGAGAATTTGTGGACTTTGTTTTGCACAACCAGATTGCTAAAGACTTCGTTGAATTTCTAAAGGATACTTTTATCCCAGATGAGTCGCTGTATGGATCTCTTCAGCAGCATCCGCTGGCCCCAGGTGGAATCCGAGGCAAACAGCCACAGTATATAGCCCGTGCTATGTATTGGCGACTTAAAAGTACTAAAAATATTTGTAAAGGATTCTGGGTACGAGCTTTGTGTTGGATCACTTTTCAAGACCTACAGTGGGCTTTCGGTGAAGAAAAGAAAATGAAATTGTTTGTTCACAAAATACCATTCAACTTTAGGAACGAATTGATAGATTGTATTCTCGTTGCAAGACAAGGTAGAAAATACGGTACAACTGTTTGGAAATAAAGCGGTAAAAGTGGCTGTGTTTGTTCCAAACAAGACATACTTCAAGATAAATATATGGCAACATTAAGCAAGTTTCTCTTGCCGCGCCAGCATAAATACCACGAGAGATATCAATCACAGAGATCAATAAGGCAAAAAATGCTTTTCTATTTGGTACTGAAGCATACGTGGTAGAGAGACGTTATAGGGAGAATACCACGGTATTGCGTATTTTCTAGCCGTAGCGAATGTCAACGTGAAAATTTTGCTCAGCCCTTAGCTCATTAGTGATTGTTTACTAATCGAGAAATGTTTACACGTGAGTGTAAATTTCCAGCAGGAATTATAACGTCGCTTCAGATTGGTTCATAAATGATGACATTCGTTACGGCTCGAACATGCCCAATCGGTGGTTTCCAACCAATCTCTAGAGACACAGATAACAATGCAGCAATGTACAATTGCTGGTGGACGCACAAAAGGAGCTAATGAGAGATATTTCCTTTTCTTCGTCCACCAACATGGCGGCGATGACGTACGTGAAAACAACCTATACCATGATACTCTCTCTCTAAGCGATCAATTAGGCAATAATGTCTGGTGATACAATTGGAAGTGATTTACCATTAAATGTGCGAAGTCGATATCAGATCAACCAAGTGTCTCTGGACTTCTTCAAACTAATCGACTAAACAGATACCAAAGGTCTTGGTCCTACCATGCAAAGTTAATAAAGGGGAATGGTTATGAAACCCGACAAATTTCTTTGTTGTATGTTTTTGTTCTCATTTTTGGCCTTGACCGTGCACAAAACACAATAGTTGGTTACTTTGTACTGAGGTCTGGAACTAACCAATAGAAAGGTGTTGGTTACGTAACTCATGCATAGCATATGAACGCAAAACAAAAGATTGTACACGGTCGTGGACTTTCCAACCTACATCTTGGCATCTTTGTTTGCTCCCTTGATGTTTGCCGAGCTTCAAACCAGTCCCCTCCATTAACTATGGTCCTACGGGCCTGGACAAACGGAAAATGTTTGGCGTTTAAGTGTTTGTTGAAGTGAGTTGCCAAAAGGGTAAAAGCATATTTGATCTAACTCAGATTAAACTCCACAAGCAAAGGACTATGGGTCACACTGAAAGACGTAAAAACACGTGGATACAAGAGTGGAACGCATGCACGCGCTAAACTTGCCAGTGATACGGCTGACCAAACGAGCAAAAGTTTGCCCATCAAACACGAGAACAAAAGAAGGGTTTTAAGTTGTTTGATTGAATGTTTCATGGCCTTCAAATTTTATCAAACACTATCCAACACCACCAAACAAGGTGTTGGAAATTTGTTTGTAGGATCGAACACTCTCGTCCTTGATTGAATTATATTTTGCCTTAACTTTGTTATCAGTGTGAACTTAAATGGATTAAAGTCTTCATCTTTTTTTTAAACGTTTCGTTTCCTTCCTTTTTCTTCTCTTTAACAGGATCTACCTGTGGTTGCGAAATTATTTGTCCTTTCAGTGAGATGTCCGAAGTGTAGTCAAGCCAACGATTCTGACTTTCATGTTTGCCAACGGTGTGGTTACAATAGATAGGGCTATCCTTAATCGCCAAACTAAAACTCCTCTGGATGTGGATGTGGACACAATTGACAATCGACTTCGACAATTGGCTTCGTTTGATAAACCAACTGGTCACTCTAAACAAAAAGATTCGCTTCAGAGGGAATTAGAGAATTGTCCTTCCTCCCTCCCGGGGAATACTTAGATAGCGACTGTTACGCCTTCAGATATATGTCGCGTTTTGCTATACAAGGACAGAAATGGGTAAACCCAGGTTCATTATAACGGATGTCTAATTTGGGGAAAAGAGGCACACATGACTGCGCTTGCCCCTTGAGGCTTTCCTATAAGACTGTAGGCTCATATATCGGCAAATTACGAGCCATTTGTCACGCTATTGGGTGTGATGGGGAATGGGTTATATAAGCGTCTTGGCCTTGGTAATCTGGCTGCTGATAGGGTTGTTAAGGACTACCTCCGTTTAGTTACAACTGAGAAGCTGCGGCCTAGAATAACACCGAAGCAAGCTTCCCCCTTTTTCGTGGATAAGCTTGCTGAATTACTCCTGCTCAACGCTTTATTTCGGCGACGGACAAGGCATATTTCAAGGCGGTCTTTTTCAGTGGCGACAGACCTGGTGATATGGGCCAAGTAAATGTGCCGGAGATTTTGAGATTCCCTTATGATGACGGTTTTCTTTTTAACCACGTCTAGGGAAAGACCTTGATAGATGGTGACAATAATGTCTTTGGGATCAAACGAAACCCGCAAACGGCAATTTGTCCTGTTCGGGGAATAGAATGTTATATGACGGTTGTCAAGCAGTTACAGATTGAATTAACAAGGGATACCTCTTTCGCCCAACCACTCCCCAGGGAGGTGTACTTGATGCACCTTTTAGTTCATCTGCGGCTGAGGTCTGCTTGAAAGGATATCTGAAGGAAATGGGTTCGGATGGAGGAGAAACTCTTCATGGATTCAGGGCAGGGTACGCTTTAACTCTGGCTTTGTCTGAGGCTGAGCTGTCCGAGATTATGGACAATGTCAGCTGGACACGGCGACATACAGCCTTGCATTACTTGCAACTGGCCAAAGTCCTCAATCCGGCAGGTGCTTCGGCTCGATTGTCTGCAGCTGACATTCCCTGTCACTTCTGAGTGGCGACCTAAATACTTTGAAACGCTTTGTTTCTGCCTTCCCTTCTGACATACCTGAGAAAAGGACGCTTTTAGAGTAATGCGTATAATCGGTGTCTTAGGGTATGATTGGGTTAGGATTGAGGGATGAGGATTGAAGGTTTAGGAGTTGTTTGGAAGGGTTGTTGTTGTGAAAGGGGTTTGGTGGAACGAGCTTGGGTAGCGCGTAGATCAATTTCCCATATGTAAATAACAATGAGCGCGAGTGGTGAGTGTTGTGGAATATGATACTATTCACGGCAGTAATAAATGCTGTTGGGCACTCCCTCTCCGCTCAGTCTTTGATCAGCGCCAAAATTTGAAATCTGAAAATTCGCGTTTGAGGCGAAAGTGAATTTCTCGTCCTGAAGTCGCTCGATCAATTTCCCATATCTAAATAACAAAGAGCGCGAGTTGTGAGTGTTGTGGTATAGAATACCTTTCATTAGATTCAAACTATTTGTACTCAGCTCTTTATTTGACTTTGATAACATTTTTCATATTTGTACACCTTACTGACCTTTTTGATGAAACTATAGAAACAAAGAAACACAGTCTCATGAACTGAACACTTATAATAATAATAATAATAATAATAATAATAATAATATAATAATAATAATAATAGCGAATTTATATAGCGCTAATACCAGAAATTAGTATAATTGCGTAGATGATTATTGAAAATTCTCAGTGTTGATTGGTTGTGCTTGAGGTGATTAATAACTACTTAATAACCGAGAGTGAGGTCGCTACGGGAAAATCTCAAACTGAGGCCTTGCCATATTGAGGTCAATACAGTAGGCCGAGGTTTGAGATTTTCCCATAACAATCTAGGTTATTAAGTTGTTTATTATATGGCACCAACAACAAAAATAAAGCAAAAATCCCAAAGCTGGTGCAGCGGAAGTGATCATTACATCCAGTAATGTGTGTGCTTCTCTGTTCATCGTTTCGAACTGCACAAATCAAGTGAACTAACCCATCTTTCAATCTAAAATAATCTTTATTTTCATCACAATATATTATACCCTTGAAAAGGTCATGTAGAATGTTAGGGTCACGTCACAACAAGGAAAATTTTGTCAACATCTCTGAGAATCAAAGGCCAAAGTCAATACGTAAAGAAAAATGCCAACGGCCTCGTGGAAAATGAAAAACTTTGCCAATAAATGGTCCAGGTCATCAGCCGGTAGGTTCAAAATTTCTTTATCGCCCTTGCTTATTGATGACAAATAGCGATGAAATGTTTTCATGTCGCTGACTGTTTCTTTGTTGTGCTTTCACTTTTTGCTCCTTTACAAAAGTTTCAATCTCTTCTTGGCTGTTTCCTTCGTTTTCTCTGACGCCAACTCGTTCATTATTTGTTTCTGTCAAATCACCGTTGTCCAGAAATTCGTACTCGTCCGGGTAATAAAATTCACTCCCAGAGTGTCCCTCCTCGTCACTCATTGTCAGCCGCTACAATTTTCAGACAAAAATTAGATGGTTTTTTAATTACCTTTTGCTTTATTTTGCAAGCCCGTAATCGGCCCCTGGGCATTACGGGAGAATAATGCCCTACAATTCAGTCACAATTAGCCAATCAGAGCGCGCATTATATCGGCCATAATCACCTAAGCGGGTTTTCAAAGTGGCCGCAGGCGTTTCGTCGAGATGAAAAACGAGAAAATTAATTTTTTCAAAGTAAATGCATATTTTTCAAAGAATCACTTATGTAATTATACTAAAACACATTTATTCACCTCGGGCTCAGTGAATATCGGTAAATAAATTTTACATAATATTCAAAAGCACTTAAAAATAAAAGGAAAATTAAGAACCAGTGGAAATAGGCCCACACAAGGACAGAGAAAAACTCTGACCGGGGTGGGAATTGAACCCACGACCTTCGGGTTAGATCACCACCACCACCACCACCACCTCCAATTCAGAGTTTTTCTCTGTCCTTGTGTGGGCCCATTCCATTAGTAGGGCTAACTCTCACATGGTTTATATGGGGTTAAAAACAAGCACTTCACATTACACTCTAATCAGTTAAGTCTGTTCAAATATAAGTGCTAAACGGCCAAGGTTTGCAAAAACGTAAACCTTCCTAATACCACTGTGGCCGAGCTTTCAGAAGACCTAAAAAATATTTTTTAAATGAATCCTGATAAGACTGAGTTACTAGTATTTGGAACACCTCGGATGCTTGAGAAGCTGCCAAGTAATTTCAAAGCATCGCTTCATGGTAAAGAATTGTTGCCGGTGCCTACTGCAAAGAACTTGGGTCTTGTTATGGATTCAAGCTTAAGCTTTAATGAGCATGTGACACAGACAGTCTCTAAATGTATTGCAGGCCTTAGCCAAATCAGAGTTAGGCTCATATTGCCATGTATGCATTAGACAGAAAGAGTCTAACCATTATAATTAACGCTCTAGTATTTATTAGACTCTTCAATTGCTCCTGTGTATGGGGTAGTACATCTAAGAAGAACATTTCTAAACTACAGAAGGTCCAGAACTTTGGAGCACGCATTATCACATCATCAAGGAAGTACGATCATATTCAACCAATTTTTAAGGAGTTAGGCTTCCCTTGTCATCATGAAAGGGTTCACGGCGCCATCTTGTTATCACACGCCTCGTAAGCACCAGTTTCTTTCCTCCAGAGTTAGTTATTATCCTAACTCAGTTAGCTGTTTCCATCATCTACGGCTAGTCCTAAGCGAAATTGTCCAGTTAAATCCTGGCCCCACTGTTTCAAACTCAAACCGGTTGCATCACGAACAATTTGTACTGTTGAACAGTCGCTCTCTTTGCAACAAAATAGTGGAATTCCAAGGGTTAGTTTATGGCAACAACTTAGACGTCGTCGCTGTTACTGAGACGTGGCTCCATGATGGCTATTTTGATGGTGAAATATTATCTTCTTCCCTGTATACAATATTCCGAAAGGATAGAGGCGGCAATAAAAGAGGTGGTGGTGTTCTACTTGCTGTGAAAACAGACCTCTTGGCCTACAGAAGACCTGACCTTGAACCACAGAACTCTGAAATTCTCGTGTGTGACTTTGTTTCTCCGAATAGCTTTAAAATAACTTTTTGCCTGTGTTATAGACCGCCAAACTGTTCTTTATTTAAGGATTACTTTGACTGTTTACTTGCAAAGTTGCGTGAAACCACTAGTAGAATCTACATTGTTGGCGATTTCAATATGCCTACCATTGACTGGGAATATGTTATTGACTTGCGCAACTCTAAAGATGGAGTCAAGTTTTGCAAACTAATCAACTCCCGTGGTATTTCGCTTCTTGATGTTCTATCTAAAATTTTGAAAAGACAAGTTTATAATGAGATCTTTGGTATTATTTGCCATCATCTTAAACACTGGCAGCATGGTTTCCTGCCAGGAAAATCCCCTGTGTCTCAACTATCCTAAGTTGTTCATCAACCTGCTGTTACTCTTGAGAGGAGACAACAAGTTCATATTATTTATCTAGATTTTTCTAAGGCTTTTGATCCTGTCTCACAAAAAGCTTCTATTTAAGCTTGAATGCCTTGGCATTGGCGGATCCTTGTTAGCTTGCTTTAGATCATATTTATCGGGTAGAAGACACAGAGTCGTGATAGATAACGAGTTGTCTGATTTCCTCCCTGTAACATCTGGAGTCCCTCAAGGGTCAATTTTGGGGCCTTTACTGTTCTTGCTTTTTATCAATGATGTGCCCAACGCAATTTCAAAGGAAGTATCGTTACCCCTCTTTGCTGATGACCCAAAGTGTTTTCGGTTAATTCTTGGACGCGATGACGGCTTTAAAATTGCAGGATGACTTGAATAAGTTATTCCAGTGGTCTTGTAATTGGGGTATGGAGTTTAATGCCAAGAAGTTTAAGGTTTTAAGGGTGACTCGTATAAGATCAGTTGATGATAGGGACTATTACCTTGGTGGGATTAAGCCAGATCGTGCGCCTTAGTAAGTTAAATTTATTACCTTTGAAGTATCGCAGAGAAATTAATGATTTGGTTTTCTTTTTTAAGTGTCTTACTGGGAATACATATAAATTAAACATTTTCGATTATGTATCTTTTCGCTCTTGTACTAAACCACTTAGAAATGTTGATCATTTAACGCTTGATGTCCCTTTCAGCAGGACTAGCGTCATTAAGAATTTGTTTTTTGTTCAGATCTGTTGTCTGTAGAACGATTTACCTCTTCGTATAAGAGAATCAAATACCTTGTCAATCTTCCGTAAAAAATTGATAGCTTTTCATTATGGTAAGTTTAATGTAGATTTTTTTTAACTTTACATTGTATTTACTAGAAACTCATAAGGGGTGAAACGTGTAACTGCCCCTTGTTTGGTATGAAACAAGCTTCTGAATATTCAATTTGTTAAGTACCATATTCGGGAACAACAAGAGCGAGGGGTTTCCAAATATGGTACTTGACACTGAAACATTCAACCAATCAGTTCGCACTGGATATTCGGAAGCTGTGAACGCGCGTTACACGTTTCAACCCTGATGGGTTTCTGATTTTACCCAATCATTAGTCCATTTATGGTAACTTTTAAGACAATGCTATTACTTGATTAATTCTATAGATTTATTTATGATATAATAATAGGTGGCTTATTTTTAAGGAGTCTAGTTTTCTGTTTTAAGCCAACCTCAGATCGAGCAGTTGATTGATTTGATTGTCAATTTTTTTAATTGTAAATCTGAAACTTGATTAAATAAAATTAAATAAATAAATAAATATAACTTGACAACCCAAGGGTTGAATTGCGTCATATTTACAGAATAAAATATTAAATAAATATAATATATGAAAATAAAGAAATCATCTGAAATCACTACATAATAACTAAAACCTAATATTTAATGGATCATGAAGTAATTAGTTACTAAGAAAGCATAATTCTTAAAAAGGATGAAAAAATTTCATCATGAAAACCTTAAGTGCGTTAAAAACTATAAAACTATTTCAAAATCTGTTTGTCTTGAAAACCGGATTGAACAGGCGTGTCTTTCTGAGATTTATATTGCTTAGCATTTTGTGGGAGCAGCACATTCCTTAGCTTGCTGTCTTTTTTTTCTAAGATTTTCTTGAACAGTTTGTCCGATAGGGCTTGCCTTCGGTCTGACAGAGTAACAAGACTTGTCTTAACAACCGCTTCATCACACAGGAAACGTGGGAAAATAATACGCATTGCCCTCTTTTGCACTGCCTCTAGCTCGCGAGAAAGATATTAGACTGTCAGGAAAAACTGGGCATGCGCATTCCGTGATTGGGCGGATCATCGGATGCAGGTCCGATAGAACTGTACTAATTCACTAGGGCCTAGAGCTGCGCGCTTTAATTGAGAAAGACAAAACAGGCGTTTCCTTGCTTTCTCAACAACAAAGCAAGTTGACGGTCAATGGGAGTATTTATGATGTTAAACGACAACGGTTTGCCGGCACATTGAAATACACCAATAGCTAACAATTAGCTTTGACAAATGATTAATATTAATCAAAGAAAATTCAAACCCAGGCCGGCCGAGTTTTTATATAAGCTCTGAAAACTGCTATGATTCGCATGAAAGCAAACTGAAAAGTCCAAAAAATCCAAAAGCATAATCAAAATGAGAAAATAGTTGCCGTTCTTTCTCACTTGTCGCTTCCTAGGGCTCTCTACGCTTGCGCGAACGACTGTATTGTCCTACAATCGTCACAGACCCTCGCTCGCGCAAAGTTAGTTCGAGAGGTTTAAGGCATTTTTGCGGTATACAGGACGCGCATTTACTCTTTGATTTCACAATCACTATATTTCCTTTCTCCCGTAAAGGTGGTTGATAAGTTAACGGTGATTGATACGTTTAAAGGACGAGGATTTTTTCTTTGTTGCACGGTCGCAACATGCTAATACTTTGTCCCTCTAATTGCAAATAATCAAACAAAGATATGTTGTTATGTCCCTTTACTGAACGAAATCAGCCAAACGCATGCATTAAGTAAGTAGAGTAGCAAACCATACATCTTTTTTATTCGTTTACAGATATTGCGCGCAAATGTGTGATTTTAGTAAACAATAGCTGGCCATGTCCATTGTTATTAATGAGCATTGCCGCGCGAGCATAGCAACCAATGAAATACGTTCTTCTTGCGCGTCTATGAATAATAACGAGCAATATGACAGTCCTGGGAAGTTGCTTGAACTGTAAGTAAATGTCCCAAGAACAATAGGGATTCTGCCCGATTCGGAGTCAAAGAATTAAAGTGTTTAATTAAGTATGGTCTGATGCAAGTCTTTAATTTACCTCTGACACATTGATTAGCGTTGTTGCTGTTGTTGGTTGCTGAGATTAAGTCAGTTTACAGATACGGCGGCCATTTCGAAATCCATCGTTTCAAATGACTATTATGGGATTCTAAAGGGCCAATTAGTATGCATTTTTCTTCCTTAGAATCCCATAATAGCTATTTGAAACAATGGATTTCAGAATGGCCGCCGTATCCGTAGAATGGCCTATACTTGAAGTTTTCCAAAAGTTGCAATACAATTTTTGCGAAAGATGAACTGAAATGACGTATTTGACGGAGTTTACCCTTCCTCAGCTAATGGGGATGGCAATAAAACTCTTTTGATGTTAACCAAGAACATTACATTCTTGTTTGGTCATCTGATTCTGGAGGCCGAAAAGCGAGGACCTTGGTTTATGACTACGCCCTTTAAAGAATGTGGTGACTTAGCCTTGGCTTCCCGTAACGCGCAGAAGGAAAACCATAAAATTTGGTTTCAATGTCGAATTCCCTTTGTGTAAACATAAAAGGGATCATAACGTTTCGAGGCAGATGACATCGAGGTGTTTACGATCTCAGGTGGGAATCAATACTGCTGAAAGGATATTCGTTTGATTTTTAAAGATTTTATATAGTTCATATCTTTATTTACCCTCGGGTTTTAGAGTAGCTCGGTGTTGGTGGTGTTGGTGCTTGATGACTGCGAGATTTTTTCCTCCCAACCATGATACACCACACAAGACAGACCACAACACCAGGAGCTACATGCCTTACTCTTTGGGACAAGTGTGAGGGTTCTTTTCAGTCCCACAGGAATATGAACGTTGAAGGGTTGTGAGACGGGGCCTACGGTTTATCTTCCTTATCCGAGAAGACTTGAAAGTCTAACCATTTACAGATGTCATTACAAAGGCAGCACTTTCTCCTCAATTATTTTAAGACCCTGGGGTGTTGGTCCGGCCAGAGTTGAACTCACCACCTCTCGCATGGCAGCCCGGCAGTGCTCAACCAACTGAGCCACCGGTGCCTGGTAAAATCAGTCACAGTGGGACACTGGGCAATGGTCATATTTTCCAAAAAAAAAGTTCTGGGCAACATGAAAAAAATGATTAGCAATCAAGATAGGCCGGCTCTTAAAACGTTACAAAAACGCAAATCAAATCCAGAACTTAAACAAAGTGTTGACAAGCTGACAAAATTAAAGGCTCAAACTCATATTTTGGGAGTCTTGCCCTCACAGCACATACATGGCCGGAAAATATAGAGTAGGTTTTGAATAAC
The DNA here is from genome assembly GCF_036669925.1 of Montipora capricornis. Classification (NCBI taxonomy): domain Eukaryota; kingdom Metazoa; phylum Cnidaria; class Anthozoa; order Scleractinia; family Acroporidae; genus Montipora; species Montipora capricornis. Next base: position 15,101,343 of record NC_090884.1, on the reverse strand, counting down.
TGGTTGTTGATTAAACAGTAAGAAATTATCTAAAAGGTGTTAAATCTTCTACATATATCGCCCGCATTCGGAAATTTTTAATCCGAAATGACTAGACCTTTTTTCAAATTAACTGTAGATTCCCTGTGTGATCCTCCATGTGCGGAAGGCCAATTCTGCGATGAGATAAAGGGAAGGTGCATTTGTGATCCATCGTTAAGAGAAAAGGTAATTTGTAGGATAAGGCAAGATAAGAGAATGTGGATTTAGTAAATATGACAAGGGAAATCATAGGCTTTGTGTAAGCTCTCGACTGTACCTCTACAATTAAGACACAAATTTCATGGATTTATGTTACAGATTTCCACAGAATAACGTTCTCATTAATATGTTTACGGCTGACACATCTACGAATTCACAATCTGAAGCAAATTTACAATAATTTCGGCGCCATGAAAAACTTTCTTTGTTGTTGGGGGCCGTGTTCATAAAGCCGCGTTTTGAATATGGTTTGCCAGCAGAAACATCCCGACATTTGGAAAGCATAGGAGAGCGTTGAAGTTAGCAAGACTTGAACTTTAAGCAGATTGAACTTCACATTGAATTACACTGATGACAAAACTAATTAATAGAAAGAATTTTCATTCCCATCTTACTGATTATGATCATAGAAATCCAGGAGAAAAGAGACGAATACTGTAATCTCTTGGGAAAAACGTACGGCTGGCATGGACAAATGTTTGCACGATACAATCAATCTGAAACAGAACCTGACAATGGAAAATGGAGTTGTTTCTGTAAAGAAGCACTTACCAGGGATCGAAGCCGGGCAATTTGAGACAGCAAAGTCATCCATTAACTGTCGCTTTTCATTACATGATAGCAGCCTAAAAAGTCTTCCAGATGAAAGTAAGTTCACTTATTATGTCTCTCAAGCTATTATTGGCTTATTTAGCTGGCCGTATTCCACAGCAAGCTTTTCATGTCGTTTATGCTAACTAATCTTGTAAAACCAGTTTGAACCTTTAAGCAAACCTTCAAGAAGATTATTGGTTTTTTGGATTTTTATGCATGTCAATCGTTTGTGGCAGTTGAACTTTGCGCTTCACTTCAACTAGTTTCGCGCTCCCGATTTCCTCAAAGATATACAATTATCTTACTAACCACATTTTCTCTGTCAGAACTGAAAAAAAAAATAGGTCCGTAACTTACACCACGCATCTCGAACCTCGGTTAGTGAAAGGAATTTAGAGAACGGTTTTCGTCAATTTAATTAGTGTAAGACAGAAGCGGTCTTATTTAGGCCCCGTCCACACGAAGACGATTGTAAGCGCAAACGCTAGTAAACGCATATTTTCATCTCCGTCCACACGAAGACGATCATCGTTTACGCAGCGTTTTCACCCGTCCACGCGAAAACGCTCGTAAACGCATAAAACATACACACCGAACGCGCATGCGCTATCGATTTGAGCCTGCAATCTTTGCTTCAGCGCCTTGTTATCAAGTGTTAGCGTCCATGTTCTCAAATCACCACGTGCGTTTGTTGTGAACGAGAGAGAAGAAAAATGTCGAAGTCTGCTGGCAAGACACCGAAAGAAAAAAGTGATAAAACTAAGGCAGACAAAAAAGTGCTTGTTGTTGTGGATAACAATCTTGAGAGGTTTAGTCTTCTTCTTTTGTAGTTTTCCTGTATATCGATTATTGCAAGATTCAATTGAATGCTCGCAATTATGCTTGAAATAAGCGCAAGCATGACACAGCTCAACACTCGTGTGTACGCCATCTTGGAAACGCACTCGATAAAAGAGACTGGCGCTGACATCTGACGTCAGCGTTTTCACAGCGTTTACGAAAGTATACGTTTACGGCCGTCCACGCGAAGACGCATAAATTTATCCACTTTGGAGAGCGTTTTCGAATTTATTCGTTTACGGTGAGCCTTTTCATCGTCTTCGTGTGGACGGAAGGCCTAAACGCATAAAAAAGTTTGCGTTTACTAGCGTTTGCGTTTACAATCGTCTTCGAGTGGACGGAGCCTTAGTTGAGGCGGTATACCTAACTCTTCTCCGGTGTAATAACTCACAACTTGCATGAAAAAAGAAAACACCACAAGTAACAAAGCTACAACTTCACAACATTTCGTTAAGTAAACCGGCACAAAGACTGAAAATCCTTATTTACTGATATTACATCGGAAGTTAATCACTTGCACAGAAATACTACTTGTCGTGAAAATTGCTGATATTATGAATACCCACTCAGCTAAAAATTTTCGGAAAATCACCCATGAAATTTTCATGCTCCATCCAAACCCAATACACCTGATTAAAAATAAGCTGGTGATGTCTTCGTATCAGATAAGTTCAGTTTTACATTATATTTAAAATGGGAAGGTCTCGGAGAACACCAATTTTGCTACTTTCCTTTTATTTTTTATTTTTATTTTTTTGCTTAATACACTTATTTTTTTGTCTACATTCGCTCGTTAAGCAGATTGCCAACCTCAGGGGATGGAAAGTATGGAGATGGCGGATAAGCAGATCACAGCTTCATCTAGAGCTGGAAGTCGCCTAAGGGCCCGCTATGCCCGACTGAACCTTCAGTCTGGTCCAAATATACGGGGCTCCTGGAAAGCAGGCCTTGATGATGACCAGGCTCTAAGTTGATTTTCAAAAGAAAGTCACTCTTAGAAAAGTAGCGACGCAGGGTAGAGAGGACGAAGATGAGTGGATCACCAGTTATTCATTATCCCATAGCCTGGACGCAAATAAATTCGAAGATTATAAAAAGTGTGGAGAAATTACGGTAAAACTTGTTTTCCATTTTGCAAATTTCTTTATACATATTATGGAGGCAAGAATGGTCAAATCCCGGGCTCTGGTTGGCTACTCGTATGTAAGGTTAAATAATGAATTTACAATCAAGATGACTGGATATTGGCCACATTCATTTTTTCCCTGTATGTTTGTTTGTTTGTTATTTGCTTGACGTTGAAGTTTTGGCAGCTATTCAGTTGATGTGGACCTGCTATACACACCCACCCACCCATACACTAACAAAGGGCAGCCACAACAATTAAGGGGAACTCCATCCCCAAATGTTTTCGAATGGCGTGTGGGTTCTTTAACGTCCCAGGGGCCTACGGTTCTTACTCCTAATCCGAGAAGACTTGAAATCATGAAATTACAGAGGCAGTACTTTCTCCTCAGTTGTTTTAAGATATTGAGTCAGTTTGGGCCAGGGTTCGAACCCGCGGCCTCCCTCATAGTATGGCAGCCCGATGTTCAATCAACTGAGCCACCGGTGTCCACGGACATGATGATAATGAGCGCAAGGCTATGGGAACGATATATTGCTCCAAATGTGTACATCCTTCCATGCACACTTTCCTAAGAACAAGGGAAGATTAATAAGAAACACTTAACCCTTAGATTAAGAAAAAAAAGACTTTTTGAGAGTTGCGTTAAATGGGAATCTAGCCCTTCACGATCATATGTTAGTGTGATCATAAATGATGTGGAAAGGGCGCGGTTGCAAACAGCAAGTTGTTGATCAATTCAACGTAATAAGCTCCTTTTAGTCATTCTTAATGTGCTTAAATTTAAGTTTGATTCAAGAAACTGCAGGTTATTTGTCTCTTTAGTCAGTTTGTTCTTTGCAGTGTGTTTTTTGAAACCAAACTGTAGAAAAAAATTCTTAGGTTCACGAGCCCGCTTTTTATTCCAGATCCTTGATGCTAATTTCGATAGAATGACGATTGTATATAATGTGATCAGTCCAGTCATCTTTACACGTTACATCCGGATTATTCCCAAGACATGGCATGCTCATATATCTCTGAGATCAGAGTTTTATGAATGTCACGGTAAGTAAACGTATGACTGCACATTTTTGTAATCCCAACATCGATATAAGCGTGTACGTTGATCACTAAGTACCGTGTATGATTTTGGTCACAATTTTCTCCAACTCAACTCAGTGCTCCCTTAATTTGATGTGGCAGGAAACACTTTGCCGTTCTTGCGGCTCTCGACTTGATAACTCAGTTCTTTCCCTGAAACTTTAATTTTTAAATGTCCCTGCCAGGAATTTGACCAAGGATATGAACTTTTTCCTCAAACCTTGAACAGGCTGGAAATTTGTCGCATCTTGGTTACAACTTTCTTTTCAGTCCTGCAAGCTCAAAGAAGACGGGATAATTAGCTGGAAAAAGGCCAAAAAAGACTGAATCCTTAGCTTTTCCAAAATTATCGAAATTCGCAACCATTCGCGATAACATTGCAAATAATCGTAGTCGCGAGATGCTCCCAGGTTAACAGGTTCACAAACGATATATTCTAGCCTGAATTTTTTCAAACCTCTCTGGCTAATTTTCGTGTTGCTTCTGTAACAACGATGGTAATGATTCCCTTGAAAACCGTGATCAGGTTTTGATTATAATTGCAATCCTTTTGTCTCTCGTATTGATATGTTACGTTAACAGGTTATGATGTTTGATGATTTCAACGACATCAAAAACCTTCAAGGACAAGAATGGGCTGAAGGAACTGGCTCGTTGCAAGCAGTTAAAGGCGTTCGGGGCCGTGCAGTCACCTCAGTAGAAGCTTCAGGCCATATTCTTCTTTCCAAAGACCCGAAGCATTGTCTAAATAATTCGCGAGAAAATGAAGGAGTAACCTTAAGTTTATGGCTTCTGTATGAGAGTAAAGGTGTTTTTCAAACATTTCTGGCAGCCGGTCAACACGACAATGGAGACAAGGAAGTGCATCTTTACCAAAGGGATGGAAGCAAAGAAGAGGTGACCTTCAGTTGTTCGTTCCCCAACAAGTATGGAGGCAGCTTGTTTTTAAGTGGTTAAAAAATATTATGGACACAGTCAAAGTGTATCGTAATGAGGAAATTACCACAAATTTATCAAGGGAGTGCCAGCCTGTCTCTTTTTCGGATCAAACAAATCGGGATATTAAAATAGGCTGGAATCAGCTTCCTTTATCTTCCTTTGATGACGTCATAATCTGGGATAAAGAACTAACTGAGCTACAGGTGGAACAACTGTTCAGATTCTACAAAGGCAAGTTCGATTATTTCACTTCACTTACATAATTGATTTGATAAGACGTAAGCCTATTTATTTTTTTAATCTTGCACGTTTCAAAACTACTGTCATAATCATTGTGCTCCAGTGATTTGCATTGATAACCATTCACATTCGGTCAACATTTTCACCGGGAATTGCATTTCGGCGCAGGTGTTGCATATCTCCTCTTAGTATATGCCATGCTTACCGCGCATTCTGATTGGCTAGCTCGGAGGTTAATGCCAAGTACTATTCACCTCTTAGCAAACGTCTTCCAGTTTCGCTTCGGTTACCAAGGAGCAAATTTTAGCGGTAAACGAGTAGGTTGTTGCGAAGAATACAGAGATGCCATTAAAGTTTGGTTTGACTGCATTTAAGCATGGTAACTTGTTTGTTCTTTCCAAACTCAAATTTTAAGGCATAAAAAAGGTACACTGCCTTTTTGTACGTAAACTGTCGATCACTATGGAGTATAGAAAGAATGTGAAACGTTTTACTGTTTCAACAGCAAGACGGATGATTATTCAACCCGTGTGGTATATACTAAAACTATATTATTCATAGTTAGTGCCGTTGAAAGTGGCGAATATTTATCTCCAATATGGTGAATAACTCTAATTAGTAACTTGCAGTTCCACGGTTTTAATTTTCTTTTAAGGGGTTTTTTTTCCACGTTCATGACACTATTAACATATATCTCTGCCACTGTTGCATGGTTGCTTCACACACCGTGATATTCTGGTTTGAGAAGACAAGCTCTCAAAATTCACTTCTTCTTCTTTATCGTTTGTCATAATAACATTCAGGATTAGGGATTTTGTCTTCATGGTCATTAAAATATTGAATGGAACTTAAGACTAAGTAAAATAGGTTATAAAAAAATAGTCAAAAACGTAAATGAAATTAGTACAGTAATAACAATTTGGGTTTTTAAACGGTATTTATGAGGTTTTTCCATACTTAGCCAAGAGCAAGGTAAATTTATCATAAAATTGCAGATGTCAGGTAACATACCCGTAGTATTCTTTAAAGAAATGTTTGAATATTGTCTTACGTACTGGCTATGCTGGCTCTTATCAACTGGAGAAAGGTCCTTAAGAATTATTTCATAGCAAACGTTGCCGATAAAATTTGAATAAAGGACCCCACAAACTACTAACATGATGCAGTGGTGTTTAGATCATTCTGAATAAAGTACAGAATACGATTTCCCTTGAAGATATTTTTTATTTGTTCAGTTATAAAAGGTTTCCCGCGTAAAGGATTGTTCCATTCGTATTTACACCAGGCCGAAAAATCGGAATTAAAGAGAAAGGAAACACTCGGAGCTTCTGGCATGGATCAAAAATTATTTTGTCTCGATTATGTAGGTGCCAGCAACCTTCATGCAAATGTGAGTTTGGAAATGACTGGTCAACTGTTTCATTCGGAGTTGGAAACCAGAGGATCCGAACTGTACCTCAACAAAACAGCTTGGCTGGAAACCCAAGTTAGTAATAGTTTAGGGGAGTTGGAATTCGTTATTTTTTTCCTTTGCACAGAGCCATTTTGGATTCTTCCAGAGTCGACGTGAGCAAGGTTCATGTACGCTCGAGCTCTGTGAACTAGATTGAGCGATAATCACGACTTTTAAGTCGTCTTTTTTTACAATTTAAAAACTGTAAAAAATTGCAACATATCTTACAAAAATCACCCTTGGGGGATAAAATGTGAATGTATTAAGAGGTACTTTCCCAGATAAAATATTTTAGGCACAAAGAATATTGTCGACTACAGTTTCATTTTTTATTCAACGATCTTTCCTTAGCCTTAATCATATCATTATTTCAAACAACTATAAAATACTAGATAACGGCAACGTCGATTCGTGCTTTGTTTTGCAGATCAAAAGCCTCTACGATGAAGATGCAAAACCTCAACTAAACAACTTTCGTTTTCTGTAAGATTGTATGCATTCGTTCATACGTTCATATCTTGACGAGCCCCAGCGCAAAGTTTTGATGATTGTATATGAAATCTCCCTTGCTTTCGAACTAAGAAATGCTACCTGTGAATGGTCTTGTGCTTTTGGCCAGGATAATAGAGGGTTCTGTTAAATTTTGGGGCCCTTATTATTGGAAACGTTGATCCGAAATAAACGTTACTTTGTGAATTATTGGATTAATGGCAGTACCCAAGGATAAGCCGTTTTGAGATAAGGCGAGAACCAGCGGAAATTGAACGTTTTTACTTGGAGATAGGTGAGTGCGAGAGTGGTTTGCTGTGAGTCGTAATTTCACTTAAAATCATCGAATGTCTGCTTGGACCTATGAAATTTTTCCTGCAATTTCCGCTAAGGAGAAGGCGCTGCTTATAATCTTTCCGGTCGGTTTATTTGTGTTAACTCCCCAAACCAGAAAATCGTAAGTTTTTCAACATTTTCCAGCCTACTGATCCTTTGACATAACACGTGGAGGAACAAGACGCATGTAGCAGTGGACTTTACACGCGATTTAAAGGAACTGGGAACAAAGATTTAAAGGAACTGGGTACAAAGAGATAGAACCTCTCGACAACAGCCATGCTGGGAGGCATGCTGGGAAGCAACCTTGTTAATTCGTTTCCATTTCAGCCAATGATGGTACGTTTGCCTCAGTGATTATTCCTTAACGTCTTTTTTAAATTGCACGTGTTTATTTTGAAGACGGGTAAAATAGAAGCAGTCGCATTTATTATTAAGTTCTTTAACCAATGTTTCCCTTCAACTGACAAACCTCTCCTATCTCTTTCTTTCAAAATTTTGCAATTAATGTGACACGCCAAAATTTGAAATGAAATTTATTTCAAGTTTTATCCAAGCCTTAGCCACATGGCGTCGGTGTTTTCACCACAAACAAACATTTAGCTACCTTCTACTATTTTATGAAGAAGTTAAATCATGTTTATCATCGATACCGAAAATTAATTATCTTATCTCAGACTTTTTTTGACAAACGCGTTTGATTATATAAGAGGATTAATTTAGGGGCTGAAGATGAATGTTTTTTTGGGCCTGAAAATGTTCTTAACATGTTCTAAAAGTTGTATAGTCAGTATGCTAATTTCTCTCAATACGGAGTGAGTTGTTCTTCACTGTATCATGCAATATGAAGAACATGTTCGAAAAGTTGTATAGTCAGTATGCTAATTTCTCTTAATACGGAGTTAGTTGTTCTTCACTGTACCGTGCAATATGAAAAAAATCACATTGTTAATGTTAAGGATGGTGGTGCCTACTAATTCAAATGTGTTTTTGCACCTGTTTATGATTTTGCGGGAAATGTAGATCTTAACAAGTGTTACTGAAATCGAAAAAGATAATTGGGGGTAACCACGCATTTTTCAAAGATCATGAACAATACTTGTAAAAAGATTTAAAATACAAAGCCATGTATGGCGTTCTTTCTCAAACTGAAGGTTAATTATCTGTGAAAAATGCATGGTTACCTCCAATATTTTTCTTGGATACCAAGACTACTCTCTAAGATCCACTTTCTCAGCATAGTTTTAAACCGCGCAAAAATATCCTTGTAGTAGTAAGCATCACCGATAGGAAACCCGATTATCTAGAGATGCGCAGAACGTATACGCAAATAACAATAATAGGTTCCTTCCTTAATGTCGCCAGTTGTCCTGATAGACTTCAGTTTTACATTTCGTTTGCCTTACTACTCACAACAACACAAAAACAAATGAGAAAAATGAAGAAGTTCTTAATTGACTCTCAGCCTAATATGTTCTATGTATGTTCTTAAAAATTCTGGTTAAACTCAGTTCTAACGTTCTTATTAAAGAGCTTCTGATACAGAAAGAGTGCATCTCTCATTTGAAGATCACGGTTAATGAGATAACTTACGGAGTTGTTGTCAAGAAGACTGAAAAAAGCAGAACCAATGGCCCGCCATTGCCTTGGCAAACCGCTGCACTACTGAGCTATTAAGCATGTGATCTTTCTTCAATAAGATCGTTTCATGTATGCAGTTAGAGATTTAAAAGCGAGTCAAATTTGCTTTAAGGCTTTATCGTCATGGCCGTAGCAAATTATAACTGAAGTAATGTCCATGGTTAAATTCTCTTGTAGGTATTGGGTAATTTAAAGACAGTACTGGCATCCTTAAAACAAACCACGAAAAAAATGGCTAAGGCAGGTGCCTCGGATTGTCTCATACTGGCTACGGCCCTGACTGTAGAGGTCATCGTTCTATGATTCTCCACCTTACGCCAAACGTGAATATATTTAATGAAGCTATATAAGCTAGTGTTCTTCTGCTTGTTTGCAAAGCAAAGGTCGTAGTATTATTAAAATTGCGGTTCGAAGCTCTTTGATACGCCAGTAATACAGAAATGGATTAATAGAAGAGTTCGCAAATGACAAGGTATCGGCAAAGCGCCATGTTTTTGTTTCCTGTCTTCCTTTGATAGCTAAAACCAACATGGAAGCCAGCAAAGGTGAATAACATAGCATAATAAACAAGAAATAAATAAACGTGTTAATAGCGCTTTTCTTCAATCGCATCATGTTCACGTCCTCTTGAGCATTTGGATCCTGGATCGCCTGTTGTTGAATATGTATTTGAGTCTGATGCCGACGAACAATGCGAAAAATTTGAATGTAAGAAAAAATGGAAATTAAGATGCATGCCGTTATACCAACAGCAATGCCGGAATGATATGCAACTTTGTTCCATAGAGGAAGACAAGAAATAGAACAGCAAAATAACAAAAGAACCACCGATGTATATATGGCACGTTTTGTTGTCATTATTTCCGCATATCGCATGTGATAGTTTAAGGCCAGAAATCGATCCACACTTATGGCCGCCATAAAACAGATCGAAACGCCACCGGTGAAAGTCGTTAATACGTGCATCGCGTTTTTCAAAATCGAGGTAACGTTGAGTTCATGAATGATG